>NC_139000.1:25508187-25997372 GCF_964374135.1 Grampus griseus | reverse complement strand
TACATATTGTTTTGAAATCGATTTTTCCCTTATCAAAAAATCATGTAAATATTTCACTATCATTTAATATTTCTTACAGAATTTGATAGCTATATAACTTCCTATTACATAGATGAACATAATTTCTTTAACCAATCACTTGTTGTGGGGTATTAATGCCACAAGGAACTCCCTTGTACAAAAGTTTTTGGTGACAGTTATTAATATTTCCTAAGTCAATTTTTAAAAGTTAAATTCCTGGGGGGCTTCCCTGGTGGCGCAGTGGTTGAGAGTCCGCCTGCCGATGCAGGGGCACGGATTCGTGCCCCGGTCCCGGAAGATCCCACATGCCGCGGAGCGGTTAGGCCCGTGAGCCATGGCCGCTGAGCCTGCACGCCCGGAGCCTGTGCTCGGCAACGGAGAGGCCACAACAGTGAGAGGCCAGCGTACCGCAAAAAAAAAAAAAAAAAGTTAAATTCCTGGGTTAAAGACTTCTAATACATCCAGAAAGACTGAAACTTTTCGTATTTCCACTAACAGAGAACTAGAGGGTCTATTTTTCCATATCTTCAACAACTGAGAATTATATATACTCTTAACAATTGCGAAATATGAATATACATATAGATACATATACAGTATATATTTCTGCTAATTTTTTAGGTGTAAAAGAGTATCAGAGCTTTCATTCACATATTTGATGAAGATAACCTTTTTTTCATATGGGCCAAAAGAAAATTTCCTTTGGTAGTATTTGGCAATATTTTTGAGATTGTATGGAATTCTAGATTTCAAAACATAACAGTAAAAATTGGGAGAACTGGACTTTAGTCTTCTTTACACTATTAGTGTCAGAAGACCTTAGGTTAAATCATTCAATCTCTTTGGCCCTAAATTTCCTTTTGTATACAAAATGTACTCAAAATACTCACTCAAATCTTCCTGTTGTCCCTGTAAAAAGCAAATTAAATTATCTGTGAAAAACAGATACTGTGACACAGTTTTATTAGCAATATTAATAAGATCTTCAAGACATATTTATAATTACCAGACACATAAAAGTGCGTTCTATCATTTAACGTTAAAATGTTTTGAAATACTAAAACAAATATTTGACAGTTCAGTTCAAACAAAGCAGTCAACTCCATCGTGTGTGTATATATGTATATGCACACACATATGTGTATATACGTGGTTTATATATTATATAACTTATATAGATCACTTATAAGTTCTACATTTCCTAAAATTTTAATAAGTCAATTTACTATTGACACGCTGGTATATTTCCTTTGAAAGTGATTTCTGAGTGTGTGCATTATGAAAAAATAATCAGTGATCATAACTTTATGTCTAGGTCTTTTACCTAGCATGAGGCCATTTTTCTATTTAATTACAAAAAATCTTTGTAAATAATTTTAAGCTGCCTGATATGTCATAGTGGAGATTTATTATCGACTAACCATTCCTCTTCTCCTAATCACAAGTTATTTTCAATTGTTTACTTTACCTCTATCATTTTTTTGTGTAAATCTTTTCTACCATTTTTGACTGTTTCCTTAGGGTAGATTCTAAGAGGAGGAATTAAGGGAACAAAAAGTGTGAACATTTTAAGACTTTAAATATATATTGTTAAATCGTACTTAAAAGGCTTGTGCTAATGTTTAATTCCTCTAAGTATATATAATGAAAAGGCTTACTTTGGGGCTGTGCTAGCCACCACTAGACCATACAATTTTTTCTTAGTTTTTAAATTATAAAAGTGATTCCTGTTTGTACACAAAAAAATAACTCAAACTTTCTTTTTCATCTTTCTCACTCCTTACCATTAAGAGTTTGGCATGTATAATATCAGACTAGTTTTTTAATCCAAAATCTTTTTTGTTTATTCTAATTTTAATAATATATTTATTTTGATGTGTATTATAATTTTATATATTAATAGCCCATCGGACTTGTGATTTCATTAGTCATATTACTTTTGATGGAGCTAAGATTTTTTTTAAGTTCATTTAGAAATAATATATTTTAAGTAAATAACAGTACAAGTAGTATGGAAGCATGTCAAAAAAAAAAAAAAGAAATCTTGAAGGTGATATCAGAATGATAATAACTTTAGGAAACTGCGTGGAAGCATAGCTTGTAGAGCTGACTGCCTTTGACCAGCTCTGTGTTCCTGACTAGGTCACATCCCCTCTCTGGGCTTCAGTTTGAATGCAAGTAGTAGGAATCTGGAAATACTGGTCTGTCTGCTAGACAGGATACCTCAAAAAATAGACAATCCTTCAGTTGAGTCTTTCTTATGAATTTTGGTTAATCTAATCATAGCTGATCTAACACAGCTCTTTCTTCCTAAAAAGATCTTCTCTAGTTAGAATTTCATGTTAAATTATGAGTTAAGGCAAGACACTGGCTTTAAATTATTTTAACACAATATTACTTCCTACTAACTCTGTGGTATGAACAAAAATGTTCAGATTAATCATAGCCTCCTTATTGGCCAAAGTCCTGTATTGCTTTTGAGTGAGTAAAAATCTAAAGTTCTATATAAATCCAAATAATGGCATTTTAAAGCTAGTGGTTCCTGAAGTAGATCAGGCATTTAGACTTTGACTCATCTTCTCTTATTCATCTTTGTATCCCTGGTATTCAGCTGAGTATGGCATATTGTAGATGCTAAACAAATATTCAATGGTTAATGGACATTCCACATGAATGGTCCATTATTACAGTAACTAGTTTGATAGAACTGTAAATTTAACTTCTACCTATGGGCAAAAGACTTAAAAAAATTTTTTTTTAGAACATTGCTATTGAAACATCTTCTTTGGTACCCAAAGGTATGCACAGAAAGATTCACACAGGGGAAGTTTAATATAAGTTATCGCAATTTCTCTTCCTTTGGGAGCTGTTCAGAATCATGAATTATCCACGTTTGTCTTCTTCCAGTCACTTCTCCCTAGGCGTGGACACTAGTCAACTAGTTACATATGTTTAGGTTTGGGTTTATGAAAATATACTGATTTTTCGGTAAGGGATCAGAAAGAAGGTGTGTTAGTGACTTCACTTTTTTGATATCTGGAGAGTCCATAATTATCCAATTTGAAGTCTTAAAAAAAAACTTTTCAAGGACTAGTCATTTCCAACAACAGTAAAAGATCTCAAAAATTCAAAATAAATAGCCCATTGAAAATAACTCAAATAGTAAAAAGACTATATTGGATGGCATGGGAAATTAGTTTTACATGGGAAGGAAAATACCACCAAGTTCAAGAGGTGTGTGGTCAAATGTTTAAAGCCGGAATAATTAAGACTTCTGAAAAAGCCATACTCTATTCATCTACTCCTTGTTTTGCTAAAATCATCAGCCTGAACAGTTTTCCAACTGGAATTTAGAAAGTGGGATTATAAACTGGAAATTTTGTTTGCATAGTTTTCAGGAAGCAGGACTTTTCCTTTTTTATATGATATAATGTAAATATTGAAACCATGACATTAAAACATCTATTCACTCTTGTTTCAGTTGAAATTCTATCTTTTTAATGTAGCCTCTGGACCAACTCTTCCTTCTTTCCATGATTCCTTCCTGTAGGGGAAAGAAGTCCTTTTTCCCCCCATAAACACTTTTGAGAGGTCTGGGCACTTTCCTTTCCTAACCTTTAAAAACCAAAATGATTTATAGACTCTCCCTATCCTGCTAGAGTTGGGCAAGAAAGTGGATCATATTTGCATGGGTCACTCTGATTATAGGACTCCACTGTTTCTTGAACTAAAATTGCAAGATTTATTATTCTATTAATGCTCATAAAGTCACTCTTTTGATGAGCCATAATTTCCCTTTATGAGGAGTCTGTATGCCAGTCACCCATGATAAGGGAGAAGAAAGTCCAGACTTCCCACGTACTCATACTTCCTGGAACATTAACAAAGTCTTGAAATCCCATATGACTCCAGGGGAATAATGGCATAGGGTACAGTAACAAAAGGCAAATTTCACAAAGCCAATGTGTCCCCACGAGACTTGCCTCACATTGTTGCCTGTGTACAAAACCTAAGCTTTTCCATTTTAATTAAAATTTTTAGAAATTAACCCTCCTGGTGGAGAAGATAACCCAACGAGGCTTGTATTATCTTTGTGAATATTCTTAGGGAATGAAACAGCAGGAGGTGTGAACTTTCTCCTGTATATCTTAATGGTCCGCTAATGGCAAAGCATAATTACAGTTACTTAAGCGCCAAGTTTGTCAAGGTTTTCACTAAAACCTTCAGCCACACACTTTCCTTGAGTGACCTAGCTTTTATTTATCCAAATGCCTTCTTATCATTTGAAAGAAAGCTACCCTCTATAAAAAAAAGCAGGCAAACAAAAAGCCCACTCCCCCACCATGTTTATTTCTTTCATGTTAATTTCTTTCAATTATCTTAGATGGATAGTTAAGACACGTGTGACTTCAAAAAAAGTCGAAAAATTTGTGTATGGCATCGTTAACTGAAATTTTAGCCCTCCACATTCAAAAAGCAGGGCAATGCGGGAGTTTTGCAGTAGTTTGCTTCACGGCTTTGGTAAGTCAATTTGCTTCTAAACCAGAAGATGGTCTTCTAAAGACTATCCTGTATTTGGAATGGAAACTCGGCCATTGTACCTTTCGCCCAAAGCACCCACTTGAGAAGCCCGAAAGCCACCTATCTCCCCCATCGGTCTCTGGATCTCCTCGCTGCCTTTGTCCCTTCTAGACGTGGAGGCTTGGAGAGGAGGTTTAGTTTCCAAGGATTGGAGCGTTTGAAGGGCGGGGCCATCTCCAAGTCCATCTCCCCTTTTTGTCCTCTTCTCCTGGGACGGGAGGGAGGAGCCAGGTCCCCCCGCGGCCGGTTCGGGAGCTATCACGGTCGCTCGAGGTGAGTCTGAAAGGGCGGCAGCCCGTTTAATTGCAGCGCAAGGTTAATTTCTTGAGTTCACCGCAGTCGGTCCGCCAGCCGCTTCCCCGGTCTTTGCCAAGTGGGTTTATGAGGTCTGAGGCGTGTTGGGGCGCGCTCACGTTCTCGCGAAAGGCTCCTCCCCAGGGCTCATTCCCCGACTGCGGGAAGCCCTTTGGTGCCCCAGGAGTCTTGGGTTTCCTCTGACCTCGTCGCTTCCTCCTCCCTCCGCACCGCCGGGTTCCCCGCGCCCCTGCCCCCCTGCCCCCGGGGAAGGGCGGCCCCCATCTTAGGACTTCCGACCCAAGCCAACCAGAAGGAACCTTCACGTCGATGAAGATTTTATCACAGCCTCCAAAACCCAGCAGTAATAGAAGCTTTCAACCTGAAATACGATTGTTACTTTCCCGGTGCAGAGCTTGACAGAAAAAGTCAGCTTTTTATTAAAGACAAAGAGGTAAATTATCAGCCGGGGCAGTGAAGGGACGGCGGAGACCTGGCGTGCTTCCTCTCGGTGCCACGAGGAATTTATGGGGGAGCGGCGGCCAGGGCTCAGACACCCCTGGGGTCCCGGGGGTGGGGTGGGGGAGGAGCTCGGGGCAGAAGGACTATCCCCAAGTCCTTCCAGGCACCTGGACTGGGAGTCCTCCCAAGTCTGTTCAAAACCAGGGTCATTTCAGTCCTGAACAGCCTTACCGTCCTCCTCTCTCCTTTCTTTTCTCTTCTTGCTTTGACTACTGTTTCCCTTTCGCCTCTGAGCTTTCTCCTCTTGGTTCTCCTCTCCCTACTTTTTCTCTTCCCTCTCCTCGCTTTGCCTCTCCCTCCCCCTCCTTTCTCCTCCACCGCACGCGTAGAGTGTCATTTATTTATTTATTTATCACCCCCGCCATCAACACCCTTTTAGGGCTCCCAAGCTTTTCAATGTGAGTGGGAGGAGAAAAGGGCAGGAAGTGTTGACTGGAAGGGGGTGAAATCGTGTCTCTGGGTGAGAGATTCTGCCCCGGAATAAACGATTGGGGAAAAGCTTGGAAAAGGATTCCGATCTGTTTATAAAACCCCGCTGTCTGGTGGGAACCAACTCCGCGCGCGTCTCCTCCTCCCCTTCATTGTGTGGGTTTACAGGGATATCTTCCCGGACTGTTGTTGGGTTTGCGGGGGAGGTAGTGAGTATTACAGAGGACAGTCTTGCCCTGGATCCTCCCCACCGCGCCTTCTCCACCGGATGCGCGCTCCCCAATGCAAAGGAATCCAGCAACATCCCCCAATTCAGACGCGGACAAAAGAAACTTTAATTAAGGTCTCTGCCCCGCGCGCTGCGTGTTTCTCTCTCCCGAGGCTGTTGATGTCCAGCTCGAGGATGCGAGAAATAGAAATGGTACAAGCAGCCCATGCCCTTGAACTTCAATTGCTTCTGACTTGCTATATTGATTTTTTTATACTGTAGGCACCACCCCCCGCCCCCTCCCCACCATCAGATTAAAGCCTTAGGAGACATTAGACCTAGTGAGAGAGGAGGGTAAACCCACTCCTTTGCAAAATAAACTGTTCAGAACGATTTGTGGGAAATTACACTAAATAAAAATTCAAGGTGTGAAAGCTTCATCTTGGCTCTCTTGTCTTCAACACCATGACACCTTATCATTAGGAGCTCTGATTGTTACTTTCCGAGCTTTTGGATGATCAGCCAGAAAGTGCAAGCAACGCGGGGCTGGAGAGTGTAAAGTTATTTAAGTAGGCTTTTTTTTTCCCCCCCGTTTTGGTGCGCCGTCAAAACACTTCACAAGTTAGGAAAAGAAAGTGGTGGTTCCGAGGCTCAGAATGATGGGTTCTTTCCTCCCTCAACCTTCCCTTACCATATCAGAAAAGAAATAAAATGCACAACGAGCCTTTATTTCGGAGGAGAAGACTTCAAAATACGTGTCAGTAATGGACAATTTGAGCTTTTCACTGGAGATACACCGCAAGCTGGAAAGGGATTAAAAAGCCCCACGTGGTTGATCTGGGTTTAGACTTGCAACCTCTAGTTCCCAATGTGTGTTCTTTGCAAAGATTGGCCTCTAGATGGATGCGTGTGAGGGACTCTCTGGGGCCGGGGCTCGGCGCCTCGGGCAGGGCTGATGGTGGGAGCGCTATGAGCGACCGGGCAGGGTCCTCACTGGGGGCTTCCTCTGCCGGCCGGGGCGGCCGGGCGCCTCCGGGACGCGAGCGCGCACGCCTCAGCCCGGCCGCCGCGCTCCTCGCACCGCCTTCTCCGCAGGTCTTTATTCATCTCATCTGCCTCTTCCCCTTCTCCTCCTCCTTTGCCTCCTTCTCCTCCTCTTCCTCCTCCTCCTCCACCACCACCTCGTCCTCCGCCACCGCCTCCTCTCGCGTCTCACTGGCCTGGCTCTGTGTTGCTCTGAGTGACAAAGACAATGTCCCAGCCTTAACTTTGCAACCACCTTGCCTCCTTCTGGGGTTCAGCGCGGGGGGGGGGGCGGGCGGGGGGGGGACAGCAACCGCAGCCTCAGCATCTCCTCCACCTTCTCCTGCTCTTCTCAGCTCTTGGATAATTCTTCCTTTCCCCCCCCCTCCAGCCCTTTCCTCATTTCTTTCTTTCTTTCTTTCTTTTTTTCTTTCTCTCTCCTGCGCGTTGTTGTTGTTATTAGAAAGGCTTCGCGCACCCCCTGGTGCTCCGGCGTTTTGTGTGGCAGGAGAAGATTGTCTGCCTTCTCTCTTTCTGTCTTGCTTTCTCTCTCCCTCTGGTTGCTCATTATTCAGAGAGAGACACAGAGGGAGGGAGAGGGAGAGAGAGAGAGCGCGCGAGGGAAAGGGAGAGGAGAGAGAAGAGGAGAGAGAGAGAGGGAGAGACTGAGAGGGAGAGGGAGGGAGGGAGAGAGAGGGAGAGGGAGAGAGACGGATATCTCAGGTCATCTGCAGCTGCAGCGAGTCTGAAGAGCCGAGGAAGGCAGGGAAGATGGCGATCCTCCATTGCTGAGACCCGGCAGAAGCACATGAGACTCCCAAACAACTTCCACAACAATAACCCGAGCAGGAAGAGGAGAAAGAGAAAAAGGATAAGGAGGCGGTGGGGCTGGAGAACCCGAAACACCTCCCGGCGCCGGGACGCTTCTTCAGTAAGTTACTGCAATTAACCAGCACCTCGGGGTGGTCCGAGTGCTGCGGGGAGGAGAGCACGGGGTGGTGGAGGCACAAACGCGCTCATTCATTCGGCCAAGGAGGGTTGGTGGAGCGGGGAGGAGAGGAAGTCCCCTGCATGGACTGGCTGTTGGAAGAGAAGAAGCGAGAGAGAAGAGGAGGGGGGGGGAGGAGGAGGAGGGAGAGAGAGCTGGAGGGGGAGGAGGAAGAGGAGGAGGAGGAGAAGCGAGGGAGGAAGAGGAGGAGAAGGTGGTGGTGGCGGTGGCGGTGGAGGTGGCTGTGCTTTTCCTGCTGGCTGCTCCTTCTACCGGGGGGGAGCGGAGCGCTGTGGCTTAATTAATTTCGTGTAGTTCTATGGAGAGAAGAGAAAATAAAAGATGAGTGAGGAGAGAGCTGGAGCCTTAGGACGGATGCTCCTGGTGTGGGCACAGGAGTAAGGGACAGAGAGGGGGGCGGAGGGCGGGAGTCGGGGAGACCTGAGCCGAGAGCCAGAGGGAAAGAGCGAGGGGCAGAGGAGGGAGCGCTCCCGGCCGCCCCGACCTGAGCGGGTTGACCTCTTTCTTTCTCTGTCCCTCTCCTTCCTTTCCCCCTCTCTGTCTGCTTGTCCCCAGCCCGATGGCAAAGCCGTGCGGATTGGCACCCCCCTCTTCCTCAGGTATTTGGCTCGCTCTCTTCTCTCCCCGAAGTTGGGATGCGGGGTCGGGATGTGTCGGGGGGCGGCGGCGGCGGCTGCCGGTGCTGCCGGTGAGCAGATAGGCGAGGAGCGGGGGGCGCCGGCCGGCTGGGGGGCGCAGGTTCAGGAGCAGCTAGGAGCTGTCTCCAGGCTGGGGGTTCAGAAGCGTCTGGTGGAGGAGGACAACGGTTTCTGGAGAGGAGAAGCCATTACACACGCTTGGCTCTCCTCGGAGGACGGGAGAAAAGACCCCAAGCAGGGGCCTGGGGGTCGCCTGACTCCTGGTGCAGTTCCCAGGGGTCTGTCCTCCTTCCAGGCGCGAGGGGAAGCCGCAGCCGCCCACCAGAGGAGCAGCCCCTCTCTTTCCCTTTCTTTATCTCCCTGTCCTCCATTTGCAAGCTGTCTGCTTTGGTTCCAGTCCAGACTCCAAAACACAAAGCTTCTTCTCACGTTCATTCTCCAGGCTTTTCACCATTCCTGGAGGAACCCTCATTTTCTTTTCATTGTAGCTTCTAACCTACAGAGAGGGAGGGAGGCTGCCTGGAGTTCCTTTTATATTCCTCCCCTACTGAAAAAAAAAAAAGTTTCATTTTTAAGCACGCGTCTGGGATGGGAAAAGACCAACCAGTTGGGGCTTTCTCCCAGGGCTCCCGGGGGGCTGTGTCTGAGTGTCTGTGTTGGCTGTTTGGTTTGCTTTGGTTTTGTTTCTGGAGGTGGCTTGCAGGATTTTTGAGGAAGTAACTAGTTTGGTTGAGAGCTGGGAACTGAGTCAGGTAAGCCCGTGTCATGTTGTAACTCCACCAGAAAATGGAGGAGAGCGGGTTTCCAGGAGACAAAGCTGAGAAGTGTTTATAAAATTATGGATGTCTCCATTTTGAAGCTCTGTGGGTGATGGCTGGAGGAGGAGGCCTGCCAGCCTTCTCCTTCTCCCTTTCCAGGGGGTGAATCTTGTGGTGGCTCCTCACTATCTGTTCATTATGCAAGGAAATGAGGGGCTTGGAAGGGCTGCTCGCATTTTCCTCCCACCTAAGGAGTGCTTTCACAAGTTATGGAGGCGTTTGTTGCCAATTTAAAGTAAACTTTTGGAATTTTTTTTTCTCTCCTTTTGAGTGGACCTGAGGGTTTTGACCTCCTTCGGGAAAGGCAAGGAAAACCTTAAACATTTTTCCACTGAGGTCTTCACACAACTTTAAGCTGCTCCAGGTCTCCTGCAAGTCGCCAGGAAATGTGATTTCCTCATTGTGAAGATGGTGGTGGCCCTGAGCTGAGATTTTTGGAGTTCTGGGGCTTGGTTATCATCATGTTTTGATGCATTGCAAGACTTTATTGTCTGGTTGGGGTTGATTTCTGCAAAACAACAGCAGCAACAGCAAATCCTGCAAGATCTCAGAGGAACTCTAAGACTGGCTGACACCAGTTTCTTGAAGGTCTACATTTCTTTTCAAGATGCTCCATTTGTGTATTAGGCCTTCTTTTAGCTCCTTTGTTTTCCCTCTTCCCTTCCATTCTGCTGTTTTTCTCTGTGTTCTCAAGTATTGTTAAGTCTTCAGAAATATCAGATGTCTTCTTAACAATGTCACTATGGAAACAAAATTTTAAAGTATTATGTCAGTTGAGAAAACCTTCTGTCCAGGTAGCTTCACCTTTCTAATTGGGAGGAATTTATTAGTCTTAGAGGAAGACATTTTGTGAGGATGATTTGAAGAAAGGACCCAAACCTACCCAGTCCACACACACTGATTGGAGTTCTTCACAGATTAGTTCTAGAGAATGTATGTAATTGATCCAAGTAAAGAACTAAATCCTGAAATGCTTGAGGAATTTATAAAAGCCAACCATGAAGATGTTGCTTTTCCATTAGGTAAGGTAGCCATCTTGAGGATGAGGGAAGATGTTGGAAGAATTTTAGACGGACTCTTGAAGATAGGTGAGGAAGGCTCCACAGTGGAATGAAAACTTGGAGGAGATTCAGAACCAATTAATAATATATTGTAAGGAGGCTGATTGGACCTCGTTTTCAACTAAGGAGAAATATAGCAAGGTACCAGCTTCAACAGAAATAAGGAACACATTGGTGAGCGACTTATACCAGCTTTTTTCTTGCTTTGCTTTCTCATTATGTGTCAGATTTGTGTGTGTGTAAAGTTCTTTATGTCCACAGTATTTTTGGTGCAGATTGAGGTGGTTTTTAGATTCCAGATGTAATTATATTCTGTTGAGTAACTGGGAGCAGTGTCATTCAGTAAATGCTCAGTGCTGCATATGACAACATCACATTTTTCAAACCAAACTGTTGTGTCATTAATTGAGGGTTATTGTTCTTCTGACGGGTGTGAAAGGAGAGGAGAAATACATGGTTTTTTTAGCTAATAATTGTCCATGGTCAATGAAGTAAAACCCTGTTTTTGCAGACGAAGATGTATGGTTTTCAAGATTTGCATTTGATGTGTATGCTCATTTAAAAATACTTCTCTTCAGAGCTCTGCTTCTTTATTAAAAATCTAGGGCTTTCCAAGAGCACTTAAAAAATCTTACTTGGAATCATACCTTTCATTATTCATTTATTGAATGTTACTCTTTGATACCATTACTTTTGCTCTTAAGTAGAATGTCAGCAGTGTTATATTTAAAATTACTAGTGCATGTACGTATTTGCTACATATTCAAACTCGGAAGTTCAAATGCAATGGGATAAAAAGAGTTATTTGGGGAAGTAATTACCAGATAGTTTTGCATCTAATTAACCATATATGTCTATGTAAACATAAGTACATTATAGTTGATCTTGAAGCGAACCTACATGATGTCTTTGTTGTTGATGTTGATACCAGGAAATCTGGTTAATTACTTCTTTCAGTAGGGAAAAAAGCTGACACACTCGTTGCCAGTCCAGCAACCAGGTTTTTTGACTCATAGTTTTTACTTTGCAACCAGATATTCAGCCTTAGAGCTGAGGTTTTCTGGAGGGAAAAAATTAGGTATCTAAGAGGCATTTTGGAGTTTGAGAATGTGTTCTAACTGGTTACCTAAGAGACACATCCATCTCTGATGCTCTTCACCAACATGAGAAGTACCATTATATTCAAGACATGGTTTCTTGCATTTTTCTAGATACATGCATTTGAAATGGGACAAGTATTTAGGATAAACCACTATGAGAGAAATAAAAAGTGTCCAATGGAACCTTCTCATTTGATGTCAAAGCTCAGAGATCCTTTTTGTTTTTGAGACGTCAAGTTGATGAGGCTCGTTAGGCAAGTTTTTACCTAATTTGTTCTAATATATCACAGAGAGAAATCATTCTGGAGAAGTATATGTGAGCTGTGATGCACACTGCCATAAAGAACATTCTTGTGGTCTTCGGATTCCATAATCCTTCTCATAGTAGATTTATGTCCATCTAATTCATTGATCACATTCCTCCAGGATTTGTTTTTTTCCTTACTCTTTGCAGTTGGAGACAACTTTTAGATGAAATAATTATTTTGCATATATATGTGTGTGTATATATATATATTTTTTTTTTAAAAAATTTTCTTTCTAATGAGTCTTCTGGAAGACAGTAGGGGAAAAAAGAAATCCAACTGTACTAATGGACTTTAAAGTACTTGTGGTCAGTTTTCCTGAAAGAATGGTAAAGTTGCCTTGGGAAAGAGTCCCGTTTTCAGTGTGATGGAGTTTAATAGGGTCTAGTCTATCTTGGATTCTTTCCTGGTATTGAGGTTTCTTGGTTAAGGTAACCTTACTTATCTTCTTTGTGGTATGTCCTTTATCAGACTTATAGTTCACTGCCTCATGGGGCAGAACACTGACAAAGCTGCATTGAATGTTTCAAGTTGATGGCTGGGGAATAGAGAGGATATTTCACAATGAATGCCACACTCACAAATTAGGAAATATATAAATAATGAACTAAGATTGGAAAGGACCTGACATGGGTGTATGATTGGATATTGGTATATGGAAACTAAGAAATTCAGAAGAAGTGGGGGAAATATTTCCAGTGTCTATTACTAAAATCTAGTGAGCTGAAAAAAAAAATCAAGTGTCTGTGAGAGAGAGAGAGAGTGTGTGTGTGTGTGTGTGTGTGTGTGTGTGTGTATGTGAAAGCAAGCATCTTTTGAAGTTCACATACTTAGGAAGTTGGTGGCTTTGAGGGAAACATTAGCTGGGTGTTGGTGACCTATTAATTGATTATGAGCAAACAGAGAGGAAAGTAGATAATGTTAGAAGAAAATTCCTCTTCTTGTGTGATACGCCAAGACATCTGGCAGATGTTATGTTGGGCCCTAAGGAATGGACAGTTTAATTTTAGCCCTAGCAAGGAAATGGGAAGTTCTAAGCTCTTTTAATAGCACAAGTCTTAGTTTGGGGAAGGTTGCTTAAAAAAATAAGAGAGGAAAAGAAAAGAGGCATTGATTGTATTACGAAAGAACTCCGGGGAACATTGGAATTAAGCTGAGATTTGGGGGGTTATGGACAAATATATTATTTCCCAAGTAGAAATTAACATAAAAATCATTTAAAAATTGACTACTTGGTAACACCCTAAATGATGAATATTAAGTGTCTGATAGTCACCTTTCAGAACTTTTCATTGAGAAGCTAGTTTTTTTGTGCCTTGGAGAGATCATCTCCTTCACATCTGCCCTTCCCCCTGCATTGTACTGAGGAGGAAACTGGCAGAGAGACGTGAGGTGACTTGCACAGGTCAGAGAGTTCATTTGTAATAAAGCCAGGCCTAGAACTTAGGTCGGCTGGCTCCCAGTCCAGTGCCCTTTCCACTGCCCTACTGCCCATGATTGTAGCGGTTTGTGAAACACCAACTCTCCTCTCCAGAGTGCAAGGCTGTCTGAGAAACCCTGAAATCCCACGCTAGTGGGGCAGGAGTATTGATTTTTGGTAGCTGAGTGTAGCATGTTGCGGAGCCTGGGGCCGAGCACGGTCATTCATAGAAGTGATACGCGCCAGAGGCCAATTCTGTTCATGGGACTTTTAGCTCTTGGGTCTGTAGCTGTGATTTTCTTCTAATTGTCCTCCTCTCTGTAGTTCTGTCATCCAGGGCTGGGGAGTCCTTTTCAAATGCCCTTCTTTGGAAGTTTGTCTGGGTCTACTGCAACTTACCAGAGTGCCCACAATTGGACTCCGAGGATCTGTTTTGCAACCTGGTACAGATTTCAGTTGGCTTCTTGCAGAGATGCCATTTTGTAATACTGATGAATGGCCAAGAGAGTGAAATCCAGTCTAAAACGATGACTGGTGGCTTCCCAGTGTTCCAGACTCATCCAAAAATGTGCCCTCTATGTATCTTCTTGAGGTCCAGTTCTCTCTCGCAGACCCATGGCTAGCTATTTCCCATGCCCCAGTAGACATGAAGTCATCCTTAAAATGCCGTTTGAACAGCACGTGCAACATTTAACCATGAGAGAGGGATGGGACAGTACTTGAAGAAGGGTGATGACAGGTTTCCATTTCTGATTCCTCTTAGACAAGTGAGAGTAACTTTGTAAAGAAGAAGAGTGATGTTTGGAAGTTTCCACATTTTCTAAGCTGCTTCCAAACGAAAGCATAAATTCTTAATCCAGGAGGCAGTCTGGAGAAGGTAGGGCTGGATGTGGACTTCTGGCAGAAACACAGTTAACGCTATAAACAGTTGGACCTCAGTGTGGCATTCCTCCAGATGAGTTGACTGTCGAAAATAAAATGTTCCAGAAGAACTGGGAGAACAGGAAAGAAGTTAAAACAGCATGGTTTGCATGCCAGTACTGAGGAAGGAAAAAAAAAAAAAAATAGGGGGGGCATTGGAGAGAAGATAATCCTAAATGGAACTGTCTCTGGGATTTATAAAACCTAGGAGGAGAAGTTTGCAAGTGAAGGAAAATGGATTTTTATGAATTTAGGTTGCATTGACAGTTTATTAGGAAGCTCTTTTGAATCTTTTGTCCCCTTGAACTTTGTATCTGGAGAACTGCACACACTGAGCAATTTACATTTTCTGCTCAGAAATGCTATTGTAAAATATATCTACTTTCTAAGGGATCCTGTCCTTATCAGTTGGTGTATACATAGGGTTTGTAGTCTTGGGATTTGTGGCTCCAACACCAAGTTGGATTTTTCAGGGCTTGGAAGGACAAGAGGCAGAGGAGTAGTGTGGGCTGAGAGGTTACCCATATGGTTCACCTGCAAGTGCATTGTCTTTTAATTTTGGTGAGCACGTGACTTGGTGTCTTCAAAGCTTTCTTGCCTAATTCGTAGCCGGAGAGGGTTTTTTTCTTGCATTATTCTTGGAGGGAAGGTTTCTTTTTGTGCCAGGTCATGGGTATTTTGGTATTGATTTCCTTGCTTTCATGTGTTTGCTTGTTTAGTTCACTGCGTGTTGCTTCTGAATATTAAGAAAGCACTTCTGCCGGCTCTGTCCACAGCTTACCCCCAACTTCATTGAGAGAGCAGAGCCTGCTCCAGAGGGTGAAGGGAAGGTGGGGAGGTCCTTATTTGTTCAAAAAATAAATCCTTGAAGACTGCTTAATTCAGAAAGTTACTTGCCAGGCTTTCGAGTAGACTTTTCACAAAGACCATGCAAGGAGAGATGGGGAAAATTCCACAGGCAACCAGTGGGTCCTGATGAAAATGTGTTAGGATCACTTAGTAGGAAATTAAGCATTTGTCCGAGATGAGTAGGCAAGGCTTATCTTTGGATTCAGATTGGTTTGAGTACAAAAGGAGCTCGAGGCCCCGGCGAGACAACTGTGTCAGAAGTATTGAAGCCCAGGATTTGTGGAGCAGCTTAGCTGCCACACAGCCTGGCTGGGGAAGGCCAGTTCGCTCCCTAAGCCCTCGTCTGGCCAGTCGAACCACAACACGAGCGAAGGCCTTCACATTTTGGAATTCTTCTCCTCCCTGTTGAGATTTAAGAAGGGAGAGTCACTGTCCTTCAGTTTTGCTCATGTCAGCTGAGTGCTTTTCTCTTGAGCTGGTAAAGCCAGAGAGGGTGGGGGAAAGGCAGGGTGCTGATCTCCTTGGAGGGAACATTCTCCCTTTTAACGGGACAAATGTGCCTATACCATTGTACTTATTAGGCAGAAAATAATTGTGTAGGGGCACAATGTGGGATAATTGAAAGATGTTTGCTACACAGAGGTTCCAATACTCACCTGCAGACTAAGAAATGGGCTTCTAAACCATCTCATTTCTATTGCTAATGAAAAGCTTTGGAAGGCACCTGTGAATCAGTGCTCCAGCTGCTATCATGGTAGGGGAAGTTGGATACACGGATTAGCCCATCAGAAAAGCAAACAGTAGCATTTTTCAGCACAAGTAGAAAATAGGGTTGTTAAGCTAACAGAAAAGTAAGCTAAAGCATTGCCATAATTACGTGGTGGAAATTTGCTGGGATGGAGAGACTGCTCGGATGGGAGAAGGAAGAGGAGAAGAGAGGCAGGAGAATGATTGACAAGTCAGAAGAGAAGAGGTCTGTCCACTGGGAAGAGCCTACAGGAAGAAAGGCATTGCTTTTAAGAAAACAATAAAGCAAGTGAAAAAAGACCTTGTAATTTAGTACCTATTGCATGTGAAATATGAAGACGAGTGTTCAGACCCACATTCTTTGGTCAGTTCTTACTGTAAAACATAGAATTGGGCTTGGGAGACAATTTATGTGACTTTGGGGTTACAAATACGGCGTTGCTGCCAAAGGGCAGATGGAAACTTGCAGGAGCTGATTAAGTAAGTAGAGTTAGGTGGAGATTTTCCTGGAAAAGGAGCAAAGTAGAGAATAGAGCACAGCAGAAAGTAGTTGCATTATTAATGGGCAGAACATGTGATAGTCCTTGCTAAGGTTATCCATAGAGCTTCTCTACCTGCGCCCTGGGTGTTAGAAGAAGTGAGGAACAAAGATGTGCTTACTTCGGAGGGGAAAGGCATAGACCGTGATGACTACCTGTGTCCAGTTTGGAATTAAGCCATTTGCTGGAGCCGTGCATCACAGGCTGGTCTGTCAATCCAATCTTGGCATTTTAAAATCAAAAATAAGGCCACCGTGGTCCAGAACGTTTAGCTATTCTAATCTGTAATTACATCATCCCTCTGTGTGAGCAGTTAGTCAGCAATCCCACATCAATTACCCAACCCAGATTGGACCTGATCTGGGGGTCCTACACGTGGGGTAAAATTTGAACACTGGGTTATCGGCTGAAGATGGCCAAAACATAGATACCAGCTAGATATTATGTAAAGATTTCAATAACAAGTACTTATCATGCAGAATCTTTTCTCTTCAATGGTTTCTAACTTAAATGGTCTTCACTGAAGACTGTTAATTAGTATTTCATAATGATAACTGGCAAAGGGATCTGGGTGGAAGAGACCGTTTTCATTTGAATGTCAAAGTTCAGCTACAAGAACTTCTCCCCCTCGGGGGAAGGATGGACTGGGACTTTGGGGTTAGTAGATGCAAACTATTACATTTAGAATGGATAAGCAATGAGGTCCTACTGTATAGCACAGGGAACTATATCCAATTTCCTGGGATAAACCATAATGGAAAAGAATATAAAAAAGAATGTAAATATGTATGTAACTGAGTCGCTTCGCTGCACAGCAGAAATTAACACAACATTGTAAATCAACTATACTTCAATAAAAAAAAAACTTCTCCCCCTCTTCTGCTGTCAACTGAGTATCGTCCCTTCTGATGTTGGGTAAGAAGACCTTCCATAAGGAGATTAAATATGATTGCTTCATCAAAAAATTCTGCCAACTCCTCTATAGAGTGAGAATATCACATAAACCGTTAACAGAACGCTATTTCCCTTCTTGGAGTGACTCATAGTTAATATTAATACTAGGTAACATTTGTTTAACATTTAATATGAACCAGGGACTTTTCCTACGGTAGAGAAAGCTGAAGTCGGGGAAGTAATTTACCCAAGTTTCATGGAGCTGTGTAATGGGGGAGCCAGGATGCACACATGGGGGGACCACCTCCTGGCTCTCAGCTTCTGGGAACTGGCCCTGGCTATTACTTAGTTTGCTAATAGCTTATGTTTCGGATGGTTTGTCTCTTCCAGTTGCTTATGCCAGGAGTCTATCCTGGTGTTCTGGAAGGAACTCTGAGCTTAATGGAAAATTAATTGTAATATATTAGTTGATATGAGAGATATAACTTATTGTAATAGCTTGACACAGTGTGTTTAACTAAAGAGTGCCCTTTCTTTGTTCTTCTGAGTTACAGAGGAGATGGTAAAAAAGAAAAGCCCAAGAGACCATGTAGGGGGAAATTTAGAGAATAAATTAAAAAAGAAATTGTACTGTATCAAGTTCAGTAGTGTAACGTAGTTATACACGTGGCTGTTTAAAAGGCTCTCCTCCCTGTTATAAGCAGAAAGATAATGCTGTATGACTTTTTTTTTTTAAGTAGAGAAGGTGTCTTAACTTTTTCTCTTCTTAGGGCCCCTTTTGAAAGTCTGAGTGCCCTGTACTGGCTCTGGTTACTGCAAACAGGAGAAATGTTTTCAAAAGCCACAGAGACATATTTGAAAATTAGGTCCACTGTCTTAAGGGTCGTTGTTGGAAAATAGTGCAGATGCGCTTCAAAGCATGGGTGCTAGTATCTTCCACGCCCTTAGTGATCACCATGTGCTCTATTTAGATCATGGAGACATGATGGATGTTTTGGTTTTATTTGCCCCTCCCTGAAACATCACAGTACAGTAAGGAAGCTGTTGTTCAGGTATGACCACAAATGCCCTTAATGGAGTAACAGGCTGTACTAAGGGCCGTGGAGCAGGTCCAGATATCCCTCAGATATCCAGGGCAGTAGCTTTTCTGTAGGACAGGCGGTTGCTGTTAATTGCTGAGTAGACTCTTTAACCTTGAAGCAACTGGTGGTGGTTTTATAAAAATCTTAACTTTGCCGTGGTCTGTTCAGGTGATCATCTGTCCCTAGACAGACTCATACCCAAAACCTGGGTAGGAGGATAAGCGTGTGTCCTGTGTCTAAAGCGTCCTAGAGGAGGTCACAGAGTCACCCACTTTTACCCATCATCCGTATCATTATCTACCAAACTTATAAGAACCATTGTTTTCTTAGATAAAGTCCTTTAATGGGAAAACGGCTCAGAAAAAAATAACTACATAGTTGAAGAGAGTAATATTGAACTGTACCAAAGCGTGCAGTCCTGTGGGTGGAATTTCTAATTTTATTCATTTATTTATTTATGGCCACACCTTGTGGCATACGGGATCTTAGTTCCCCAACCAGGGATCAAACCCATGCCCCCTGCAGTGGAAGCACGGAGTCTTTTTTTTTTTTTTAAATATTTATTTATTTATTTGCCTCTGCCAGGTCTTAGTTGCGGCATCTTTAGTGGTGGCATGCAGGATCTAGTTCCCTGACCGGGGATCGAACCCTGGTCCCCTGCATTGGGAGTGCGGAGTCTTTAACCATTGGACCACCAGGAAAGTCCCATGGAATTTCTCATTTTAGAGCCACAGGGACTGTCTTTGGCCTGAGCTATAGTGCCCAGCCATCTAAGATGCTCCCTCAGACCAGCGTGTCTCAGAGACCAGTCCTTTACATGTTTCTTCTTCTTCTTTTATTTATTTATTTTTTTTGTGGTACGCGGGCCCCTCACTGTTGTGGCCTCTCCTGTTGCGGAGCACAGGCCCAGCGGCCATGGCTCACGGGCCCAGCCGCTCCGCGGCACGTGGGATCCTCCCGGACCGGGGCACGAACCCGCACCCCCTATATCGGCAGGCGGGCTCCCAACCACTGCGCCACCAGGGAAGCCCCTTCAATCTTCTTAAATTTTTGAAGAGAAGTCTACCCGGGCTACCCTCGGGAGCACTGCAGAAAGTGAAGGTGAATTGGGTCAGTGTCTCTTTGTGGGTGCAGTGACGTCCACTTGGGAACAGGACATTGAATTTGAGAACACACTCAACATGAGAGCCAGGGAGGAGACGGAGCTTTAGAGCATGTCGGAGGAGGTAAATGTGTAAAGTTTATGTATTTAGGCCTGGTGGAGGAATCCTCTATTATCCTGAGAAGAAAATCACCGCTCCCAAGATAGATTGCATTAAAATGTGAAAAAGCACATTATATAGATCACATAAAATAGCACCCATTTAAGAAAGCAGAATTGTATCCTTACGCTTGCGTGGAAGTTCTCCTCATTCTTTCCATCTTCTGCCGTGGCTTTGCCTCTCATTAGTAATTTTGGGAGGCTGAGCAGTGAAGGGGGATTGAAGAACAGATTTCAGATGCCCCTGAAATTTCTCCCCACCCCTTGGCTGACCCACGTGAATCCCTCACCCAGTGTTTCTCTGACCAGTGGCTGTAGCTTGTTAATAATGAGTGAACATCACCCATAGGTCCTGAAATGAGCAAGTGTTAAATGTTATGTGATTATTAAGGGAAAAACAAGATAATCTAGTCAGTGGGTTTAATTAGATTGTGATTGCCCAATTGCTGCTTCATGATAATTATATTCATAACCCCGTTTCTAGACGTCAACTACAATTAACAAAATTGACCCCAGCACAGGTAAGTGTTAGCGATCTTCTCTGAAGCAGCTTCTCAACGGTGAATTTCCGATGTTCCCAGTACATTCCTCCTGGTCCTTTGTCCCTTCTTGCCAACTTCCCATCATCTTTTTCCCCATTTTAGTAAAAAAGTTGGTGGCAACATCATCTTGTCTGTGACCACACACATATTATAATGGCTCGTATTGATGTCTACAGAAAAATAAATTTTCAAGTTTTTGAGTCAAATATATCTGAAAAACATTAATAAGTCAGCACATGGGAATCTTGAAGCATAAAAAATTGAAAATTGGCTAGATTTTTTCTCAGCCCATGATACCTGTTCAGTAGATTTAATGTGATTCATTTGAATAGATCTTTACTTTATAAGGCATAGTCTTAAAATGAAAAAGAGAGTCATCTGTGTTTAAGATGCTGCCTTATCAGCATGATCATTAAGGTCTGAGGAGTACAGAGCGAGGACTTTTAACTTTATAGGATCCCCCTTCTTGTCCAAATTCCTGACATTTGCCGCTAGTGTATTCCAAGAGAAAAAGAACATATCACTGCTGGGGGACATCCTTTACTGTTATCTCTTAAATGAAGTCAATGATTTCTAGGAAGTATAAACAACCTGTATCAGAAGTGGGTATGTCAGTGTGACACTGTGAATCACTGGGCCAGATTGTCACTTGGCAGCCTTCCCTTTCTGACATGCAGTTATATGGGAAAGTAACGCAATTAAAATCTGCACACCATGGCGGAACTTCATTGCATTGAACTGTTTGAACGATTAGGAACTCGGCTGCCATGTCTATGGGTATATGGGGGTATGTGTATGTATTTATGTAGAAGTATGTAAATATATTTTACATAGCTAGTTAGGCAGACAGACAGGATATTCTTGCTGGGGAGAAGGCATTTACTTTTCCTGAAGAATCAGGAATGCAAATTTCTCAGAATTTCTGTGTGAGCATGCAGTTCTTTGTGCTTGGGTCTTTAAGGAAATGGTGTGTAGTGGGTGGAGCACTCTTTGGGTATTGCGCAAGCACCGGATGAAATTTGTCTCTGTTCCTTCCTAGCTGTGTGACCTTGAGTAAGTCACTTAACCTCTCTGTTCTCTTGATTTCCTACCCAATAAAATGGGGATAATAATATGAATCTGTAGAACTGACATAAGGGCTAAAAAGTATTATGTGTAGGGCTTCCCTGGTGGCGCAGTGGTTGAGAGTCTGACTGCCGATGCAGGGGACACGGGTTCGTGCCCCGGTCCGGGAAGATCCCACATGCCGCGGAGCGGCTGGGCCCGTGAGCCATGGCCGCTGAGCCTGCGCGTCCGGAGCCTGTGCTCCGCAACGGGAGAGGCCACAACAGTGAGAGGCCCGCGTACTGCAAAAAAAAAAAAAAAAAAGTATTATGTGTATAGGGGTTCTGGTTCATAATGGGCACTGGAAAAATGATAGTGTCTTTCTTCCTCAGGGATAGAGAAACTGAGGTAGAGGTCTGCTCTGAGGGCTTTACCAGGTGTGAATTGTCTTGTCCTTCGTCTTAGACTCTGTGTTTGGATTAGTTTTGTGCCGTGTCTGTCTTATGTGATGAGTAGTCCTCGTTGCTGTTGTCCATTCACAGGTAGACTTTTCCAGATTGTGAGCCTCTGGTCTGGCTGGCTATGGACTCCGCAGCACTCTACATCTGCATGTGCGTTCAGTAGGGATTTGTAAACCGCCCAAGAATGATGCCATGTCCTCTTGGAGAAGTGCACTTACTATCCCACCTTGCAGAAATATTCCCTGCAGTGGTGTGGGAACAATTTTTAATCAGTGTGAACTTCTTCAAGCATTTTCGAAGAACGATGTCATTATTGTTCCTCTTGTTTGGCATCATTCTGGCAAAAATGCTTTGTCTAAGAACACTGTATTTGTTCAGTGAAAATACTGGCCTGTGCTGTTCCACATAAATGTTGGTTGCCTCTTTATGACTTCACTACGATAGGTAGCTCTGAGCCAGCTTGAGGGCTGTCCTGTGTCCTTGCTTTGAATTGCTTTGGTCTTCTCTGTGCAAATGTTTATTTTAATAGTACATGTCCACTTGGTCTTACTAATGTACTGTAATATCAGATGCTTAGAGATCTCAGGGGTAAGGAGGCTAATTTTAGAGTGCCTTCAGGGTAGGTGATATTTCAAAATGTGGACGGGTGTTGATAGGGCCTAACAGGACTTAACTAGCCTGGTCTGTGCCGAGTCAGAAGAACATTCATTGGTGCCTCCTGACAGCGTGCTGGTGATGGTGGTGGCAGAGATGGAGAACATGTAAGTGGTTCTTGGGTAGCACAGCAGTGATTTTTTTCACCTTTCAAAGCAGATTCCCCATGACGCCTTATTTATTTATTTATTTTTACATTTTGAACATTTCCAGAGAGACAAGGGTGGCGGTGGAATTTTTTTTTTAATTCTTAAAAAAATGTATAGTCGCCACTTAAAATTGTGTGCAGCGATACTTGAGGAGGAGAGGAAAAAGTAACCAGGTATTTATTTACTGTGTTCCGCTCTCTAGGATGCTCTCAAATGAGAGACTTTTTTAAAAAAATAAATTTATTTATTTTATTTATTTATTTTTCGCTGCATCGGGTCTTCGTTGCTGGGGAGAGCTTTCTCTAGTTGCGGCGAGCGGGAGCTACTCTTCGTTGCGGTGCGCGGGCTTCTCGTTGCGGTGGCTTCTGTTGTTGCAGAACATGGGCTCAGTAGTTGTGGCTCGTCTTCAGTAGTAGTGGCTCGCGGGCTTCAGTAGTAGTGGCTCGTGGGCTCTAGAGCCCAGGCTCAGTAGTTGTGGCACACGGGCTCAGTAGTTGTGGCTCATGGGCTCTAGAGTGCAGGCTCAGTAGTTGTGGCACACGGGCTTAGTTGCTCCATGGCATGTGGGATCTTCCCGGACCACGGCTCGAACCCATGTCCCCTGCATTGGCAGGCAGATTCTCAACCACTGCGCCACCATGGAAGCCCCTCAGATGAGAGAGTTTTGGTGTCAAAGGGTGGACGCCAAAATGAAAGAAATGGAGGTTTAAGCTGTGGGTGTGGTCTTGGTTATAATAATGTGGAATGCCCTCAGTAAAATAAAAAGTGTGGGAAAAGAGGAGGGGCTGAAACTAGAACTTCCTAGCTGCCAGAAAAGCTCTGGGAGTGGAAAGATTTTTCCATTTTCCTTGAGACCTCAGGGAGTGTTAGATTTGGGGATGCCACCTTCACCTGTGTTCAGTTCTTTCCAAGTTGCAGAATCCTTACTTATCTGTGACAACCAGGTTGTAGTAAAGTGATTGGCTTCACTTGGGGTCAAGTTCCTAATTTGCTCCTGACCTCCAGTTTATCTTTAGAGTGAAATCCCCTCTCTGGTGAAGGCTCAGAGGCATAATGTATGTAAAACACCCAGCACCCTGCCAGGTACTAGATGAATGGCCGCCTCTGCAGTTCATCTGCAATGATCGGTTACTGGCCATCCACTGCCTCTTGTGCAGGTGGCTTGCTCCTTGACATTTAGCCGCCGCCTGGCTTTGCACTCCTAGTTAGTAGCTGTGGGATGATGATAGAGTTGGAAAGAATTTAGTGTCTTCACTCTCATAAAACGTGTTTTATAGATGCTGTTATATTTAAGAAATGTGTGCCCATTCATCTCCATTCATCAAACATTTATTGAGGGCCCTCTGAGCCCCTGGCACGCCTGCAGTGTGTCTAGGTGGTCGAACCCAGGGGAGGTGGGATCGCTCTACCAGTTAGGTTCTTTGTTTTGGTAATTGGAGTGATTATGTTGGAGATGGCTGTCCTTAACCGCATTTAAATGAGCCAGAGGGTGGTGAACCCTTGGCTGGAGGCAGTGGGCCACGGATTCCTATTTAGATGCGTGTATTTCTGTGTCTTTGTGTGTATATATTTACAGTATAACTTGCGAACCATGTAGTTAATGCTGCTGGGGTGCGGAATCTGGCAGATCATTTAAATATTTACTGTTGGTGTGAAGTCGAGTTTCCAGTTATTTTTAGGTCATTTTCATCTTAGCAACCCCGTTGGAGATGAACCAGACACACTGCTGTAAACTGTCCCCACATTTTGATAGAATTTAATAAAGTCAAGTTGAATGGTTTGGTCCCAAGAGGCAAACAGACCATCTGGTTAGCAGAAGGGTTAGGTTGAGTATTGCATGGCTGCTGAGAGGGCCACAAACCAGCCCCGACCGACACACTGGTAATATGTCCAGTTGCTGAATGCATTAAGCATTGAAATGGTGCTTTCGAGTCTGCCGAGCCAGCAGTTCTGTTACCACCGCTGTGACGCAGGAGATAATTCAGCTGGGCAAGCGGCAGCATGGGGGTGGATCCACAGTACAGGATGTGTAATGTCAACATGAAGGATTGGAGCTGGCAGAAGGAAGGGAAGCACTCATTTCATGCCAGTGCAGGAAGCCTACAGAGATGCTTCCCGCCCCCCCCCCGCTTTGCATCTTGTCCTCTTCTGGAGCTTTCCCATGATGTGCTAAATGATTACCTTGTGCATGGTCCATGGCAAAACTTCGGCTGATTTTCTGCCTCTTTTGGAACCTGTCAGCATAAATGGAGTGAACCATATTTCCCACACATGTAGGGCGGGCAAAGGGAGGAGTTAGTGGCCCAGCCTGGGAGGAGGAGAAAGGGCTTCGTTAGGCTGGAGCATCTTTGCGCTTGAGATGGAATCCCATTGTACGTCCCTTTGTGTCCAGCTTTGAGACCGGCCATCCGTTCAAAGGCTGCAATCATCTCGGAACATTGTGCTGCAGCTGTAGTCAGGAGGAAGCTGCAGAATGGTTCCAGTGATTCTGCAGAAGCTCGGCAATTACATAATTGCTGTGTAACTGGAGAGAGCCATCAGGGTTGTCTAGTTCTTCTGGAAAGAAAGCTACAATTCGAAGGGGAGATTGTTTTCCCTCGTTAAACCTGAAAGCTGATGAGGAGTAGGTCAAGCCACTAGGCTGGAATGGGGTCCTCTCGTGGGCCTGAGAGGGCACGAAATTCACAAGTACACTTGGCTGGACACTCAGTGGACTTCGCAGCTGTGTTAAAGGGAGAGAGAGAGAGAGGAAGTCACTGACTCTTGGAAAAGTGGATTCTCGTATCAGCTGAACTTGTTTCTAGTATCTGGGACTCCGTTCTGTATGCATCTGAAGCATGGGGTATTCCAATCTTCCGTTCCTAGGAATGGGACCAGCGGAGTTGCACTTGATCACCAAGAGCCCTCTCAATTTCTGCTGCCTGCTCGGAAGGATTTCACAGCCTCTCCTGAATGAATACTCCCGGATGCAGATCAGCAGAAGCACCGTGAGGCCTGGCTCTCATCAGCTCTTCCTAAATGCTGCAACCCTGTGGTTGTCAGCCCCTGGTACAGCGCCTCAGCAGCCCGGGGGCTGGAGCAGACTGGACAGTTTGTCTGGGAAGACCTCACAGCACAGCAATGAATTCCTTCTTTCAGCCACCTTACCACTTGTTTTCCCCAGTGGAGAAAATTTTGAGGTGGAGTTGGTTAGATGCAGGCGCGAGGGTTGCATTAAACCAGTCAGAAGCCCGGGCTCCAGATTTCATCAGATACGGAGCAGTCACCTAAAATGAGCCACACCTCCTAACCCAAGGGAGGGCTTTATGTTTATTTATGTTAAGTAGCTCTAAATTTCACCAAGCCTGCCTTTCTGGGCTCAGTTTTGTGGGGCTGGTGAGTAGAAAGAGTGGTTGTCAGAGGCCCAGTTTTATTAATGGCAGAAGTTGGGCCTTTCATAACTGTGGTACTCATCTGCATTTTTCTGTGTAAATGTGTGGTCAGAACTTCTGTATACGGGAAAATTATATATTGTGTCTCCTTTGTGAATTAAAAAGGAGGAGCCAGCAGGCAATATTAGGACTTGGACTTCCAAAATGGATTAGGTCCACAGATTCCTAGACCTTGTAGACCTCTGCTTTACTCTGTACCCGCTGGGTTTAATGCTGAGGTTGACGGATGCAAAGAGTTCCTTTGAGAGGTTCGATTCCTCTGAAACGTTACTGGTGGGTTTTCAAGGAGCCAGCCTGTTGCAGCCCCGAGCTAGTATTTTGGAGTAGTCTGGAAGGGTATAGGATGACCCTTGGTGACCCTTGCCTGTGTCATTCCAGGCAGGCCTTGGCATGCTCCAGCAGATGAGTAAGGGCAAGGGCAATTGGCAGGAGGACCCGCTGAGTTCATCTTGCTTCGTATCTCAGGAACCGTCCTGACCTTTTTCCATCATCAGTGTTCGGGCACTTTGAGGGCCTCTCACCGCTGTGGCCTCTCCCGCCGCGGAGCACAGGCTCCGGACGCGCAGGCTCAGCGGCCACGGCTCACGGGCCCAGCCGCTCCGCCGCATGTGGGATCCTCCCGGACCGGGGCACGAACCCGCGTCCCCTGCATCGGCAGGCGGACTCTCAACCACTGCGCCACCAGGGAAGCCCTGGACCCTCTTTGAAGGGTCCTGGAGATTGTATTGGGGGCAGCGTGCTCTCATATCGGGAAGGAACACTTGACTCTAACGCAGAGACCGCATCGAAGGGAACCCTTTGCTATCAGGATTGGGAGGCCCGTGAAGACCTTGGCAGTGAGGGCCATGGTATGTAGTGGAAAGAACATAGACCTCAGAGCCAGAGAGTAGCTGTGTGACCTTGAGTGGATGATTTAATCTCTGATCCTCAATTTCCTGATCTGGAAAAAAAACTCCACTTTGTAAACTTCTTGTGGGGAATAAATAAGATCACAAATGTGAATCTCTGGTGCAGAGCCTGATATGCTGTGGGCGCATAAAAAATACGAATTCCCCTTTCTCCCATCCTTCAGTTTTTATAAAACAGTTATTGCAGGCAGGGCACTGTTAAACAGTGACTATCTGATTAGGAGTCCGAATACACTTGAGTCCACTTGAAATCCCTGGGAGGGGGCTCCTTGAAGCATGTCCTGGTGGGACTGATAAACATTTAACTTCTTGGCTTTAGGGGCTGAGCAGTATCTTTTATTATATGGTGACTTTTAAGAGCCAGTGTGCTCCTCAATGAAACACGACCCCAGAATCTGGTAAAGGGAAGAAAAGTACCTTAACCTCTGTATGCAGTATCTTGAGCATTCTGTAATGGATTATTTATTAAGTACCTTAGATGAGGTTCTGGTGTTTTTGTTTTGACTATGGTTATACAACTAACTCCCTGAAAACAGAAACCTGATGTTTCCCAAGAATAGCCCTGATGGGAGAGATTGGGATATCCAGAATGCAAAAGACTGCACAATATGGATGACTCTTACAGGCTTTTCTTTGACCTCTAAGCCCAGCGTGCCTTCCTTAGGTTGGTGCTCAAGGAAGCCTTGTTTACTGTTTTCAGGGGAAAAGACCTTACTTAGTTAAAATTTAGCCAAATCAACTTGGAAGGCCAACCACTGGTTTGGCTCATGTCAGTTACTGAATGGAACTAGCTGGAAGCTGTGGAAAGGCAGGTGTGGGGTTTCCCTTGTTCATCTCTATATGTCAGTGTCTTGCTGAGTGCCTGGGGCAGACGTACATCATCAGTAAGTATGGGTTGAGTTAGTTAATCAAGTCTAGCACTTTTTAAAAGGGCATGTTGCTCCTGAATATCTGTTCCCCAAACACACCTAGATTTCTGAAATCAGACATTTCCGAAATCAAAAATCTCTTAGTTCCTTTTAAGCACTGGTGGCTACTGCAACCCTCCTAGACGTCTAATCCAGCATTCAACTTTAGTTAAGTGGAGATTTGGCACTGACATTTTCATTGAAAAATGAGAGTTAGTATTAATCAAGGGAAACTGCCCAACTCTACAATCTATATTCAATATGTTTTGGAAGTAAGAATGTCTAGATTGCAGTCTAGGTTGAAGAAGCCAAGGAGAGTTTGATTGTTGGTAGTTTCTGAAGAATACTAATTTGAGCACGACCGTTTACCGGTAGGATGACTCTTCAGGCCATTGTAAAGTTAGCTTTCGTAGAGCTGAGTCTGAAACACTGGAGAGGAAACATTCAAACTCAGCAATACTCAAGGATTCAAGGCCGGTGGTTCTGGAGGAAACGCATGCGTAGTTTTATACGACAAAAGAAGACAGATATTTCCCCAAGACTTTATTTAGCTTATCAAGTCTAAATGGATCATGGCATGTATTTCATGGTGGTATGGAAGCTCAAGGAATACAGACAAGTTACAGAGAGAAAAGATGAGCATGTAGTGTTTCCCATCAGTTGAACAGAATTGGAAGAACGAAGCAGTGGAGCCTGGACACTAGTCATGCGCTTGGAAGATGGTCAAGCAGTTTCAGAAAACATGTTTCCTCACCTTTGCCTTTGGTTCTCGAACATCTCAGTGGAATGATTTAGACTGTTGAAAGTCTAAGGTGTGCAGAAGACCTTCTAGGTATGAGGTGACTGCAGCGTTAAAGAAACCCATGGATCCTGTTAGTTCCAACCTCACTGAAGGACATATTCTGAAGAGCCAGCTCATTAAGCGAGCTTTTGAAGGGTGTGCGCTGCAGAGCAGTTTCCTGTTATTTGGTTAATGGTTGACCTAGTTCTGTTGCCATATGCTTCCTGGAACGCATTCTAATATAAAGTATGTGTTAAAGCGAGACTAGGAGAATAGCAGGAAAGTCAAAGCCTTTCTGAAGCCAGGACCATGTGAATGTTAGCCTAGTGAGGGCAGAAGAGTGTTATGGACAGAAGATGAAAAGACTTTTCTCTTCATGGTCCTGTTTACTGATTCCAATTTTAATTTTCACATTGCATCCCAGCCGATTCTCAGGAGTTGCATTTTCCCAGGGTACCTTGTACAGAAGGCCTGCATCTGTGTCCTTAGTTATTTCTTGTGTGGGCTAGGCTAAGCTTGACGTTGAAGTACCCTGAGTAAAGTTACTACTTCAAGGAAAGATGCTGTTTGATGTGGCCGAGAACAGGTGATTTTGTTTTTGTATTATTATTTTTGTCATTATTATTTTTGTATTGCCAACAAGGGATTAGTCAATCTTTCGGTCTGAAATCTGGATGGAATCCAGGGTCTAAGCTCCTTTGATATATTTATCATTTTACCTGGGATCAGCAGCCTTGGCTCGTTCATTTAGGTGGATAAGGGAGCCCACACAACCACGGGGGCTGCTGAGCAAACTTTGCACCAGACACGGTGTTTGTTTTAACAGCTTCAGAATGTGAAGAATCTGTGGGTCTCGTATGCTAATCGCTGGATATTTGGGTGGTGGTGGAGGAGGCTCTTCTGTTCTCTTCATTGCTCAGAAAGCAAATGTTTGAGGAACCACAAGTATGGGGAATCAGGTGCGATGGGGTGGACAGTTCCTTTCGAGTTTTTTTTTTTTTTTAAATCACCGTAACTGTGGTATAGGGTAGTGATTCCTCACCTGGGCGGACCTTCAGAATCACTCTGAGAACTTGGAAACAAAAAGAAGGTTATTAAAAACCGATTTTTAGCTTCTACTACGGGAGAGGGATTTAGCAGGTCTGGGGTGGGACCCTGTAATGGGTGTTCTTAGAAGTCAGGTTTAGGAACCACTGGTCTTGGAAATTCAGTATCATTAGGCTGGCAAGGGGGAAAGGAACAGCTGCTTGTGCTTTACTGTCTCACATGCAGGAAAGCAGGAAAAGGAAAAGAGGTGCTGTCAGAACTTGATATTTGTAGCTGCTAATAATTTGAGCTAGGGAATAGGCTTTCGTCTTTTCTTCCCTAGGAATTCAGTACCTCCAGGGCACCTTAAGGGTACAGTACACCAAGTGATACAGGTTTGGGAAGTGTCATCTTAGTGGCAGGCTACTTACTGTGCTTCACCACCACCACCATCCCCCAGTGCCCCGTCCCCTCCCTCCCACCATGGAGGCCATGTTAGCAGAATATCTGTCATTCATCAATTCAATAGGATGCAGTTTTTTTTTTCATATTATACCTTTGGCAGAAACAAAGGGATGTGACATTGTGTTGATTTCTATCTACAAAGAGATTGCTACTGACCAACCCAATTAGCTTCTGGGTTTTTTTTTCTATTAACAATAAAGAGATGTACTTGTTGACCGAGGACTTGCCCCATATGGCCGCCTGCCTGTCCTGTTTTGAAGCTGTTCCTTCTGATGTTGGGCCACAGCTCACTGACCCATTTGTGAATCAGAATGACCTTGACTACAGGATCACCCTGATCTGGGGTCTAATAAGGTGCCTGATAAGTGATAGATCTTGAGTGCTCGGTTAGTGAACGAATGAATGAATGAACCAGCTAAGTAAACATTGCCCCCAAGAGATAAGATGTGGCTTGGAGGGAAGAAGATTCCATTTCAAAGCGATGTTGTGTGGTCAGTGTAACCTTTTTAGGATATTTTCTGCATTAATCTCAGCAGAAAGGAAGATGACCCTGTTGCAAAATTTGATAGATCAGACACTTTGACTTCCTGAGAAAAAGCAGGGCAATTATTATTTTTTTCTTTTTAAAAATTTTATTGAAATATAGTTGATTGACTATATTTGTTGTGTTAATTTCTGCTGTAGAGCAAAGTGACTCAGTTATACATATATATATTCTTTTTCATATTCTTTTCCATTATGGTTTATCACGGGATATTGAATATAGTTCCCTGTGCTCTACAGCAGGACCTTGTTGCTCAGGGAAATTCTTTCTTTTTTTACGTGTTGTTTGTCCCCAAAACAACAATCACCACTACTGCCACGAAAAACCCTCCACACATAAAAGAGTGGGTACAGAACAAATATTGTTAAGGATGTTTGATGTCCTTCCTCCATTCTTCCTGCAAACTTTAAAGGTCCCATAGGGAGTGAGAAGAATGTTGTTTTAGAAGCAGCAGAGAAGAAACAGTTGAATAGGAAGAAGAAAGTTGAGGAAATGTCTCTTCTTGACAGTCATTTGTTAGGAACCGAAAACAGTGGTCATGGCCTCAGAACTCATGGTCATGTCCTTGGCATGCTTAGAAGCTCCAAGAATGGAAGAAAGTCTCTTCAAAGTTATTTTGAGGAGTTGGACACTACCTGCCAGGCTTCTACCGCTTACCCAAGTTAAGAGGTTGAAGTACCTCCAAGGCTTTAAGTAGCAGCGGAACATGTGATCTTGTTAACCCCGAGATGTTGCTGAGCAGTGACTCAGATCACTGTGGCAAGCGATCCTGGCCTGTTCCAGCTGCCCCAGCAGAAATCAGCATGAGGTCACCTTTTAGGCATATGGTACAGAGCTCATGCCCCCATCAGGACTTTAGATCCAGGACAACTTGAATCGGCTCTCCTGCACGTGGGACCGATGTTGAGGACCGCTTGGTGCTCTGGACGTATCTGATTCCTAACCATTTCCAGTTCTTTCCTCCATCCCGTACCCCCTCCCCTCACATACATCACCTGGAGAGAAGGGGAAGGTGCCAGAGAGAGTCATGAGTCCTCATAATGCTTTGCTCTTTGGATGTTTCCTCATCGAGATAGACGGAGGCTTGTGTTTTCCCCAGGAGAAGGTAAAGTATGCTCAAGGTCGCCTAACAAACATGTGATGCCTGTTTGGAATCAAATAACAGACTTGAACCGTTTGTCTCTTACTAAATGATCATCAAGAGGTGCCTCATACCCAAAAAGCTGGTGTGTTGGCTTTCGCAGGAGAGAAGGGAGCCGTGTCACGACTCGTGGAACATCTCTGATTTCGTACAAAAGACAGATGGGGGTGTGGGGTGGCAAGAAGGTGGCTCAAGTGGTTGCCTCCCTTGAAACTTTCTCTGCTTTTTCCTGACTCCACTATGTTTCTGTAAATCTGGGATTATTTTGAAGCTTGAAACGTCTTTCTGTTCAGCTGAGTGAATGTGTGCCTGTTTCGAAAGTTGATAATGACTCAAGGGTATCCAGCTCTCAGGATTCAAGCCACTGCATGTTGGCAATGATACTGGATCCCAGTTTTATAAATAAAATGCCGGGGTGCCGCCTGCAGGATCCAGACATAGTCTGTGAGCACATTCTAAATCTTGACCCATGGGTACACAGCCGGTGTCAACTACAAAAAACAGAAGGAGCCAGGGTCCAAAAGGGAAGGAGTTCCTATCTTCTGCAGTGAATGTCAAGTCACTGGTGATATTCAAAGAAATGACCTCTCAGGCTAGCAGGGACCTATGAAATCATCCTGGCTAACCCCTTCATTTTGCATCTCTGGAAAGGCTATGGTGATTTGTCCAAAGTCCACAATGTAAGAAGTTAGTTAAGAAGCCTGAGATGGAATTTCAGTTTCCTGTCTTGGCCATCTATGCTTATTCCACTACAACAGTGCTGGCAAATAGCTTCTAGTTGTTGTGCCAATTTTGATTGATTGGTGGAGACGGTCTGGAGCCCCGCTTGGAAGAGTCTGTGCCTTGTCTAGGCGTGGTGGGAAAGAGTGTGGAGATGAAGCGTCAAAGGAGAAGGCTGCGGGAGAGGGGAAATCCTTGGTTGGGGACTACTTCCCCATAGTTGCAATGATGTGTTTTAAAGTCACAGACTCCCTCCCTCCCAAACGCCTTGGTGTTCATGAGGTCTTCCTGTTTCCAAATGGTTTAAACCAAAGGAGAGGGTATTTAGTTGGGAGGAAACTCACTCATGGAGCAGCTTTTCCAAGTGACTTATCCAAGGTAACTAGGTTGTTAAGTAGCACTTTGAAGCAATGATAGGGTTTTCACTGTGGTTTTTATCAAGTGCCTGAAGAGTTCTCCTTCTGCTTGGTTCATATAGTTTAACCCTGGTACTGGTGAGGGGTCACTCAGCTCCCTGTTTCACTGCCGCCTTCTTATTTGTTCTTACATGTTGTCCACAGTTGGCCTTTCATTGCCCACCTACTTGAAGGGACCTCCCAGAACATCTACATTAAATCCCTTCCCTCTGTAGACGGTTCAGAAAGGTTGTAAACTTGCCCAGGGTCATACAGCTAAGTTGGAGAATACAGCCAAGCTAGATCCCTATATCCTGACCATCACTGCTTCAAGATATTACCTTAGAGGTTTCCTACCTGTTACTTGTGATTTTCAAACTACAAGGAACCTTGGAGGCCATTTATTTAATCTCAGTTTTTGGAAATGAGAGTGAAATTGAAAACGAGATCAAGGACTTGCCCAAGGTAACTAAGTTGTTAAATAGCACAAAAACCCTCTAGATCTTGAGGAGCAAAGCCAAACCCATAGTGTAAATTTTTTTCTGTACCATCTCTCTTTTCTCTTTTTTAATGAGAAAAATGAACTGTTTATCACAAAATCCACAGGGGTCATGATTGCCTTGCCTCATCTTAGAATCTATAGATGTTATATAGTTAGAATGATGCAACCGTGATTCAAGAGGACTTTTGCGAGTTATTCTTACGTAGTTTACATAGTAAATTTAGAAGGAAAAACTTTGGTCGTAAATTTCCTTGTGATGTGACCCTCACGAGGTTTTAAATATAATTTTAGAACCCTTTCTGCTTCCAAAGATAAGCTGTCATAAGGACCCAGGGTGGGTATAAATGTGCCTGGCAGTTTAAGGAGCGCTGTGAATTTGTGATTGTCAAACACAGCGCTTGGTTTTCCCGGTGTATGAACAAAGCGTGTGTGATAATACTTTGCCCTGAATCCGGTCAGTGTTTGGCGGGGAGGGAGCTCTGTTTCACATGCAGAGCGGTCTGTTAACATATAATTTGAGATGAATGCTGTTGATAACAACATAGCAAGGGCTCTGTGATTTCCCATGCAGGTGCGTCCACTGGCCCCTCTTGGCTGGTCTGGAAAACAGAATTGAGGCTGTCCTGTATTTTAGCATTTTCAGCAGCCAATAGCTCCTCTTAAGAAATGCCACAGACGTCTGTTCCCATGGGCCGCTCCACATCTATCCCTCTTCCCACCATGTTAGCCGGTGAGGAGGGAGAGCCATCTAGCTTTCTAAGAACTCTTGGTATTCAAAAGAGTGTTGACTCAACCTTAACAAGTAGGCAAGGCAGCCCACCTTGGTGCTTTCGCCCTTCGCTGGAACATTTCCTTTTGAAGCACCACTGCTTTTAGAATCATCAATAGAAAACGTTTCTTCTGCTTCTGGAACCACCATCTAACCTTGAGCCTTTGTTTTGGAAGATAATGGTCTAATTTCTGCACAAACCTGGGGAACACTCCACTCTTAATTTCTTTCCCTCCCAGTCAGTTGTTTCAGCAAAATGATCCCCTTTCACTTTAACAAAAAGATTCTCTTGCGAGCTTAAAATATTCCGGATATGCTTTAACTTGCCTTGGGGTCATAGCACACATCTTCCAGGACTGATAAGTCTTGTCAGTTGCCCCAGGGTGAGAACTTTAATAGGCAAATTGCACACACCTGGTTTTGCAAAATTTTGGCCTAATGGGGAACCTAGGTGGAAGTCAGTACTTCCACTCCTTAGTACACACCCTTCCTCTGCACCCCTTTTAAAACAGAGGCCTCAGAAATTGCAGCCTTGCTGCCATTTATCTTGTAAAACTTGCCTCTTTGCTCCCCTGTTGGGATCTTTAACGAGCTCAGGCCAGCTCAGGTTGTTGTTGTTGCTGTTGCCGACCCTGCTTCTTCTGTCTTTTGAATTTGAAGGTCATGCCAGTGATGGATGTGGTGTATGTATGGGGGAGCCTGGTTAAAAGGGAACAGGGCTGGCAAACTCTCTTTGTCAGATTATGCAGCCCTTGCTCTGCTCTTTGATTTGTGGCAGCTCTTGGTGTTTGCACAGCCTTTCCCGGCCCAGACTTCTCTTGGTTAGTTGAAGACAGACAGCCTGGTACCCCGATTTTAAAGGCTGGACACTGGATTGACCTGTCTTTCACCCTTATTCATTCATTTGGTCATTCGTTCAAACATTTATTGAGCGTTTGTGCTAAACTTTGGAGATTGACAGAAAGACCAGATCCTGACTTCTAGGAGCGCATAATCTAGTGTTTCTATCTCCCATAGTTGGCAGGTGTAATGCACTGCCACACCTCCTAGGGTGCACTGTAATGCGTATTCTTTGGCTTCTGTGTTCTAATTGCTGAAGATCAACTCCCCCAAGTAAAGCTGTCGGACGTCTTTCTTGTCATCCACTCTTTCAGACACGTCAGGGTACCCAGGTGATCAGGATGCAGGACCACTTCCTTAAGAAGCTGCAAGTGGTACTGATGTATAGGTATATTCAGACCAGTGAACGGGCATCACCCTTCCCTCGAATGCTTTATGCTCTAGACTAGATTCCACATTGATCATGTTCCTTCTGCCATCCTTCTAATATGCCTGCAGGATTCTTAGACCAGGCTTTTTCTGCAGTGTGCAACCTATATATACGTCATTGCTTGACATTCTACTAAAAGTTGATAAAATCTGGTGATGGCCTGTAGCTCTTTAGGCAATAAAAACTATGTGTAAGGCTTCCCTGGCTCTGACTAGGCCATGGCTGACCTTATTCTCCAAATCTGTTGTCAGTCTGTGTTCCACCATCATTTGCATGTATGTACCTCAGAAATTGCAGTCATCACCCCAGCAACGCCTGAAGTTCCTCTTTCAGGAACACTGGTGATCTTCCAGTCTCTTGGTTTGGAAGAGTCTCCCAAACATCTTTTGGAAAATTTGTTCATCTACTTCTAGAGTCCCTTTTCGGGCATATAAAAAGCTAGCACACTGCACAGGACATGAAACCTTTCAACCAGATATCATATCTGTCTTCCACGGTTCTCTCTCTGTGTCCATAAACCATGGTTATACATTGTTTTATTACGTGGTTAGGCTAAACACCGCTGGTGATGGGAAACAGTCGAGGCTTGTCGCCACTCACACGGCCACGCTATGGCTTACCTTCATTGTACGGGTGAATGTCTCAGGTTGGCCCCGTGTGTCCAGGTCAGAGGGCATGTGCTTTGCTGTGGAATCCCAGAGGTCACTCCCTGCCTTTGTCCTCGACACCAAAGCTCATGTCACTTGCATCATGCTGTGACATGAAACAATATTGCGTCGTAGGGAGTGCATAATGGGCTGTGTTGTCCAATTATCATGAGATTACCAAATACTTTTGCCTGGAAACTTGCCAGCAAGAGTGAACAAAGAGATGCCCCAAGCCACTTTTTCATCTTTATTCCTGAAGACTAAATGGCATTCCTAATATCCTCTGTACCTTTCTGGTTGAGTAAAAGGATAAGGCAGGCTTTTTTCTTTTTTTCTTTTTTTTGGACAAAGAATATGGCTAGTACAGGAAATCAAGATTTTTTTTAAAGCTAATTTGATGAGAATTGGTAAAAAGTCAGAAGGTGGAACAGAGAATACACCGACTAGAAAAGGAGATGATGGATTTCTAGGAAATGAGAGGTTGATATATTTATAGTAATGAAAAAGAGTTCTTCCTGGAATAAAAGTACTGAAGAAGTAACAAAAAGAGGCAAAGAAAAAGCATTTTCCTAGCACACAAACTATGAAGCCCACGCTTTTTGTTACTGGAAATTCTGACATTTCTTGAATTCTCCCACTTTCTTGATTTTTAAAATCTAACAATTTCGTTCCAAAGTCATCTTTATCCATCTCTGTGCTTTCGCTCTCCCTGAGTTGTCTGTGTCCTCGGAAAGTTAAAACAAGTGGTATCTTTTTTTTTCTCGTCTCTCCTGGCAGAGGCCTACAACGGGCTGCCTTTCCCCTTCTCGGTGGAAAGAATGGAAACAGAGTACGCAGCCAGCGGAGCTCCATACGGATTGACATTCCTTGCTTCTGCTTTTGAAGTTAAGATGGTCACGAGAGAGAAAAATATTTTCGGTTCCAAGCCTAAGAAAAGGACATTCCTTTCCGTCTTGGCACTCTGTTTTTCATGGTGTTGATTTCTCTCCGAATCATCTTCAGTCCCATTAATAAATCACATCTGAAGATGAAATCACTTGTGTAAGTCCTTTTCCTCGCCACACCCTTGATTATAGAGAAGGTGACGTTTTCTTAGATTTATCTATAGTAGCTTTAGGATATATTTTCCTGGCATTTTTTTTTTTTTTTTTTTGCCCTGGATGAGTTCCCATTGTTGATCAAGCACATTCAAGAGAGTTTTCCAGAGCCCTGAGAGACCCATCCATGCATTCTGTTCTGTTAAACAAGGGGAAAAAATTTTGTTTTCACCTTGCTGTAGAGAAGGAAATCTCAGAGGAATCGTTTTCCTTTCAGGAAGATTGGGGTTTGTAGGTTGAATTCCACATTATACAAATTCCCTGAAGACAAAGAAGCTATGCGATCAACAATCTTTCTTCAAAATACATTTCTCTGTTGAAAGAGGAGGGGATTCCATTTGAGGCTGTTGATTAAGACATGAAGATGAGGTCTGAAATTGGTGGTGGCTCAAGGTCGCTGGTAGAACGAATGGACCGTTTGAAAATTATTAGCAGCTGGTTTAATAGAGTTGTAACAACTACAGCTGTGCGAGAAAATCCACACACAAGGTATTTGGAATGTCCCCTTTGAGGTCCTTTCCTATTGTTCTAGAATAATCCTGGCATCCATTTAACAAAAGCACAACTTGGACAGAAGGTTATGTAGCTTTATGCATGAGCGTGTAATACAGGCTTTATTTGCTTTAGGTTTTGGATCATCTTTGTATTTTTATTTTTTTTTAAATGCTGGCATCGTGACGCCTCTCACACAACCTGCATATCCCCATGTCCCACCTGCTAAACCATGACTTCAGAGGCTCACGATGTTTGAGAATTTTAATGGCTTGTCAATGGAGTTCTCTTTCTTTTCACCTAACATTTTTTATTAAAAATTTTTAATCATATCAAAGGATTTATGGGGTTTAATTTGCCAAACTCCAAGGCAGTGAAGAAGACAAAAGAAGAGATGTTGTACTTTCTACAACAACCCTTTTCTTAAAACACAATGTTGGTTTCTGGATTTATGCAACCTAATAGAGGAATAATTTGCTTAGATCTTGGCCTTCCTTCATAGCTGGAGGCAGGCGCACGCGCACACACATGTACGTATGTGTGTGTGCATATGTAAAAAAAATTATTATTTTTTTTTGCGGTATGCGGGCCTCTCACTGTTGTGGCCTCTCCCGTTGCAGAGCACAGGCTCCGGATGCTCAGGCCCAGCGGCCATGGCCCACTGGCCCAGCCGCTCCACAGCATGTGGGATCCTCCCGGACCGGGGCACGACCCCACATCCCCTGCATCGGCAGGCAGATTCAACCACTGTGCCACCAGGGAAGCCCATATATAAAAATTTGGTCTGCAAAGAAATATGCCTGTTTCCTCCGTGTATCGTCTGTACCTTGCTAACCCAGAAACTTGACAGGGAAGAGAAATGCAGAGAGCATTCCACCCGTTCATGAATTCCACAGCCATGAGTCACCCTGGCCCCAGGCTTCTCGCCTCTTTGCCTCATCCTATCCCTGCTCTCAAAGTCAGAGGTCTGGATCTCCAGTTCCTAACTCTGGAACTGGGCAAAAAGGTAGGAGATGACACAACGAACATAAAGCAAGAGATCTATTCCTTATCTCAGGGCAAATTTCCAAAATACGCTACCAACGCACAAGAGTATGGAAGTCAGGTTTAGATAAATCCCTGCCTTACGTTGATTTGCAAAACTCTTTGTAAATGAGACCTAGGGCTTTCAGTACACATTATGTAAATTTGTTCTCCACCACAACTCCCTGAAGCAGATGTGCTGTCTCTGATCCACAAAGGTCAAGTGACTTCCCCAAAGTCACAGCTGGTTGAAAGCCAGGACAAAGTCCCAAACCTTGTCTTCTGACCAGTCCTTTCCAGGACACCATGGATGACTCACCCATGAATGACAAATGCTTTGTTGGCTTTTAAAGGAAGTTGGGGATATTCAGGAGACATTCTCTAACCTTGTGAGGATGTCTCATTGTGGAAGGAAGTCACCATGTTCTTCATAGGATAGTCCTTCTCGGAGCCAGTGGCCCAGATGGCCTGCTATGGCTTATGTAGGATGGATTTTCGTGATGGTTAAAGACATGGTAAGATAGCAGATGCCCATTGAAATAGTAAACGGTCCTGTCAGAAGAGTTTTCCTTTGCCTTTACTTCACTCAGAAGAGATGTATCCCAACTCATTCCCAAACTAATGTGTTTCATTAGGCTCTGATGGAGAAGGGGAAGGGATGTGTAAATGGTACTCAGGGCAGGCACTGTATTTTCTAAGGGCCAGATGACGTACTCTGTTTGTTTTCTAATCTTTACCATTATTGTTCAGTGGATCCAATTTTGTTGTTGTTCTTATTTAGCAGATGAGAAAACAGAGGCCCAGACAGGTTAAGTAACTGGCACGTGGTCACATCCGTGTTAGGTGTCAATGCAGCGATGTGAACTCAGGTCAGCTGTGCTCTTTCCATTGTGCAATGCTGCCTACAGACCTCTCTGAGATTGTTGAGAAACATGATACTGGTGTTTCTGGAAGACAGAGAAGTCCATGAAAATAATGGCTGAGAATTATTGGTGATCGACAGTGTGCCCAAATAATTTTTATGTATTATCTCATTTAATCCTTACTATAATCCTATGAAATAGGCGAGGAAATAGAGGCATAGAAAGGTTATACAATTTACTAAGACCAGGCAATTAGTAAGTGGATACAAACTCAGGCAAGTGGGCTCTGAGCCCATGCTCTTAACTACCATTCTGGGTGCTGCTAGGCAGGCTAATTGCCAGGTTCAAAATAGCCGTCGTTGGCCGAAGGTGTTTTTCAGCTGATCAGCTCTGGGGCTGGTGCATTAGAAAGCCAACTTGACAATGTAGGTAGAGAGATTGTGCTTTAAGAGACCTTTGCATCTCTATTCGTATAGAAGATATCAAGATATTATTTCAATAATCCATGAAACTTAATGTGACAGACTCTCCTTGAGTGGGAGAGATCCCTAACTGGTCAGTCTTAAGGAAAGTGTAAAGACATTGCAGGGCTGTAAGCCAGGGAACTGATGTGATTAGATTAGCATTTAAAAATCTCTCACTCCAGATGTTCAGCTGCAGTAGAGACTACCTCAAGGTAAATTCCAGTGAAAACTCAATTGAATAAGTACTTTGTGTTCAGAGGGATCCTTGAAGGTTGTCTAAGTTTACATTGTCCAATACAGTAGCCCTGAGCCATTTTGAGCATTTGAAATGTGCCTGGTCCGAATGGAGATGTCGCTGCAAGTCTCAGACTGAATTTTGAGACTCAGGAGAAGAAGAATGTAAAATATCTCATGAATGTGTTTCTGTATTTGTTATATGTTGAAATAATACTTTTGGCTATATTAGGCTAAATAGACTATATTATTGAAATTAATTACACCTGTTTCTGGCTGCTAAAAAATTTAAAATTACTACATCCATGGCTTGCATTATATTTCTTTCTGATAGTACAGGTCTAGGTAATTTCCTTGCTATCTCGTTACATAGAAAATACGTAAGAATACCATTATCATAGGTTGATGGTGTATCTCTGAGAACCATCCGGTTAAGTATTCCAACCTAAAGACTGTTGCTTCTTGGGTGATATTCTACGCCTTCACTGGCACTGTTCTTTTTAAAAATGCAGTTAAAAGTATAATTTCTCATTGATCACTGAAGAACTAACTGTTCTTGACATATGTTTAAAAAAATGAGCTTGGGGCTTCCCTGGTGGTGCAGTGGTTGAGAGTCTGCCTGCCGATGCAGGGGACATGGGTTCGTGCCCCGGTCCGGGAAGATCCCACATGCCGCGGAGCGGCTGGGCTCGTGAGCCATGGCCGCTGAGCCTGCAGGTCCGGAGCCTGTGCTCTGCAACGGGAGAGGCCACAACAGTGAGAGGCCCGCGTACCGCAAAAAAAAAAAAAAAAATTGAGCTTGGACCACATCTCATTAGTTACTCTAAATGGGTCAGAAAGTGGTGGTGACCTGGTGATTAGATCAATCCACAGAGCATTGGCTTTTGTCATTTCTCCCTTCTCCGTACTGTGTAGGCTTGACCACCACCTCCTCACCTCCAGTACATCTTCCTGGTCCAGACCTACTTTGTCTCATCCCTGGACCATCTCAGCAGCTGCTTGAGCAGCTTGTATCTGCCCCACCCCCTTCCTCCCCTCCTCCCACCCCCAGAAGTCCTTCATAGTGCTGCCAGAATAATCTTGAGAGGACACAGCTTTCATTATATCACATTCCCCTGATTAAGGATGATAAGAGTTCCCTGTTGCTCTCCCAGTGAAGGGAGGGTGGGAGGCATCTGACATTTGAGGCTCCATCGATGTTATCTTATTTCATCCCTATGAGATGGATATTTTTAGTCCCATTATACAGGTGAGGAAGCAGTTCTGTGTCTTGCCTGAGGTTAGGTGGTAGGCAATAAAGCTAGATCCTAACTGCTAGGGTGAGATCCTATTATCTTTCTTTGCTCAAACCTAGGCTAGTTCTACTGACCCAGCTGGCTGCCTAGCTTTCAAGAACATTCATTATCAAACCCACAGACCCACCATGTCCTTTGCTTTCCCAGCTGTTCTCATCATCTTTGTACTTGGAAACTGTACCGTAACAATCCACGCTTCATTATAAAGTGTTTATAATTCTTCAGTCTCTAATTTTTTTTTTCTGTTAGTCTTGTCCCAGCTATGTTTTAACTTCCACGAGAAAGAGCATGCCTTATACCTGCCTTTTGTCCGCCCCTGTGTTTCTTTCCGTTTTATTTTTATTTTTTTTTGGCCAGGTCTAGAACCACACCAGCTACCTAGTAGGCACTCAGGTGTTCAATAAATGGATGATGTTGGCACATGGTAGCTGGTCAATAAATATGTGTGTTGGACTCAGTTGAAAATGATTTTTCTTTTAAATGAGGGCAGAGAGCTCCAGGTCAGTGACTCCCTTTTCACTCGTCTAGATATGTGATGTAATGGCCTTTGCAATGACAGGATACTTCTAAGCCAGACTTTACCTCATTAAGTCTCAGATTTCCCACCTTATCTCAGCTGTGGGATGAGGTGGTCATGACTGGTGTCCCATGTATCTCCAGGGGCGTAATGGATTATGTTGCTTCTAATATTTCCTGGAGGGACATTTAAGATGTACCTCTTTTGAGGTATAAGATAAATGGTGCAGTCCCTGGAGGACAGTCTTTGTCTTCCTTGGGCTTCATGAACATTAAATGGAATGGTCAGTCAATGGGGTCCACTGATGGATTGATTAAAGTTTGTGTTCAAATGTGTGTTCCAGCTGAACCTTGCTTTCTCAAATTGTATGGGACACAACTGCTCCTGTCTGAAGTTCGTGGAGAAAACTAGCAAAGCGTTGACACCTGGTGCATTTGCTAATAGGCAGTTCGTGTTCTGTGGTCAGTCTTGGCTGTGCCGCTTTTGTTAGCGTGCCCACATTATTATGTGGACACATATTAAGTATTTACACACCAAAGTGATCACGCACCCACACGTTCCCTAAAATGTGGGCTGACTTGTTGGACCTGGGGATTTTTTTTTAAGGGAGACTGTTTAGCTTGTTTACTTATTTCTCTGAAAACACTCAAACGTTTAAAAATCATTTCCAGCTCGTAAAACCAACATACTAATAACAAATATACAAACATTATAGAAGTTGGAATTCAGGGAAAGTGAAAGTTCTTTTAACTCCACCCCCAGAGAAAACTTCACCGTGGAGGGTTTGGGGAATATATTTTCTTATTGTTTTCCTATATTTGTATAATATTATTATTATTATGACCATTATTATTTAACTAGCAACAGCCCATGAATTCTGTTGTGCAGCCTTTTTTTTTTTTTAACATCTTTATTGGAGTATAATTGCTTTACATGTGCAGCTCCCTTTTCACTTACTTATGCCTGTTAAGGAACACTTCCCCCAAGAATTCCTTAAGGAGAAGCACAGGTTTTGTGATGCAGGCGAAGGAGCTGAATGCCTGGGGTTCTTAGCTTTGGAGACAAGAGAGCTTTGCCTATGCTGTGCTCAACCTTGGCCATCAATGACCTCATTTCTCTTTAATATGTGGGTCTTCAAGGACTTATATTTTTTGAGTAACTCCATAGAAATAAACTTTTTGGAGACCAGTTCTTTTCAATCCCGACATTTCTCATCCCTCCAATACACCAGCCTCCTGGAATACAGCAATGTTTTATGAGTGAAAATGGTATTTTGTAAGGACACTCTTCTTTGTCTGAAATTTCATTGCCAGAGGCAGGGACAGTATAAGGCGCATAGTAACGTGCACAAGGATGTGAGAGAGGGAGGATGCAGGTAGAAACATATCATTAAGTTCCAAATCTCCAAATCAACCAGGAAGTCTTAAGACAAGGGCAGCATTGAGATTAGGAAGGAGATGATTTAAGCTTGAGAATACAGAGGGAAATAGGCCAGCAGAAGGGTCCTGCTGATCTACCTTAGAGTAGCCTCCAGCCACAAGCCAGGCCCCTAACTCATGGCCATGGGGTACTGAAGCTAAAGCGTTTCTCTAATTCTTTTTTTTTTTTTTTTTTGCGGTACGCGGGCCTCTCACTGTTGTGGCCTCTCCCGTTGCGGAGCACAGGCTCCGGACGCGCAGGCTCAGCGGCCATGGCTCACGGGCCCAGCCGCTCCGCGGCATGTGGGATCTTCCCGGACCTGGGCACGAACCCGTGTCCCCTGCTTCGGCAGGCGGACATTCAACCACTGCGCCACCAGGGAAGCGCGCGTTTCTCTAATTCTGATCCTTAGCTCCTACATCAACATTCCCCCCACCGCTGCCGGGCACACAGATACATATATGCACAAACATGCAGCCCATTGGCTCAGCCTGATTCCTTATTTCCTAGCTACCGAGACCCACTTTCCCCTACATATGTACATTTCTCAAAAAGGATGCATGTTACAATCAAAGTTTACATTGTGTGCTTGGGGTTTTTTTACCTTGAAAATCTATTAAAGTATGTCATAACAAATTTGTTTTCAGCGGGAGGAAGAAGAATATGTAGGTTCCAGACACTGGCTGGGGCTGAGGTCGAACCAAACACAGACCCTGGTGCCGGGGAACTCACACTGCAGTGTGAGGAGACAGGCAATTAGGCAGACAGTGCTGTGTGGAAAATGCTTGGGAGCTTGAGGAGCACCTAGGAAGGGTCTCAACCCAGCCCTGGAGTGCCGGACAGGGTTTTCTGGAGAAAGTGGTTCTCAGCTGCGGGTGATTCTGCCCCCAGTGTCTCCAGTGAGAGCGGCGGAAACACTTTGGTGGTTGCTACAGGGGATGATGAGGGAGGGAGATGCTACTGGATTCTATTGGGCACAGGCCGGGCGTGCTGCCAAGCATCCTACAGGGCCCGGGACAGCCCTCCCACAACAAACATCTGGCCCCGATGTCAGTGGTGCTGAGGTTGAGAAACCCTGGTGTAAAGTCAGAGTGAAGGATGAATGCAGATTGGTGGTTCTGGTGGAGAGAATCATAGGTATCCAGGGAAGAGAGTTATTTCAAGGAAAAAGTGGGCTGTGGTGGAGAATGGTGCAGAAGTTATGGTTAAGTTAAATAAGGAGAAAAAGTATTCTTTCATTGGTCCGAAGAACGTCGTTCCTGACCATGGTGTGTTTGTTTTAGCCAAATGGTAGTTACAAATGCCAGATGTAGAGGACTGAGGGAGAAGTAAGGAGCATGAAAGCAGCTTGTCTGTGAAGAGGGGGAATTAATGGTAATTATGGCAGTTATGGTTAAGGCTTCCTACAATGTCAAATGCTTTATGTTCATTATCCAGATTATACCACCCAGCAACCCTATGAAATGTGGATTTCTTTGTATGGCTGAGGAAGTAGAGATTTGGAGAATTTAAATATGTCAAGAAGGATTCATATAGCTCATAAGGCATAGAGTAGGGATTCAACCCTAGGTGGCTTTGACTGTACCTATATTGTTTTTCCAGGGGAGAAGATAGATCAGAGGGACATGGTGTGTGCGTGCGCGCGCACGTGTACGTGTGCGTGTGTGTGCACGTGTACGTGTACGTGTGCGTGTGCGCGTTGGGCGGGGTGGGCGGGGGCTGGGGAGTTCTTCCTGGATAGGAGAGTTTAAGATGGGAATGATTTAGCTGGTAGAGCGAAATTGAAAATGCAGGCCATGTGAGCTCCCAGGTGAGGCAGGAGAGCATTGATCAGGAGCCCAGGTCTCCGCTAAAAGGGAGTGGAGCACGCCTTCCATTGTGGCAAGAGAAGAGGGAAAGGATGGGTACCCGCAGGGTTGAGGAAGGGAAAGGCAGACAGAAGATGGAAACCTCTTCCTCTTCTTAGTTAGACACGGTGAAGAATGGAAGACAGGTAAACATCAGACTACTGGGTAAGTTTGAAACCGTGAATTTGCAGGGATACCAATCTCAGAGTAGGGAGAACACTGATTTACACGGATCCAAGGTTGAGATTTTTCCAGATGGTTATGAGGGAAAGACATTGGGTCGGGCTTCTTAATTTAATTATTTCAGGAGGTCATTCTCACAGTTTTCCTCCTTGCTTGAATTCCTTTGAGGAGGAGATAGAGTAAAGCTTTTTTTCCACAGAACTAAAAGACTTTTCAATGCATGGGTGGAGCAGCTTGTGTTGCTTGAGACGATTATATGCAGATAAAATCAGTTAAAAATTATCTTCCTGGGCTTCCCTGGTGGCGCAGTGGTTGAGAGTCCGCCTGCCAATGCAGGGGACACAGGTTCGTGCCACGGTCCGGGAAGATCCCACGTGCCGCGGAGCGGTTGGGCCCGTGAGCCATGGCCGTTGGGCCTGCGCCTGCGCGTCCGGAGCCTGTGCTCCGCAAGGGGCGAGGCCACAACAGTGAGAGGCCCGCGTACCACAAAAAAAAAAAAAAAAAATTATCTTCCTGACCTTAAGGCTGGAGTTCCTAAAATCACTGCATAGAGATCATCTGAGGCTATTGCCTTAAGGAGTCATTAAAGAGTCTTAAATTGGGTAGAAAATGGAACGCCAGGGCTGGCAGGAGAGTCAACATACTTGGTGAACGGAGGTGCAAACCACTGATAACAATACCGTGCCATATCACTCCAGTGCTTTACATTTGATGGTTGTTTTAAAGTTAAAGTAATAACGTCTTGTTGAAAAATTTTAAATCATTAAGTAGAAAGTGAAAGTGTTGTTCACCTGGGCCCACACCCAGGTGAATTACCTTATAAAGTTTAGAGACTCTTTTCAAATTGTTATTTCTCTTTATTTTCTTGTACAAATACATGGGCTAGGATTTCTGCAGTACTAAGTAATAGTGATGACCCTTGTCCGGTTTTTGATTTGAATTTTTATAATGTGTTAAGCATGCTGCTGATTTATATATATATATATATATATATAGTTAAAACATTTTTATTAGAAATGGTTCTGGAATTTCATCAAATGCTGTCTAGCCTCTCTGTTATCAAATCATTTTTTTCTCCTTTGACTTCCTAATGTAGTAGAATACAGATTTTCTTTTCTTTTTTTTTTTTTTTTTTTGCCGTACGCAGGCCTCGCACTGCTGTGGCCTCTCCCGTTGCGGAGCACAGGCTCCGGACGCGCAGGCTCAGCGGCCATGGCTCACGGGCCCAGCCGCTCCGTGGCACGTGGGATCTTCCCGAACCGTGGCACGAACCTGTGTCCCCTGCATCGGCAGGCGGACTCTCAACCACTGCGCCACCAGGGAAGCCCATCTTTCTTTTCAGTTTTTTTTTTTTTTTTGGCCGCTCCATGTGGCTTGCGGGATCTTTCTTAGTTCCTTGACCAGGGATTGAACCTGGGCCCTCGGCAGTGAAAGAAAGTGCAGAGTCCTAACCACTGGACCACGAGGGAATTCCCTAAATTTTCTGGTACTGAAATACTGCCTTCCTGCAGTGAACCCCACTTCATCATGGAGTGATATTCCTTTAATGTGCACCTGGATTTTATTGTGAATTTTTGCCTCAATATTTAAGTGCATTGGTCTGCTTTTATTATTTTTGTATTACTGTTTATTGTTTGGGGCGTAAGCTTTGATATATGTGCTACACTATAATGTGTTTGGAAATGTACTGGTGAAAGTCTTACACTTCAGACTTTGGACCAATTTAAAAAGCATTCTGATATACTGAATTTTTGAAGTCTCTTCTCTGGTTGGGTTGGCTCCTTTTCTTGGATTAATTTTGGTAGTATATGTGTTTCTAGACAATCATCTATGTATGACGTTTAGGTTTACAAATATAACTATGAGTTGTACAAAGTAATTTTAAAATTTTATTTTCCTTTACATCCGTGGATATTTTCTGCTTCTTAGTTATATTTGTGTTTTGCCTTCCTCCTCTCTATTTTCTTGTTAGGCTAGATAGTGGTTTTTATTTAATTTTACATAGAATTACATTTTCAAAAAATAAGTGGTTCCTCAGGCAGTTTTATTGTTTTTTGATTTTTTGAGTCCCGATTTTCGATCGTAATAAAATTCTTTCTTCGTCTTTTCCTCCTTTTTCTTTTCATTGAGTTAGATGTTTCATTCATTTAGTATTATTTCTTGATTTATAAGAAGTATTACTATTTCTTGTTTATAATTTTCATAGAGCTATGAAATTTCCTCTAAGTACAGCTTTTGCTAAATTCCACATTTTACGTACGTAAGATTTTTAAAGTCACGTTCTGTAGTTGAGTCTTTCTGTTTATCCGGACTTGTTTAGAATAATGTTAAAAAAAAATTCCAAGTGTTGGAAGATTTTGTTTTCCTTTTTCCTCTAGATATGCTGCTGTGTAAGTAGAAATGATAGACTACTTTTTTCTATTTGTAGTTTATAATCTCTTAATTCTGGCGTTAGAGATGCTTGTAAACCTCCATGGGCATTTGAAAACCTTTGTAAATGTCTCATACTTGCTTGAAATGAAAATGTGCTTCCTGTTTCCAGGATACAGAATTTGAAATGTGTCTCTTAATTCTGTTATTTCTATCCTTAGTTGCCTTTTTCCATTTAACATATTAAATACTTATGTCTATCTCTTCTTGTATTGCCTTTTTTTTTCTTTTCTTTCTCCAATTGGTGCTGTTGGGGGGACATAAATATTCACGATCAGTCTTCATTGTGGATTGTAAGTTTTTACATTATTAAATGTTCATCTTTATTTATTTATTTATTTTGGCCGTGCCTTGCGGCATGCGGGTTCTTAGTTCCCCGACTAGGAACTGAACCCGGGCCCCCTGCAGTGGAAGCTCAGAGTCCTAACCACTGGACATCCAGGGAATTCCCTAAATGTTCATCATTAAAACTTTTCAAAATATAATTTATTTTCCTTTACATTTGTGGAAATTTTTTATTTTTGCTTTTGCAAAAATTTAAAGATAAGCTTACAGGCTTTTTTATCTTGAATTAACCATGAGTAAAATTTATCAAGATCCCTACTTTTCTTGATATACTTTTACCATATTATTACTTTAAAGATTTTGTGTCATTTTACGGTGTATCTCTTGTAGACAAAATGCAATTAGAGTTCATTTTTGAATCTAGTCTGGGAATATTTTCCATAGTAGTTTATTGATTTAACATATACACTTGACTAATTTTTTGCACGTACTTGTATATGTCTACACACTTTTCCTTTGTTTTCTGTTTTTCACTACGTGGGCTGTGTTTGCTTTGATCAAAAAAAAGATTAAAAACTAGTCTTTTTATTTTTATTACTAATTACATTTTTAGCTTTAATACCTCTATTTAGTAACTTCAGAAAGAATACTATCAAGTATTCATATTTGTCCTTCTGTGAGAGTTGAGAATTTTCTTCCACTTACATTTATCCTCTAATGCCAACCACCCCCACCTCTTTCTTTTTAACTTGTTCATTTTATAAAATGTATTTATTGAAGTATAGTTGATTGACAATGTGGTGTTAATTTCTGCTGTACAGGATAGTGATTCCGTTATACATATATATGCAGTCTTTTTGATATTCTTTTCCATGATGGCTTATTGCAAGGTATTGAATATAGTTCCCTGTGCTATACAGTAGGACCTTGTTATTTATGTATTCTATATATAATGGTTTACATCTGCTAATCCCAACTCCCAATCCATCCCTCCCACCTCTTTATTTTTGTTGTTATGCTTGAGGATTTTTCCCAATTCTATATAATTTTATTATTATATGGAATAATCTATTGTATTATAATTGTTCCCTTTAAGGGATTGTAATTTTGTTTTGTAATTATTATAAATTGATCAATCTTTGTTCTAAATGTAAGTGGATTCTGTGTTCACATCCTCTCTTTACCTCTAAATTCCCCATTCTTGAGATCTCGATTTTGAACTTTCTCTTGGTTGGCTATATTACATCACTGAATAGATTTTGAAGAAGAGTCAGTAAGTGCAGCATTCCCTGACTGTGCTGATTGGAAAATGTGTTATTACTTTTATACATGGTTGCGAATTTCAGTTGGGAAAAGAATACTCCCATCTTGCTCTCTCTTTCTCAAGCCTCTGTAGACATCCGTTCACTCTTCTTTGTCATTGAATGTTACTGGGAAGAAGTTTGTGGCTGTCTGACTTTTCCCCCCTGCAATTGACTAATTTTTAAATATCTTGATTTTGTAGTAATCAGTGTTTATCCTAGAAAACTGTACCTTTACCGAGATGTCTCAATTTTGATGATTCTGTTACTTTTCCCTGGAACATCAGATATTCCTTTATTTCGGGGAAGTTATTTTCCATCACAGATTTGAGCATATTTTGTTTTGCCCTGTTTTGTTTTACTGTGTACTCGAGAATACCTTTTATCTGTATGTTGGATCTCTGTTTTCAAACTCTCTTACCTGTCATGTTCTCTACTTGCTTTCATCTACTTGTCCTTTTCCTCTGCATTTTGTGCAGTTTTTTTGAAGACTGTTTTCCGCATCAACTTTGATTCTGGTTTGTGGATTTTACCTCTTATTACTTTAATATATTTATTGGTTCTGCAGTGATAATTATTTTTGTTGTCAGTTTCTTTCTTCAACTGCCAGCATCTCTTTTATCTCATGCTGATGTCTTATCATCTTATCTTTGATCTCTTCTTTTATAGTATCTCTGTTAATTGTTGTATATAATATTCTTCTGTGCCCTGTTCTTTCAAAATATATTGTTCATTGGTCTTTTCCATGCCATGTTTCTTTCTGTCACTTTTTTTGGCCTCAGTTCACTTTCTCTAACTTACTCATCTTCAGTTAGGACATGACTCTCAGAACTTTCTCTTGGCCCCCAGGTAGTGAGGATGATATCTCTCTAAATCTCCTCCTTAAATCCTGCTTAATTCTGCTTTCAGAACCTGAGTTTGGGTGTGGATGGACTGCCTTTCTTCTGTAGCCTTCAGCAATCTGCAAGGGTCCTGGGTAGATGTCTAGGTAGGACACAGTTGATGAATCTTATCTCTGAACTCTGTGATTCTAAGTTTTAAGTCCTGCTTTAGATTTGAGGGTCCCATAGATCTACTGGTTTGGTGTGGCCAGTTTTCTTTTTTCTTTGTTTATATTTTCCTCTTTCTTTTCCTTCACCCAAGACTTCATTTGCCGTTTGAGACAATTAGCCACCATTTTTTCTGGAAGTCCCTTGGTTAGCTTAAAGCACATATCCTTGTTCTGAGGGATTTCCAAACACTTCTGTGTTTTCAGACGTTGATCCTTACAGTGGGTTTAACTCAGCACTGCAGCTTTAGTGTGGTAATCAAATAACCACTCCAAGTTTGAATGTTTTCTAATAAGATTTTGTTTTATTATGAAAGCCTTCTGTCATACAAGAGTCTTGGGTCCTGAGGATTTACCCAACTCTTAGTATTTTCTGTATAAAATACTCCACTTCTTTCCTTTGTGCATTGCCACATCCCACTTTAGAAATATCAGGGACACCATGTCATGAACCGTTCTTAAATTATTAAGGGAGATGAATATCAGTATCAGCATTGTCTTGGCCACAGTATTCATTCTTTCACAGATATTAACTGTGTCTTTTAAGGGTGTGCTCTTATTAGCTTCTGATGCTGGGTTCTGCAACTTAGTATTTTCCCATTAATTGTTAAATAAGTGAAATATTTGCAAACATTAGTCTTCTCCTAGGCTCTTGAAAGACTGCATAGCTATTATCGTATTCATTCAATCAACAGGGCTTATAAGTAGGGCTCCCAGTGCGATGGAGAAGGGAACTCAGCATTCCAGCTGCTGGTCTCAGGGACTAGAGGGAAGATTTGAGCTTGATCTTAAAACTGGAGTGAGCATGAGGATCCCCTTGAGGGCTTGTTAAAATACAGATTGCGTGCGGGGCCCTACCCCCAGGGTTTCTGATTCACAGAGTCTGGGGCGGAACCTGAGAAATTGCATTCCTAATGAATTCTTGGCCGGTGCTGCTGGTCTAGGGATCTCTCTTTGAGAATCATTTTCTTAAAGGATGGGAATTATGTGGATCTTCAAAACGTAGGTAAAAGTATTCTACAGGGAGGAAAACATGGACAAACATGGAGATCTCAGCATCCTCCTGATTTCTAAGTCATTCTTTTTTTTTTTTTTTAACTTATTTATTTAATTTATTTTTGGCTCCGTTGGGTCTTTATTGTTGCACGCGGGCTTTTTCTAATTGCGGTGAGCGGGGGCTACTCTTCGTTGCGGTGCGGTGGCTTCTCTTGTTGCGGAGCGTGGGCTCTAGGCTCGCAGGCTTCAGTAGTTGCGGCATGTGGGCTGAGTAGTTGGGGCTCGCGGGCTCTAGAGCGCAGGCTCAGTAGTTGTGGCGCACGGGCTTAGTTGCTCCACGGCATGTGGGATCTTCCCGGACCAGGGCTCGAACCCGTGTCCCCTGCACTGGCAGGTGGATTCTTAAGCGCTGCGCCACCAGGGAAGCCCTCTGAGTCATTCTTTTCATTATGGTAAGGAACTCTTTCCTAAGAGACCCATATGGGGGGAATATTTAAAAAGTTAAAGATGATTACTGGCCTTTCGGATGCATTTAGTTTTTCATATCCAACAAATGGATGTAGATATCTACTAGGAATATAGATAAATAAGGGATAAATATATAATATAGTATCATATAAATGTATTAGTAAATGTGGTGACATTCTAAGTTGTGGTTGGTTTCAGGATATGACGTGTAATTTGAAATGGAATCTGGTGTCCACGGTATTCTGAAATTATTGGTCTGAGCCACTGACTGGCTGTGCCACAAGGAGACAGGTTCATTTTAAATGAACTGACCCTGATATTTCCAGACACCCCTAAGGCTCATTCAGCCAGCCTCTTCAGCCACTTTGTTGGCAGAGCACATTTTCCATAAGAAACAAGACGAAGTTTCTCATGGGGTAGATTTGGTGGGTATAAAGCTACTACATAACCTTGTTCTGATTCCATGAGGGTGGATTCTGAGGAAAGACGATTCGGTGTTATGGATCTCGTTCTTCTGTGTATACCTTTGTCAGCAACTTTCAGTCTCCCACATGTGTTTCTGAAGCAGGAGCACACTGCCTGCGTGCCTAAGAAGATCTTTGAACAGCCAGACTGCAGATGATGGAGTTTGCACCCTTTCAGTTAATCTCCTGAGTATAGAATTCTGAGCAGAGGAGGAGACACTGGGGGTTATTCTGGAATCTGCCTCCTCAGTGAAGAAAGACTCTTGTTTGTGAGCATATATGGGGCGTGGACTTCAAGTGTGAATAACTACTAATGAACTGAATAACATTTATAGAGTGTTTTTACTGCCGATTTCCTTTCTCTAATTATGGAATTCAACAGATTTTTTTTTTTTCCTGCTTCAGAGAGTATGTTCCAGAAGCCTTGGGCAGGTTATTTTTCCTGAGACCTTCGGTTTCACTAACTGAAAAATGAAGATATTGGGCCCCATTGGACGACATGGTCTTTGAGATCTCCTCTCTAGTGGGCACTAATGAGCTTACAGATAGTTAACTTTTAGGAGTGAAGTCTTCTGTTTGAGTTAAAGAAGGCACAGGTAATTTATTGTTTCAATATTTTTTAGGGAAGCCAAGGAGAGAGAACTCTGTTCCTACCTAATTTCTTTATACTTTCCTCTACTGAAAAGGTTTATACAGTTTTGAGCTATCGGGGAGAATTGTTCCTCAGCCTTTCCAGAATCTTTGCAAACAAGAATTGAAAGGTTTTTTTGTGGAGGGAAGGCAACCAGATAGTCTCAAGTGTAGCCCCAGGTGATGATTCCAAGTGTCACATCAGTTTAGGGGAGCTTAGCAGTGTTATAAATATGTGGGTAGAATGATGCTGCCAGAGTACCTTCCGCTTGGATGGTGAGGAAAAGCAAGGTGGCCACTTCCTCACGTATCAAGGACAGGTGGGGACGTGGAATTCCTAATATCGCAGGAGTCAGCCAAGTGCTGTGATGTGGCTTCATGAACTTTATGAGCTGAGTGGGAGCAGTGGGATATAGTGCTAAGTTTTGTTCTGTTTTGTTTTTCTGGTCATGGAGCCTCTCTGGAATTGCTTAGGTTCCTATATGTTTACTTTGGGTTGGTACCACTGGTTAATTTTCTCCTGGAAAGCAGGCATGCACACACTCATTCATCCCACAGATCTTGTCAGGGCCAGACCCGTGCTGGGCCCTGGGGATGTAAGAACCAAAAGGAACACGGTACTCATCCTTTGAAGAGTGATTTTGAGTAGCCTGGGGCCCCGTCACTTTGAGAGAAGATAATTTTGTATGTTGGAGAGGAGAGAATGTGCATGATGTTTTTCATAGAAATTCTAGTTGGAGGCCACGTGCTAACTGTAGGACTTGACCATTTTTAATGATGTTGATCCCTTACCCACAGAGCCCACAGGGTCATCATCAGTGCAAGGGGCTTATCACTAAGGACAGATGGACCAGTTATATTCCTTAATCTTGGATTTTTCTTGAAAAGTTTATAGTAAAATACCCAAATCAGAAAAATAAAACTAAAAAACTCATGATGTCATAGGACAGGAAGGCTACTAAGATCATTTTGAACCATGGAACCATAGAATCTTTGAGCTGGAAGAGAACTTGCTGATCATCTAGTCCTGAGATTCCCCAGCCAGGACCACATGAAAGGCTTATAAAGGCAGGTGGCTTATAGGCAGAGACTGAAAATACCTGGAGACCACTTGTGACAGGGTTTCCATCCTCCACACTCTTGTCATTTTGGACCAGATCGTTCTTCCTTATGGGGGTTTTCCTGTGCGTCGTAGGATGTTTAGCAGCATCCCTGGCCTCTACGCATTAGATACCAGTAGCACCGCTCCCCCCGCCCCCACCCAGTTGTGAGAACCAAAAGTGTCTCCAGATATCCCTGGGCTGGGGTCTGTGGGGGTAAGATTGCCCCCGGTTGGGACCACTGCTCTGTGACAACATAAGGTTAGTAGGAGAATCTACCTCTCATAACCAATCTTTCTATGTTTGATTGGAATCTTATCACTCACAAGCTCTGCTTCATTCATTCATTTGTTTATTCATTCAGCACATTTGCTGAGTACCCATTGTGTGAACTGTCCCCAGTGCTGAAGATACCAGTGTAAATAGACAGGTGTGGGCTTGCTATCAGGGTGCCTGTGTTCTAGCAGAGGGAGATGGAGCACAAACAAACAGGTATCATAGCAACAGTGAAGGAACTTAAAAGGCAGCGTCATGTGGTAAGAGAAAGTCAGCATGGTCAGAGCTGTGGGTAGGGGCTCGATTTCATGGGGATGGGGAGGGCGGGCTAATATTAGATGGAGTTGTGAGAAAGCCCCTTTGAGCCCAGAATTGCATGAGGAGGAGTCAGCCGTGACGAAACTAGGCATTTATTTGTCTCTGAATAATAATAAAAAGTGAGAGATGAATTAAGTCAGAAAAAAATCTTTCAAAATACGAGAAGAAAATTTTGTAAAACACTCCTTTGTACAAAAAGGTTGACTGGCATAATCTAATCTCTTCATTTAGTGAAATGATCCAAGTAAAGGCTTCGAAAGACTTGTTCAAGGTGAAGGTGGCAGGCGGAGCCATCACACCTGCTGGGAATAAATTATTTTACTTGCTGGAGAGGCATTTCTGGATCCTTGTCTTTTTTTTTTTTTTTTTTTTTTTGAGCAGCCCAATAGTGAATAAGCTGAAAGACCTAAGTTTGTTGGGCAAAGTGAGATTTTCATTAAGGATTTATGGAACGTGGGGCTTGGCCAAGTACCTGAGCCACTGTAGTGTTTTCACATGGTGATAAATCCTACTGTTGTGTTGGCAGACAAATGTCTTAACTTTCTGCTAAGAAGTTCTTGAGGCGCAGTGATTTTTAGGAGTAAACTTACTTGCTGAGAGTAGATTGGAGAGACTGCAAGAGAAAAGGAATTCTTTAGCTATCATGTAAAAGAAAATATTCCTAATTCTTGGGTATCTGCCAGTTCCATACATAAGAACATAGGGTGTTTTTCCTGTTTTCTTGGAACGGGGTAGGAGAACCAATGGAGCTCAGTGGGCAGTGCCTTCTGCTATAGGTGGAGGCCAAGAGGAGAAAAAAAAAAAATCACAATCTTCTTGAATAGGAGGACTTCACAGTGGTCACGATTCCTGATTCACACAAGCCCAGCCATTGTTTACCTTTCCAGAAAGCAGTCTGCTTAGGGCTTTCAGCCTGAGGGGGTAGTTAGATCAGGAACCATGGAGTGGCTATATTTTGTCAAATATAAGAAATTGAACTGGAAAGGTTACTGCATCAGGGCCTTGTGTGCCACAGATATAGGCAGACTCGGGACAATTCTCATTTAAAGGAAGTGACTTGTCTGAATTTTCTGAGCACAGCGTGAGCACAAGGCAAAGAACAAATCTCAGAGGGATTAGATTGGGACTTTTGTGGGCTTTTCCTCAAATAAGAGAGGTTCTTCTGGCAAAACTTTCTTATACTTTCACCAGCCCTGGATCCTTTCGTTTTGTTTTTTTTTTTTTCCTCTCAGAAGGTAATAGAGAGCAAGGTGAGTTGTTCGAATGGTTTCTGGATTCATTCACTAAAACTGTAGAATTTAGACATGGTGGGGTTGGCCAGACCTTCTGTGCCGGGCACAGATCTGGCTGTGAAGACATGCCCAAGGCCTGTGGTCAGCGAAGCCTTCAGACCCACAGAGGAGCTACTCAACGCGTGGTTTGGTCTTTCACGATATGGAAGATGCCTTTGACTCAGCTTCTGCTTACTCTGCGTCTTAATCAGTTCTGTAATGAAGACCCAGCAGCATATCTGCAACTTCCCTTTAATTTTACAATTTTTATAATGAGAGTTCTTGTAGTGTGAAAAGTGTCTGTGGAAACCCAGCCAGCATGCTGAAGAGTCTACAAAGGAATACAGCGATTTTCTGTCTCTGCCGTTGGGGTGAGGTTTGGCTCTAGAGGAGAGAAATCGGGTCCCTCTTGATCTCCAGGCTCGGGCAAGAATGGCTTCAAAGTTTCCAAGGAATTTCCTGATGGACCCATGACATTTCAGAGAATGCATTCGACCCTAAGAGTGGTTTTCGCTCATTTGGAAGAACAAAATGAGCTGGGATCTCATTTGTCATGGTTGCCTTTTGAGAATTTTAGCATGTGGAGGCGTCTTCATTTTGTTTTGTTTCTCAAGGAGAATATTGTCCGGACGCTTCTCAGAATTGGACTTATCTGGTGAACTGCAGGTTCCCCTTCACAGACAATGAAGTCTAAAGCTCCTGAGATACCACCCTGCTTCCTCCCTTTCTTTTCTAGTCCCTTCTCTCCTCTTTTATCTCCTTATTCAAATCACACGCTTCCTTTTCTAAGGACAGGAGAGCTGGCAGGCTGCCTATTGGCCGGTTGGCCTCAATTAGCCTTATATCATTGCAAAGGAATGCATGAATTCTCCAGAAGGTATGTACTATCTCTTTCTGTATTAGACACTCACTACCTGCTTTCATAACAGGTCACTCAGCCAGAATGGCTTCTTGTTTACATATCTGATATTGTTTTGGTCATTTGGATTAGATCATCTCATTTTAATAATGATCCCCGAGGTTATCTGTTATGAAATATTACTCCAACATGCTCTGTAAAACTTGAAAACTTGATTCAGGAAAACAAAGCTAAAATAAGAGAACCTGAAGGCTAGCATCCTTGGCCGCAAGGTGACTGGGGTTATTAATCTGCAGATTGCCTGCTTCAGACTCTGTCCCAGAGATGGAACAGAGGCCACACATGGGCATTGGCAGGACTCAGGCTCGCGTGGTATTTCTCTGCTACTATTTAAATTCAGTCTCATCTTGGGGGTTACATATGTGATTGCAAATTAATCCTTTCTCTTCTGAAAATTTGGTTTTGAAGAACAGCTGTGTCTCCCTTCTGAATTCCTTAATTATTTATCCTCCCTGATATGTTAAACCTTTCATTAGTGTGGTGAATTGCCAAGAGTACACAGAACTGCTTAGATCATGTAGCAAACAGTATAAACATTGGATAGGACATTTGAAGACACCACATGGTGAGCCAGGATCTATAGTTGTACCAAATGTTGTGGGATCAATGTAGGTGTCTTGTTGTTGGAAGTTCTTTGTTGGTTTATTTTGTTGGCTTATTTTTTTTTAATCACTGTAACATGGGAAGAGTATGTATGTCATTTGTACTTATTCAAAAGTGTTCTAACAGAAGTGTTAAATCTGGAGGGCACATGCCCCTATCTGAGTTCAAATTAAATCAAGAAAATGAATTATTTCATATATACGTACACGTATGTATGTATATATGTATGTGCAGAGGACAGGCACCCTATGATACATGTGTTTGCATATATATGCATGCCTGTGTGTGCATATCTACAGTCTGTATTTGCATTTGTAAGTGTGATTCCATAACTACTGTTCCTTTTCCTGAAAGGAGATTTCTACCTCTATTTCTTGATCCAGTCCTGTTTGGAAAGATGCTTTAAATGATTTTTAAATTAGAACTCCCACTTCGACCATGACAAGAGTAAATGATAAGCAGTGATGTACAACACGTCTTGTTGCTGAGAGTAGCAACCCACACTCAAAAGTGGATTAGTTAGTGATTTTTTTTTCCCCTCATTTTTCATCCTAAGCATGAAAATTCTTCTTTCCTCCCAAACCACGTTCCTGGGGCTTGAAATAAGAGATGTTAACTTCCCAACACACCCCGCAGCTCTTTGACCTCATCATAGCAACAGTTTCTGATCTCAAATACATTTGTAGAATGATCTTTAAGTTCCTGATTTTTCTGTCTTTCTAGCTGAACGGTGCCGAAGTTTATGCATTCCACTAACTGATAATTGGTTTTTCCAATCATGGGAAAGGAAAGTAAGAAAAGCACAGACAATAGGTGCTCACTAAAGCCTTTTCTTAGAATTGTGATTCAAGAGAACGGAGGAGTTCAGTGTCTTACAAATGAAACTAGGTTTCTGGAGTGGACATAGGAAAAGCATCTTACGGTGTTTCTGGTTCTATTTCTCAAAGGCTTTGAAGCTTATAATTAGTTGCTCTTGAATCCCTGTGGCTGTGGTGCCTCACAGCTTTATTTCTGGTCTGCAGTCCTTCAGTCAGAGAACAGGGTAGGTCCAGGCAAGGCCTGCACCTTTTCATTTGGACACTTCCCGGAGACAGTTGGGATTTTGACTTGAAGACCGTGTTCGTGCTCCATGCAATCCTGGAGAACAGTGCTCGCCGAGGTGACCCAGGTGAGGGTTGTGGTGGCAGGATTGTAGGAGTGCCCTCAAACACCCAGGGCGCCTCCCTTCTCCCCTCCTGTCTGGGCAGTGAGTGGGGAGGACACATGATGAACCTGTGGATTGTCCCCTTTCACCTTCACAGGAGGAAAATGGAGGCATAATGGGTCTCTGAAATTGTGAACACAGAAAGTGGGTGGGCAGACGGTAGAAATTAAAATTGGTGGGTTTTTTTTAAGTTGAAGTGTAGTTGATTTACAGTGCTGTGTTACTTTCTTTTTTTTAATTTATTTTTTAATTTTTTAATTTTTTGGCCACACCGCATGGCATGTGGGATCTTAAGTTCCCGGACCAGGGGTTGAACCTGCGCCCCCTGCAGTGGAAGTGCAGAGTCCTAACCACTGGACTGCCAGGGAATTAATTCCCTGTGTTACTTTCTGAAGTATAGCAAAGTGATTCAATTATATATATAGATCTACTTATCTGTCTTTTTTTAGATTCTTTTCCGTCATAGTTTATTACAAGATATTGAACATAGTTCCCTGTGCTATACAGTAGGACCTTGCCATCTTTTTTTTATATATATAGTAGTTTGATTCTGTTAATCCTAAACTCCTAATTTATCCCTCCCTCCCCCTTCCCTCTTTGGTAACCATAAGTTTGTTTCCTATGTCGGGGAGTCTGTTTCTGTTTTGAAAATAGGTTCAAAATTGGTGTTTTTAAGATTGAGGAAGAGCAGCTGGTGGCCATTCTCTCCCTTTCCCCCTTCTCAGCTGTATATTCCCAATCCTTAACAAGATCTCTGGATTTTCTTTAAATATGTCTTCAAGAGTTTGTCCAATATGGAAAGTTGGGTTTGGGGTTTCCCATCAAAACCCCACCTCTTGAAAACTCTATAGACTTATCCATGTAAATTGCACAGACCAACACGTGGCAATCCATAGTGCAGAGTCGTGATAATTAGTATGGTCAATTAGTATGGTCGTCTAGAGGTTTCACATTAGGAGGACTAATCACATTAGGTGCTAGCTTATTTGGGAACGAATCCATTTTTCATCTGCCTGCCAAGGCCTCATCATGGGTGGTGTTGTGAGTCTAGTCGTCCGATGCCTGTTTGACCTTGAGGGGCCTGGAGATATTGCGTTGGGAGTAGGAGATGGGGCCGGTGGGGGGGGGGGGGACACGCTTGTTTGATTTGTAGATTCATCTCATGACCTTTTGAAATAGCATTTCTTTCAGTTAGTTCAGAAGCTTCCTCTTCGGCTTTTGATTTTGCTGATTTGGTCAGTGGGGAAAAAAAAATACTGCTAATCTCATTATCGCAGTAGAATTTTTAAATAAAGTAAATAGATAGGAGATCAAGGCTTTTAACTTGAAATCGTCATTTGGTAGCAGCTCAGTGTCTGGTGTAGCCTTTTAGGGTTGCTGTTCTTTCTCGGTTGATGAAACAGTCAAATATGCAAGAGAGTATTTCTCATCTTTGTTCCCATCTTTGTTGTTGGTTTCTCAGAGGATTACCATCTGCTGCAAAAACATCCTCGAGCTGATGGATGGGTCATCCTCAGGTCCAGCTTTCTTTGTCTCTCTCCTCCCCTGTTCCGTCTCCGCCTCCCTCCTCTCACTTTTCGCCCATGTGTGCGTCCTCAGTCTCATAAACACGTCAAGTTTCTGTGTCTTTGATTGTTTAGGCCATGCAGGCAATTTCTGTTTCCTTCTGTCAGCGTCTCCAGGAGCAATGTGTGCACAAAGACAAAATGGCTTTCAGAGGAGGCCACATCCTCATCTGAGGACTCAGTGCAGACATCCAATTGAAGGCCACTCGGTGGTAACCAGACACTGGTTCTCTCGGCAGCCTGGAGATTAACCTCTTCTAAGGCTCTGTGCTATTTTTGAGGTAGAGTCTGCAACAACATTAAAGCTAGAACCTATTAGGAAATCACTTTCATCATCTCTTCTTTTTCCAAATCAGTGGCTTTTTTTTTTTTTTCCTGATCTCCTAACCCTTTAATCTCCTTTGTAGCAGAGCAAGGAGACCGTTGGTTTGTTTGCATCCAGCGAAGTTTGAATCCTTCCTTGCTAAGAGCTTCGGAAGACACCAAGATATTAGAGAACCGTGCAGAGAGATGAATTTCATCTCGGGGTGGATGACTTAATGCCAAAGGTGCCCTGCTTTCCTTGGGCAGAACTGTCATTTTTTTGGTGGATGTTGTGCGAACTAGGCTCAAACTTTCCAAAAGACACACAGCAGAAAGCCTTTTGTTGCATTATTTCTAAAGGCTTGAAGTTTTGAAGGGAAGAGATTTTGTTTTGCTCTCGGCTACACAATGGAGCTTTCAGAGAACCTCTTTTAAAAGGAATAGCTACAGCCTTTGTGTTGAAGGGTGTGCCTGTTGGCAGGGTCCGCTGATGCAGACAGACTGGCTGGTGATTAACAAAGGTCATTAGACTTTGGAATCTGGCAAGCAGAGTCGGATGGTATGTCTTCTGTGTGTGGAAGGACGACTCCCAAGAAGCCAAGGCATTCTGGAGGTTCCCCCCTCCAGCCCACCCCCAAAGGCAGCTGGAGAACAGGGTCTGGTCCAGGAACGTCCTGCGGTAACCAGGGCTGTGCTGGGATGAACGGACTAGCCCATCAGGCATGGGATAAAAGAACCTTCGGAGATCCTGGTGAATGACATTTGAGGAGGAGAGAGGTGCTGCTTTTTCGGGAAGGAGTGAAAACAGTTCCTCCTTTGTTGGGAGGAGGAGGGCAGAGGAGGGGCCCAGGCTGCTCCTCTCCTGTTGCCTCGGCCCGGCAGCCTGGCAGCATCCATCCCAGAGAAGCCATGTTGTGCTCAGAAGGGAGGCTCTGAGCTAAAATGGCCGCTCCTGAAGCTCAGAGGACTAGGGCAGCTTAGTGAGACTTAGAGCTCCAGTGACGCAGGAGCTCCTATCTCTTGAAAGTGTGATAAACACATTCAGCAGAGCTGTGGCTTGTTTGGCTGAGATGAAAGGACTAAGCTGGGGGGATGGGGAGCGCACACTGGATGATCTGCCTTTTTGCCGTGAAGTGTTCTAAATGCAGGAGTCGTCTGCACTATGGAAAAATTTGTGTTCAGGTCTAATGGGCTGTGCGAAAAGGAGAAGTGGGGTGGGGCCTCGGTGACGGCTGTAATTTGATCCAGAGCTGATAGCAACCTCTTCCACACAATTTGGGTTGGTGCTGAGACAGAAAAGCTGGTGTGGCTGGGAATATGGAGGCTGAGTTAGCCGACAGGGACTCTGGTGCACAGTTCAGGGTTTATTGAAAAAAAGGAGAAATTGCTGGGTGAAAGGGGAGAAGGTAAATCTCTGTGTGTCTCACTCTGCAAGCTCAGGCTGTCCAGAGCTGGACTTGCCAGGAGTTATTTTCACAGGAGCATTCTTTCAGAGAAAATCCTCCTGCCATAGCTCCTTTCACTGCATTGACAGATTTCTCCACTGTATTCTTCCTGCAGAAATCATTGATCTTTTACAATAAAAGTATAGAAAGTTGCTGTACGATCAAAGTATCGAAAGATTTGGCTTGTGGCTTTTGTTCTTGGACATCTGGTTCTAGATTACAGTGACTCAGTAGAGTTTGCTATGAGCTCAGTGAAGTAACTCAGTCATTAAGATAATAACTGGGTATCTCAACTTAAGATAGGAAGGCGTATGCCTTCTCATACATTTTTAACTTCTTAATGGTGGGCCGCTCCATTGAGTTCGTGTGAAGCTATCTGTATCTTTCAATCACACAGTAAATAGCAGGACAGAGGCAGCCGGGCAAGTTTTACTTTATTCTGAATCAGGTTCACTGCTTGTTATGGCCAAGTATGCACTCCACATTTGTAAAGGGGAGAAGTAGAAAAAGGGAAAGTCCTGCCTTAGAAGCCCTTCTTCCAAACCACGTGCATTTCTGTTGCCTTAGTGTAAATCGAGGTACCGAGGTGCAACCTGAAACTAGAAACTGGATTGTCGTCTAAAGTTGGTTGTTTAAGAATCTCTTGAGAAATATTTTATGACCTAATTAGATTGGAGAAGCTGTTAGGTTATAATTGGTAGGTAGTAAAAAGCAAATAACCATTTAGCTCATGAAAAAAAAAAATAAACCGTTTAAAGAAGGGAAGAAGGAGGTGTACCGCAATATCAGTTAAGAGAGCAGAAGCGCTTCCTACTGCCACTCAGAGATTCAGTACTGTTTCACCGTTTGGTGATAAAACATCCATGTTTTACAGTATTAAAACAGCTAATGAAGAGTGAAGTTTGTCCTTTCTTCTGTATGGGCCACCTCTTTACTTCTGAGAAGATTCTGGTTCAAAAATAAAACTGGTCCCAGCCGGAATCAAAGTCAGTATTAACCTACCAAGAAATCTGAATTCAGTCAAGAAATTCAGAAACTGCTAAAACTTTTGAAGTATTAGGGGTTTCTTTGGCACATAGCACTTGCAGATACATCAAGCTAGAAAAAGGTTACCTGGTTTTTCCCCCCTTCTTTGAAGTTAGGAAGTCAAGGACACCATCCCTGTTATGTCTGATTTCCTTTCTTTGGCCAGTGTTCCATCTGGCAAAGTCCAGTGAGAGGAAATGGCCGATATTGGAATTTCTTCCATCAATGGACTTGTAGCCCCAGCAGCCTGGGGTACGCGATGAGCGCAGGCCTTAAGGTGTTTCGTCTGCCTTCTGCCACCGCAGGTTCCTAATGTGAGAGGGTAGACCCAGATGATGGAGGTGCTTCAGTGCGATGGCTGTGACTTTAGAGCCCCGTCTTACGAAGATCTCAAGGCGCATATCCAGGATGTCCACACGGCATTTCTGCAGCCAACGGACGTTGCCGAAGACAATGCGAACGAGCCGCGCTCTGGGTCCATGAATGCCAGTAACCAGACAGAGGTGGAGTTTTCGTCTATAAAGGATGAATTTGTGATTGCAGAGGACTTATCAGGTAAATCTGTCCTGGGCTCGGCATATCTGATGTATTTCACTGCCCTCATCTATTTTGAGCCTGTAGCCGTGGTTCTTTTTTTTGGACAGGAGAGTAGGACTTATTGGTTGGCGTGAGTAAGGAGGGGACGGTGCCAAGGCTCTTCTGAGTGCAGGGTCCGCCGCTTGCCCAGAGGGCCAGGATTACGGATGTATTTGACCTCGCAGCCATCTGGGATGAGCTGCTTTTCTGCCACCTTGTTTTCAAATTCATCTGCATTAAACTTAGTAAATGCCCACTTCTTGGAGATGTGGCTCTTCTGGTGGCCAGGGAACTTGAACTTGGCCCTGTGGAGGGCCTTAATCACATGCTCCTTGTTCTGCAGCCTGGTGCGGATGGACCTTATGACTTGGCCAGCGTGGACCCTGGCCACTGTGCCCTGGGGCTTTTCAAAGGCACCGCACATACCTGTCTGGAGCCTAGATTGGGCACAACATGCCAGTCATGAATGTCCACTGGAAAGGGCTGTCTGCAAGGTCCCTTAAGGCAACCAGTACAGGCAGCAGGCTGCATACAGTACCGAGGAGTCTGTAGCCGTGGTTCCTGACATGCATGGTTCCCACAGAGTTTCTTGCTCTCTGCGAGCCTCTTTTTTTTTTTTTTTGGCCACGCTGCAAGGCTTGTGGGATCTTTAAAGGTTCCCCGACCAGGGATTGAACCTGGGCCACGGCAGTGGAAAAACGCTGAGTCCTAACCACTGGACCGCCAGGGAATTCCCACTTGTGAGCCATTTTTGTGGTTTGGGCATCATGTTTCTCTTCTTGAGTAGCCCAGGTTATTGTTCTTTCAGCTTCCTCTGTTTCTTAGCTTCCCTTCAGTTTGGAGCACAGGGTAGTATCTTGGAAAGTTCTAGAATGAATATTGCAGTCTGTGAAACTTGCATTTTCATAGCTCTGTGGCACATGAATCGAGATGTGGAGACTCTTGCACCTGAAGCCAAGCACTGCCTTCCGTCCGTGAGAAGCAACGTGTTTATGTTCGTTAACGCTTCATTAATACTCTTCAGGGCCTCATCTTGAGATGTTAGGCTTTTTGAATGTGATGTTTATTAATGAAGGATAATTGAGAAGAAAATGGATTTGCATGATTGAATTTCTTGACTCGCTTTTGCTATGCTTTTCTCTTCCCACTTACCTTATGCCTTCTCTTTAGGTCAAAATGCAACTGCATTGGGGACCGGAAGTTACTATGGCCATAGTCCAGGATATTACGGTCAGCATATTGCCTCTAATCCCAAACCAACAAGCAAGTTTTTTCAATGCAAGTTCTGCGTACGCTACTTCAGGTCAAAAAACCTCCTCATTGAACACACTAGGAAGGTCCACGGAGCTCAAGCTGAAGGGAGTTCAGCGGGACCTCCTGTTCCAGGATCCTTAAATTATAATATCATGATGCACGAGGGATTCGGAAAGGTCTTCTCTTGCCAGTTTTGCACATACAAGTCACCAAGGAGGGCAAGAATAATTAAGCATCAGAAGATGTATCACAAAAACAATTTGAAGGAGACCACTGCTCCTCCCCCTGCCCCTGCTCCGATGCCAGACCCAGTGGTCCCACCCGTGTCCCTGCAGGACCCCTGCAAGGAGCTGCCGGCGGAGGTCGTGGAGCGCAGCATCCTAGAATCTATGGTCAAGCCTCTGACCAAGTCTCGAGGCAACTTTTGCTGTGAGTGGTGCAGCTATCAGACCCCCCGCCGGGAACGCTGGTGTGACCACATGATGAAGAAACACCGCAGCATGGTCAAGATCCTGTCCAGTCTCAGGCAGCAGCAAGAAGGGACTAATCTGCCTGATGTGCAGAACAAGAACGCTCCCAGCCCCACTTCTAACTCCACCTATCTGTCTGTGAATGCTGCCAGCCGGGAGCTACCCAACACTAACGTCTCCACCTTCAGGGGCTCCATCGGCAACTCCATCATGAGACCCAATTCTTCTTCCGCTTCCAAGTTTTCGCCCATGTCTTACCCTCAGATGAAGCCGAAGTCACCTCACAATTCTGGCCTCGTCAGCTTGGCGGAGAGATCCCGTTACGGAATGACTGACATGACCAATTCTTCTGCCGACCTGGAAACTAACAGCATGCTGAATGACTCTAGTTCCGACGAAGAGTTAAATGAAATAGACAGTGAGAATGGCTTAACTGCTCTGGATCATCAGACAGCAGGCATGTCCGCGGAGCAGCTGATGGGCTCAGAGGGCAACAAATTATTGGAGACCAAGGGGATCCCATTTAGAAGATTCATGAACAGGTTCCAGTGCCCCTTTTGTCCGTTCCTCACCATGCATCGACGTAGCATCTCCCGTCACATAGAAAACATCCACTTATCCGGAAAGACAGCCGTCTACAAATGTGATGAATGTCCATTTACTTGCAAGAGCTCGTTAAAACTTGGGGCTCACAAACAGTGTCACACGGGTACAACGTCAGACTGGGATGCTGTGAATTCCCAGAGTGAAAGCATCGCTTCTCCGCTGCACGAAGGTGTCGTGTCTTACGAGAGCTCGAGCATCAATGGGAGAAAGTCGGGGGTCGTGCTGGAGCCCCTGCAGCAGCAACAGCCGCCCCCGCCGCCCCCGCCGCCCCCGCCTCCGTCACAGCCTCAGCCGCCGCAGCTGCAGCCGCCCCATCAGGTGCCGCCCCCGCCCCCGCCGCCCGCGCAGGCCCCGCCCCTGCACCCCTACAAGTGCACCATGTGTAATTACTCCACCACGACTCTGAAAGGGCTGAGGGTGCATCAGCAGCACAAACACTCCTTCTGCGACAACTTGCCAAAATTCGAGGGGCAGCCCTCCAGCCTGCCAGCGGACGGCGAGACAGACAGCCACCCCTCTTCCAGCAACACTGTGAAGAAAAGTCAGACCTCAATTCTTGGGCTGTCCTCCAAGAACAATTTTGTAGCTAAGGCCTCTAGGAAACTCGCTAATGACTTTCCTCTCGACTTATCGCCCGTGAAGAAGAGGACCCGGATTGACGAGATCGCAAGCAACCTGCAGAGCAGAATTAACCAAACCAAACAGCAGGAAGATGCGGTGATCAACGTGGAGGATGACGAGGAGGAGGAGGAAGACAACGAGGTGGAGATCGAGGTGGAGCTGGACCGGGAAGAAGAGCCACCGGAGCCCGTCCTGGAGGTGCCCACGTCCTTCTCAGCGCAGCAGATCTGGGCGAGAGATGCCCCTGAGCCCCAGAAGGAGCCCAGCTTCAGAACTGTCACCCACGATTACAACGCCACCAACGGGGCTGAGATAGAGCTCACCCTTTCTGAAGATGAAGAGGATTATTATGGCTCCTCCACGAACATGAAAGATCACCAGGTTTCCAGCGCTGCTCTGCTCAACACCCAGACTCCTATCTACGGAACTGAGCACGGTAATGAAAATGCGGACTTTAGCGACTCGGGAAGGCTTTATTATTGCAAACACTGTGACTTTAACAACAAATCTGCCCGGAGCGTCAGCACCCACTACCAGCGCATGCACCCGTACATTAAATTCAGCTTCAGGTACATCTTGGACCCCAACGATCACAGCGCAGTGTACAGGTGCCTGGAATGCTACATCGATTACACCAACTTCGAAGACCTGCAGCAGCATTACGGCGAACACCACCCAGAAGCCATGAACGTCCTCAACTTCGACCACTCGGACCTGATCTACCGGTGTCGGTTTTGTTCCTACACGAGCCCCAACGTCCGAAGCCTGATGCCGCACTACCAGAGAATGCACCCCACCGTCAAGATTAACAATGCGATGATATTTTCGAGCTACGTGGTGGAGCAGCAGGAGGGGCCGAACACGGAGTCCCAGACGCTGAGGGAGATCCTGAATTCGGCTCCCAAGAACATGGCCGCGTCCGCTGCCGTGGCCCGTGGCGGCGGGGTGCCGGCTCCGTTCCCTAAGAACACCCCTTCCAAGACCTTTCCTCCAGAATGTGAAAATCAGAAGGACCCCTCGGTCAGCACCGTCGTCGTGTACGATTGTGACGTTTGCTCCTTCGCGAGCCCCAACATGCACTCTGTGTTGGTTCATTATCAGAAGAAACACCCGGAAGAAAAGGCCTCCTACTTTAGGATCCAGAAAACCATGCGAATGGTGTCTGTGGACAGGGGCTCTGCCCTTTCTCGGTTGTCATTTGAGGTGGGTGCTCCAGTGTCTCCCAAAATATCCGCCATGGGTTCCCCACCCCCCCCACCGCCCCCGCCACCAGACCTCGGTACCGAGCTTTACTACTGCAAACACTGCTCCTACAGCAATCGGTCAGTTGTGGGAGTCCTTGTCCACTACCAGAAAAGACACCCAGAGATAAAGGTTACCGCCAAATATATCAGACAGGCTCCTCCCACAGCCGCAATGACGCGAGGGGCCGATGGGCCCCAAGGCTCCCCCCGGGCACCGGCCCCCAGGCAGCAGCTCAGCCGGAGCGGCTCCGAGAGAGACGGCCCTCCTGCGGAGAGTGAGATGTTCTTCTGCCAGCACTGTGATTACGGGAACCGCACGGTCAAAGGTGTCCTCATCCATTATCAGAAGAAGCACCGAGACTTCAAGGCCAACGCGGACGTGATCCGGCAGCACACGGCCACCATCCGAAGCCTCTGCGACCGTAACCAGAAAAAGCCTGCCGGTTGCGTGCTGGTCCCCCCCTCGAACGTGGAGCGGGACAGAACGAAACTCCGGGCGCTCAAGTGTCGTCAGTGCTCGTACACCTCCCCCTACTTTTACGCACTGAGGAAGCATATCAAGAAAGACCACCCTGCCCTGAAGGCCACGGTCACGTCCATCATGCGGTGGGCATTTCTAGATGGCTTGATAGAAGCTGGCTACCACTGCGAGTGGTGCATCTATTCCCACACAGATCCCAACGGTTTGCTCCTCCATTACCAGAGGAGGCATCCCGAGCATTACGTTGATTATACGTACATGGCCACCAAGCTCTGGGCTGGGCCAGACCCATCCCCTCCCTCTCTCACGATGCCAGCTGAAGCCAAAACGTACAGATGCCGAGACTGTGTTTTTGAGGCCGTCTCCATCTGGGACATCACCAATCACTACCAAGCGTTCCACCCCTGGGCCATGAATGGGGACGAGTCCGTGCTGCTGGATATCATCAAGGAGAAAGATGCTGTCGAGAATCCCATCCCTGCGCCTGAAGAGCTCGTGGGCCCCGTGAATTGTGAAAACAGTATGCCGGCCCCACTGCCCGAGCAGGAAGCTGACTGCCCCGAGGACGCCAGGCTTTCCCCAGAGAAGAGCCTCCAGCTAGCGTCAGCCAACCCCGCCATCTCCTCCACCCCGTACCAGTGCACCGTGTGCCAGTCTGAGTATAACAACCTGCACGGCCTTCTGACCCATTACGGGAAGAAGCACCCAGGCATGAAAGTGAAGGCTGCTGACTTTGCCCAGGATATCGACATCAACCCGGGCGCTGTCTACAAATGCAGGCATTGCCCCTACATCAACACCCGCATCCACGGCGTCCTGACCCACTACCAGAAGCGACACCCGTCCATCAAGGTGACTGCCGAGGACTTCGTGCACGACGTGGAGCAGTCCGCCGACATAGCCCAGAACGACGTGGAGGAGACGAGCAGGATCTTCAAGCAAGGGTACGGCGCCTACCGCTGCAAACTGTGTCCCTACACGCACGGCACTTTGGAGAAGCTCAAAATCCACTACGAGAAGTATCACAACCAGCCTGAGTTCGATGTCTTTTCCCAGTCTCCCCCGAAGCTGCCCGTGACCCTCGAGCCCGAGATAACCACTGAAGTGAGCCCCTCCCAAGTCTCCGTGACCGAGGACGAGGTGGGAGAGGAGCCCGTGTCCACGTCTCACTTCGCTACCTCGCACCTGGTGTCTCACACTGTGTTCCGGTGCCAGCTCTGCAAGTACTTCTGCTCCACGCGGAAGGGCATAGCCCGGCACTACCGCATCAAGCACAACAACGTACGCGCCCAGCCTGAGGGCAAGAACAACCTCTTCAAGTGCGCCCTGTGTGCCTACACCAACCCCATCCGCAAAGGGCTGGCTGCCCACTACCAGAAGCGCCACGACATCGACGCCTACTACACCCACTGCCTGGCGGCCTCCAGGACCATCAGCGACAAGCCCAACAAGGTGATCATCCCGTCGCCGCCCAAGGACGACTCCCCGCAGCTCAGCGAGGAGCTCCGGCGCGCCGTGGAGAAGAAGAAGTGCTCCCTGTGCCCCTTCCAGTCCTTCAGCAAGAAGGGCATCGTGTCCCACTACATGAAGCGTCACCCGGGGGTGTTCCCCAAGAAGCAGCACGCCAGCAAGTTGGGGGGCTACTTCACCGCCGTCTACGCCGACGAGCACGAGAAGCCGGTGCTGATGGAAGAGGAGGAGAGAGGCGGCTTCGAGAAAGCCGAGGTGGAGGGGAGCGAAGGGCAGGAAATCGAGTGGCTCCCGTTCCGCTGCATCAAGTGCTTCAAGCTGTCCTTCAGCACGGCGGAGCTGCTGTGCATGCATTACACGGACCACCACAGCCGGGACCTCAAGAGGGACTTCGTCATCCTGGGCGGCGGCCCCCGCCCGCAGAGCTCCGCCTACCAGTGCAAGCACTGCGATAGCAAACTGCAAAGCACGGCGGAGCTGACCTCACACTTGAGCATTCACAATGAGGAATTCCAGAAGCGTGCCAAACGTCAGGAGAGGAGGAAACAGCTTTTGAGCAAGCAGAAATATGCAGATGGTGCTTTTGCAGATTTCAAACAAGAGAGGGTAAGGATATGTTTTGCTTTCCCTTCCCCCAGGAGGCCTCTCATCACTGGTGCCCACATGCACGTCTTCGCTGCCAGCCAAACCGCTACGGGCTTCCTAGTGACTTAGCCTGCCAGAGAGCTCAATAAGTCAATTAAACATTTCGAGCTTGATTATCCCCCACCCCCCGCGTTCTACGCTCACCCTTCTCCCCGGCCCCCTCCCTCTCGCCCCTCCCAAGGTTCCCCAGGGGAGGGTCGGGTGGCTTTTCTGTATTTCTCTCTGCCAAGTAGCCTTATCCGAGGCCTAGTTACAGGACAACGCTCGCTCTCTTTCCCAGGGCAGTTGCGGGCCGTCTCTTGGTATCGTTAGCGCTTCTCAGCCACGTCTTGGTTTGCAGTGTCGGCTACAGGAACCTAACGTCTCCAGGAGTAGAGTTTTTTTTTTTTTCCTTCTTTTTTTTTTTTCTTTTTTGGTCAAGAAGTTCGCTAATGGCGTAGCTATGCGACGTTTCACCTGTGTAGTTGAAAAATTGGTTTGAAAACCAGATAACTTGGTGGCAGTGACCATGAGACTTCAGCACCGAGATCTTCTCTCCTCACAAGTCATAACCTGTTTGGGTTCTGGAGACTTCTCCCGCGCGCGCGCAGTGGGCAGCGCGCCTCGCCCCTGACGAATCTGTTATGTAAAACTGCTCGCCGTGTTAGCTCCCTTGGTTTTTAACCTGCTAATCTGCTTTAACGTAAAATCTGCTAGTAAGCTGCAAGAATAAATGCCGGCGTTGAGGGAGGGCTCGGAGTACTGATGGCTACCACTGTATTTTACCAGCCTTTTGGTCACTTAGAAGAGGTGCCAAAGATCAAGGAGAGGAAGGTGGTGGGCTACAAATGTAAATTCTGTGTGGAAGTGCATCCGACGCTCCGGGCCATCTGCAACCACCTGCGCAAGCACGTCCAGTACGGCAGTGTCCCGGCCGTGTCAGCCGCCGTGAAGGTGAGCACTGGGAAGGTCTGGATGAGGAGTCTTGTGTGTGAGCCCTTCGAGTTCCTAATTCACGCCGTTGCTCAGAGCCGCTCAGGAAAGGGCGACCCCACATGTGGGCGTTCCTGAGTTATGCTGGGATCGGTCTGGCTTGTTTTGATTTCTTTACAGGTTGGATCCTCCTCATCTTCCGTGTTTCGACCCGGTTGCGTTTCGATCTGGTTCCCTTCCACGCGGATAGTCTGGTGGAAACAGAAGATCCGGGCCTCTCGGTACAGGAGGCCTTGGGTCTCCCTTCTATGTTGCGTTTAGTGCCGTTAGGTGTTCGCTTTTGCAAGCGGCCCGGGCTCTTGAGAGGAGTCCAGTGGGTTCTGTTCCCATCCTCTTCTGCGCCTCCCACTGCCTGACTTCTTGCTGTTCTCATCTGGCGACGGTGCAGAGAGCCCGGGAGAATCCGTCTTTTACTTCTTATCCTGGGTCCCCGGAGGAGCGTTCAGAAACGTTAAATCTAAAACTGAAAGCCTCCAGGTCACAGTTGGCCCTGTGAGCCCTTTGACCTGATTTGTCTCCTCCATCCCCTCTCCCTCTGTGTTGCTGGCGAGCACCTTCTCTCTGCCCCCGACCAGTATTAGGCCACCTGGTTTGAAGATGATAACCCTAAAATGAGCCACTGTTTCAGTGACCCAGCTGCCATCCCTGCCTTCCAGGGTATTGCTAACCACTTAGTGTTGAGCAGAGAAGTCAGTTCAGGGCTCTGCTCTCTCTCTCTCTGGATACGTGAATGCATTTCTGTCATCGGCCCTTCTTGCTCTTGAGTCCTGTTTTGCCAATGTGGCATATGGAGGCGAAGCTTCCGCTCTTCCCATTGAAGACTGAAGCCTTGTGGCTGGCGGCACAGCAGTGAGTGGCACGGGGACAGCATCAGTCAGCTTCTTGCCCGCCACCAGGGTGTGTCCCAGCCTTGCGTCCCATAATTGCTCAAGGGAGACAGCGGCTCTTCCCGTGTAATCGGTAATCCGAAGGAGCCCCCCCAAGCCAGGCTAGGCTGCTTCTTAATTTTTTGAATTGATTGTACAGCAACCTTCGGTCAAGGGGTGATGTCACCGCCTGTGAGATGGGGATGAGCGTGGTGGCAGAGAGCTGGATCTTCCAGTTTCCTTCATTTCCCGAGGGTGTTCCAAGGCTCCCAAGTGCCCATACCGCACCATTCTCCTTTTTCCCCTTCCTTCCTCTCTTCCTTTCTCTGAGCCATAACCCTAACCTGCGTTATATCAGTTTCGCTAGGATCCCAATTTGAATTTTCTCTTTAAGATAGAAGGTAAGTGAGTGAACTGTCTTCAAAGTGGGAGAGCGGCTCCCTCAGCTTTCCCAGACAGTAGCAACCTGTGTCCGGATATGTTGCCCTCACGTCACCACCACTGCATGAAGGATGGCAGTTGGGTTTGCCCTCCCTCTAGGGGGAGCTGGAGAGGCAGGGGAGGAAGCCTTAACAGGAAATGCTTAACAGGAGTTTGGGAGAATGAAGGGAGAGGAGGAGAGCTGGGAGCAATGATGATGGATATTTATTTTGTTGGTGGGGCATGTGTGTGTGTGTGGTTCTCTTAGCAGGAGGCTGAAGACCCTTCCCACTTGTTCCTGGATGGACTGGAAGCAGCCAAAGATGCCAGTGGCGCCCTGGCGGACCGGGTGGATGGTGAACACTGCTTGCTTGATGGAATGTTGGAGGATGAAACCCGGCCGGGGGGATACCATTGTAGTCAATGTGACAGAGTCCTGATGTCCATGCAGGGGCTGCGTTCTCATGAGAGGAGCCATCTGGCCCTGGCCATGTTTACCCGCGAGGACAAGTACAGCTGCCAGTATTGCTCCTTTGTTTCTGCTTTCAGGCACAAGTAAGTGTTCACCGAGTGGGTGCAAGTGGTAACTGGAGGAGGTGGAAGGCGGGAGCGCTTGGAGGCGTCTGAAGGCCCCGCTCATGGTTCAGGCCTGCCGTTCAGTTGGCTGTGTTACCTTGAGCCTCTGTCGCCCCACCTGTCAAATGGGGCTGAGAACAGGAGATTGTTTGCCTGACATCAGATTTGGCGAAATCGGGCATTTAGAAAAAAAATTGAAGTATAGTTAATTTACAAGGTTGTGTTAATTTTAAGCGTACGGCAGAGTGATTCAGTTATACACACACACACACACACACACACACAAACACAATACATACACGCATTCTTTTTCAGACTCTTTTCCGTTACAGGTTATTACAAAATATCGAGTATAGTTCCCTGTGCTATACAGTAGGTCCTTGTTGTTTACCTATTTTATATAAAGTCGTGCAGTGATCCCCAACCTTTTTGGCACCAGGGACCAGTTTCTTGGAAGACGGTTTTTTCCACGGGGCGGGGGGTCGGTTCAGACGGTAATGTGAGCGATGGGGAGCGGCGGATAAAGCTCGCTTCACTCGCTCCCCCGCCGCTCACTTTCTGCTGTGCGGCCTGCTTGGGGGACCCCTGAAGTAGTGTGTATCTGTTAATCCCAAACTCCTAATTTGGTCTCCCTGGCCCCCACTATCCCCTTTGGTAACCGTAAGTTTGTTTTCTATGTCTGTAAGTCTATTTCCGTTTTGTAAATAAGTGCATCTGTATCATTTTTTTTAGATTCCACATGCAAGTGATATCATATGGTGTTTGTCTTTCTGTGTCTGACTTACTTCACTAAGTATGATCATCTCTAGTTGCATCCCTGTTGCAGCAAATGACATTATTTCATTCTTTTTTATGACCTAGTGCTATTCCATTGTACATATGTGCCACATCTTCTTCATCCATTCATCTCTTGATGCACACTTAGGTTGCTTCCATGTCTTGGCTATTGTAAATAGAGCTGCTATGAACATTGGGGTGCATGTATCTCTTTGAATGAGAGTTTTCTAAATTGGACCTTTTCTTAAAAGATAATTTTGGAGGTGTTGCTATGACTTACACAAGGAAAGACCAGAGAGTAGATGCGTTTACTGGTGCATCTGTCGAACATTCATCCAGAACCTAGTCGTCATTTGAGGAAGTAAAGTTCCATTTGGGAAATTTTAAGCAGCTAAGGAGGTAAAATTAGGACTTTTTAACCCATATGACCAAAGGGTCATTGCTTGGCATTTTTAAAAAGACCTGGAATGGTAAAGAAGTTTATCGATGCCAGAGAGATGCTTGAGGCGCAGGGTGGGTTGAGGAGACGGAGCTTCCTGCTACCCGGCACAGCTTTGAAATTGAAAATTTGGGTTTTTGTGTGAGGCTTTTCGGGGCGATAGGAAGAGGGATGGTTCTGAGAAGAAACAACCTTTTGTTGCCTTTCTCTCGCAACTGTGTGAGAGAGAAATTTTTCAATAACGTGTTCTACAGTCTTGGATGAAGGTGACTGATGGTGAGACTGACACGCTGTTTATTTTTATCATAATTGAAAATAAGTGATGGGCTGTTTGCTTCTTAAAAAAGATAAAGTGCTAGTTAGTGTCTGTTGAAAGGCAGGAAGAGGTGATGCTTCCACAGAGGTTAGGATGGGTTGCAAACTCTTTTATGATTATACAGAGCCTAGTATCCAATCTTTGTCATCAGATTCATGCCCTGGCCTCAAACTTGTGTAGTTCTCATCCGTTCGATAAGTATTTGTCGGACAGCAACTCTCAACGTTTTCTGACACACACAACCTCAATAGATCGTTGTGAATAAATGAATATGCCCTGTTGTTGAGGCTTTGGGGGAATATAAAGATGAATAGGACATGGTCGGTGATCTCAGGGAACTTAGGGTCTAGTCGGGTTGTAAGTAAAGCAAGCACGCAAATGACTTGGCAAAACAAGGCACATGTCTTTAAAAAAAATGTATCAATAAAATGCAGTGAAGTTTCAAAGAAGGGAGATGGTACATCTACTTTGGAAGAATCGGGAAGGTTTTATGGAACAGGGAGCACTGGAGCCAAGTCTTAAAGTAGGAAGACAGGACCTGCCAAGTTTGGAAAGAACATGCAATGTGGAGGAAACGATGAGTGAGTAGGGCCCTGAGGAAGAGATCGATGCTTAGGAGGGACCAGTTGGCGGTCTAGTTGGACTAATTTTTAAGTGATATGTAAAGGAATAGTAGAAGGTAAAGTCTGAATACCTGAGTAGAGACTGCATTTGGGGGGTCTTTGAATGCAGAATTAGTGCTTTGTAATATACATTACTGGTAAAAGGAAGACTCTGAAACGAGTAAAGGCATCTTAATCACTAACATTTATTGAGCCTCACTGTGTGCCAGGCGCTGTGCTACGTGCCTTCAAGTATTACCTCATTTTATTCTCAGAACAGCCCTATGAGGTATGGTCCCATTATCATCTCCCTTTCCTGGATAAGGGAAGTGAGGCCTTTTGATGTAGAGGGGTTATGGAACTTGCCCAAGGCCACTCGGCTTATGAGTAATAGCTAGCATTTGATCTCAGGCAGTCTGACTCCATCGCTTGTGCTTTTGAGTTGGAAAAAAGATGGGGGAGACCAATTAGGAGGCAGTGATAGTAGCTGATCCACGAAGTTAGAATGGAACTTGGGAACAGTTGAGGGAAGGAGGATCTTCATGTCTTGGGAAAATTGGCTTACCGGAGGGGAAGAGGGACAGAGTACAGTACAAATGGCACGGAGGTTTCCAGGCCGGTTGACTGACAGCTTGGAAGTGTTCTTTCTACAAAGAAGGGAATGAAGAAGAGAATTTGTTTGGGATTTAAAAAAACTGACGTGTTTGTTTCAGGCTGGTTGAGTTTAAGATAGCTGAAGGACATTCAGCGGGAGGTGTCCTTAGGCAGTGTGGAAAGGGCTGCTTTGGGGCTTGGGAGAACATTATATATTTAAATGGTAAGCAGTACTGTTCCCATATGAGTTATTTAGAATGGAATCTAGTTCTCCGGGGCATTGATACAAATTAAATTAGAACATCTTCCCACACCTCGTTGGGTAGATTTATTATTTTTTTTAGAGTAGTAATTATTATGAAATACTGGGAAATTATAATTAAATCATTTCTTTATAAGTTGCTTCTGGAATACGGATGTACAGCAAACATGGTTTTATCAGAAGGCATGGCCAGCCTTTGGATCACATGATTTCCTGTAAACACACCTGCAGTGGACCTCCATATTTAGAAAGACCTTGAAAATAGCCCATTGCAAGTGCCCTGCTCAAGTGTTCACAGCGGAATTAAGGTTTAAGAAGGAAGTCAGCCTTTTTTACATGCAAAATTTCTCTAATTCTCTTTTTTTTTTTTTATGGTGTAAGTTCAAGGACTCTTTGATAGGCACCTCATTGACTTTTCAGAAAACTTAAATTTGTCCATATTTTACCTTTTCCTTTTAGATGCCCTCTTCTACTTCACAGTGCTTTAGAGAAGGGAAAATAAGTCTACCAAGACCTGTTTCCATTGCCATGTCTCTCAAGCCAAAAAAAATTTTGATCTCTTCTTTCCTTTAGCTTCTCCAACTCTTGCCAGTTTGCGTTTGTTTGTTTTTTCCCTCCTGTAAGCACCATCCTTGGAAAGTAACAAAATGACTTTGAACAGCTTAGAAATGGGATTTCTGGAAAAGGGCAATGAGAAAATGTTGGATGCAATTTTTAATATTGTCATTTCCTTTTCTCTTCTTCTGCATCAAGTTTGGATCGCCATATGCAAACCCACCACGGACACCATAAACCTTTCCGATGCAAGCTCTGCTCCTTCAAGTCCTCCTACAACAGCCGGCTGAAGACACACATCCTCAAAGCTCATGCTGGTGAGTTGGTGTTCGCGGTGCACTGGTTCCCTGAGTTTGAAATTTAATAGTCTTCAGTGAGTGAAATTTTTAAGTCTGTTGCTCCATACACATGAGAATAAGGTTCTCTTGAGATGGTTGTGTATTCAGTTTTATTTTGACCTAATTAAAAAAATAAAAGAATGGCCCAAAGGCAAAATAATACCAAGTACCATGTCACGCATGTCATAGTTGATTCGTGCAGCTAACACATACCTACTGACAGATTCTTGCTACTCACAGGTTCTGTTTTCTAGAGAAATTTCTAAATTACCTGGACTTTCTAATGGAAATGCAAGAATTGGTACATCTCCTGAAGATAATTTCCAACTAAAATAAAGTGATAGTCTTGGGGACGTTCAAAGGGACACAGAGACCTCAGGATGTGTGAGATTTCTCATGAGATGCCCTTAGATGCATTTCCACATCCCAGATAAGAAATGACCGTGGGTCATGAGTGTCCAGGAGTTGTGTTGATCTCCATCACTCTATCATCCCATCTCATCGTGCTCGTCTCATGAACATCCCTTACGTACCAGTCTCTGTACTAATAAGCCTGGTATATTCATCATCTCATTTAATCTTCAGGGCAGTCCCAAAGGGTAGATGTTGTCACCCTCAGTGTCGGATGAAGCCACAGAGACTCAAAACCCAGTGTCCTGCTCAAGGCCACAGAGCCCATTCACTAAGAATTTGACTCCAGAACAAAAGCCTACATCCTTGTCACTCACAGGATGCTGCCTCCCTCTCTCTTCTGCTCTTTTCTACTTGGCATGTGATGGAGGATGCCCACAGGTGGCTAATCAGAACTCAACGAAGAGAGGAAAGAGGCATGAGTAAGAAAGGCAGTGTGGCAGGGTCTGGGCGGCCTCCTCCCAGGATGTCCCCAGTCCTCTGAGGAGCCCGACTCTGCAGCAGCCTGTGGCCCTCTCAGAGGTGTTGTCAGCCTTTGAGGAACTTACAACAAGCAAAGGAAAATTGGGAAACCAATAGCTTTAGAATAGCTAGCGATACTGTCAGAGATTCTTCTAGAGATCCCGTCTCCCTGCTGAGTTTCCTCAGCTAGGGTGTTTAGAATTCTAGTTGAATTCTAGTTTAAAATTTTTCAATCAGCTAGAATTCTTCTGTCTCATTTATTTGCTTCCCTTCCCTTATTAGCTTCCCTTCCCTTATTAGCTTCTTATTAACTGCCCAGAACCCGAGTCCTTCACTTTTGTCGTGTCCTCATCCCCTGTGGAAATACAGCCATGTCTCTACTGTTTCCTGAAGGTTGGGTCCCGTTGAACTGGCTTAATGGAGTAAAACTACGGAAGCCTTCAGGATGCCTTAAGCCCACTGGGGGTGGGGGAGGGGATGGCAGATTAGCTATATGGGCTCTTCTCTATCTGTTAGTATTTTTATATCTTCCAGAACATTTTACTAAAGTTCATGGAGTAAGAGGCTTCGGGGTTCAAACCACTCTTTTCTAACTGGTGTATATTGTAAATTATTCACTCGGGACACTGTCCTGGGGAGTTTTCCCCATAGATCTCAGCCTTGTCAAAAACACTTTACCAGTGGGAGTTGGGTAAGTGATTTGGCCTGTGGGAAAGACTTTAAAAAAGTGCCACAGGCTACACACGGACTCCAGGGCATTGAGCTGAAGTGTATATTCTTGGAGCTGACCAAGCAGACTGGTCTTCTGTGCTCGCTGGTTTGCAGGAAGGAAGCATCCAGAGAGAGAGGGTGGGAGCATCGTAATCCAGTTGTACACACACCTTGAACCGTTGGTGTCTATGACTTGGTCTTAGCTACAGAGAGTGGCTTGGCTTGGAGAAAGCCAAATCATTTTCCAGAAGACTCTTGACTCGTCTGTTCTAGATGGAGTGTTTTATTTTATTTTATAGGGTAAAAGGTAGTGTGTACTAACCAGATACCTGGATTTGAGTTCTCTCTCAGGTTATGCTACTTATAACCACCCACCAAGGTTCATATAGCCAGGTTTGCACTGAAAAACTGAGAAATGGAATAAGGAGAGCAGTAGTGTACAATATGACATATATTTATTATTTCAGTAAACACCATTATTCATACCCAGCATTATCCTGTAGCTAACAGGTCATGGTCTGAGGGGTGTGGAATTGACTGGTGTTCTCGTTTGGGTCCTCTGACTTCTTTGTGCTTCTCTTCTGCTTTGGGCTATAGTATGTTGCCTCATTCAAGGTTTTGTGTGGGTCTCTTCAAGGCTTTCTTGGAAATGCACACTTTGGGGGTCATCAGTGGTGAAAAGGAGGCTTGAATGCGGGACTTCAGATGCTGGTCTCACTTCACATGAAACCACTTAGTAATTTTCGGGGTGGCAGGAAAGTAACCATCTCAGCAGGGTAAAAGCAAGAGTGGAGGTTTAGGGCTTCCCTGGTGGCGCAGTGGTTGGGAGTCCGCCTGCTGATGCAGGGCACGCGGGTTTGTGCCCTGGTCTGGGAAGATCCCACATGCAAAAAAAAAAAAAATAGAGTGGAGGTTTACTAGCTCATTCTCGGTCTGCTTTAGTGAGCATTTGTCTATAGCACATCAGTGCTGTCCTCAGTTCATATTCACTGGTCCACAAAACCTTCGTTACTAACAATCCTTTCTTCTCTTATTCCTCTCCTTCCTTTCCCTCTTCTCTGGTTTTTAAGTTTCACTTGAAAATAAATTTTAAAAATACATGTTCATTAGAAAAAAATTGAAAATGAAAGAAGAAATACAGTCAAGGCATTCATAATCTTATTATCTGAAGACCACTGTTGTTAATATTTGATAATATTTCCTTTCAACCATTTCCTCTATAATTATTTTCCATAGTCATGATTATAATTTAATCTAAAATGTATTATGCTTTTCTGTTTATTTTTCTGAGTTTCAGTATTTTAGTTTTCTATGAATTGCCAACTCTTCGAGAATTTATTTTCATGAGTAGTAATTTATCAAGAAGATATACCCACATTTACTTAATCACTTCCCAGTGGTTGGAAATTTAGGTTGTTTCGCCCCTTTTTCAAGCATAAATAATGTATATTTCTAAACAGAGATTTCTAAGTATTCAAGGGTATTTCCTTAATATAAATTCTCAGAAGTGGAATTATTGAGTTGCAGGCATGAACTTTCTAAGCTTATTGTTATAAAAAGCAAAATTGCTTTCCGAGTTGATCGTACCAGAGTTTGTCTGTCCAGCGACATAAGGATGCCCATTTCACACCCTTCTTAAATTGCAATTCATGTTTAAAAGCTGACTTAGGGCAAAGATAAATCATACTCTCATTTAACTTGATCATAGTGATCTGTGCTGTATTTCAGTGGTATAAAAACAATTAAAAGGACAATACTTTGTAGAAAACAAACTTATGGTTACCAAGGGGGCGGGAGGGGGAGGGAGGGATAAATCGGGAGATTGGGATTGAAATATACACACTACTATGTATAAAATAGACAACTAATAAGAACCTACTGTATAGGTATTGTACAGGGAACTCTACTCGCTACTCGGTGATGGCCTATATGGGAAAAGCATCTAAAAGAGAGTTCGTACATGTATATGTTTAACTGACTCACTTTGCTGTACAGCAGGAACTAACACAACAGTGTAAATCAACTATACTCCAATAAAAATTAACGAAAGAAAAATACTTATTTTTACTTACATGTCCTTTTTATTGAAAAATACTGGAGCTAAATGCAGACACACGTTTATATATATAAACACACCTCTCTCAGTTAAAGAAATGACTTTCACCCATTTCTGTGCTATTGATCAGATAGGGAAATGGAGTTTTGTGCTGAGGTTCGTGAACTGGTCCCAAAAAACCCCACAGGTAGGATGTATGGAATCCAGGAGGCCTAGAGTCAGCAAGGAAGTAAATTATGAGGATAGCACAGTAGTTTGCACTGAGTGACTTCGTGCTCGGAAAGCCACCAATCGACCCTTGGAATAAGGATGGAGTGTATTATTTTCTGTGGATGATACGAAGGCTGGAATGAAAACTGACATCGTCATTTGTAGTAGAGGGAGGGAGACAGACGGGAAGCCTTTGCCGAGGGAGCTACCTAGACATTTGGTTTCACGCTCTGCTGGGGAATCTACCGTAGGCTCATCCCTGTAAACAACGCATGAGATGGCAAAGGGACCAGGTCACTCGATGACGGAGCTCCTAAAAGAGTTCCGATCCTCCAGGAGCCCTGTGGTCGTGGCAGTGGGCAGGGGGTTGGTCTGGGAGGGTCCTCAGACCGTGCAGCTTGGGACGGGCTCTCTGGAGTCACTGACCCTGTTGTTCTGTCTCCCACCCGCCTCGTCCCCTGTCCCCTCCCTCTCCCCTGCCGCCGACCGTCTCCCTCCAGGTGAGCACGCCTACAAGTGTTCTTGGTGCGCCTTTTCCACCATGACCATCAGCCAGCTGAAGGAACACTCCCTCAAGGTCCACGGAAAAGCCCTGACCCTCCCCAGGCCGAGGATTGTCAGTCTCCTCTCCTCGCACGCCCACCACTCCTCCTCCCAGAAAGCCACCCCGGCCGAAGAAGTGGAAGATTCCAACGGTAAAACCGGGCTTCCGAGCCGCCATCAGTCATGGGTGGGGGGAGGTGGGCTGGGGTTAACGGCCCATCCTTCTTTCTAGAGGAAAATCTGACACGAAAACGTGGCGGTTCAAGTGAAGGAAGAAACGGGAAAAGGTTGGAACAGTATAGACATTGGAGTTGGAGGGTGAAGTGAACTCGGTGAGCATCTGTTCGGTGCTGAGGCCAGACGCCCCTGCACTGGTGTGCCCGCTGCTTGTGAAAAGAGCACGTGTGTGATGGGTTCGTGTTGGATTCTTCCGCCGTGGTTGTGAGCAAGGAGGAGGATGAATACCAGGCAGATTTCTTTCTTCGTTGACTTTTTTACTTATTGATATCCTGTCTTGTCCTAAAAAATACGTGTGCTGTGAAGTGTTCGGGGTGCCAGATGTGTACGTTAAGGACAGAATTCAGAGGGACTGGAATGGGCGAGTGGGTGGGGGCATGTGTCTGATGGGGTCACAAGAGAATTTAGGGGTAACGTAGTGATTTCTGTTAATGGCTGAAGGATGTCGAGGAAGCGTCATTTGGAAGGAGGGTGTAACTGCCCACTTTTGGAAGCTTCAGACTAAAGCTGGGAAGCCCTGGAAGGGGTCTCCTCGCTGGCAGTGTAACTAAAGCTGTAGGAGAGAGAGAACGAGAGCGAGAGATGGCGGGTGTGGCAGAGCGGGCAAAGGACGGCTTGTTGTTTCGATCCGCCCAAGAAACAGAAGGTGTTGATTACTCAGCTCACCTCAGATGACTGCAGAATCTCGTGCTTCGGAGAGGAGGGAGTCTGGAGAGTCTTAGTGATGTAGAAGACCTGAGAGCTGCTCTCTTCCGTGAGCCTCTCGTGCTAGAATCCCTTCTGCGGCATCTCTGGTAACCAGTTATCTACCCCCTAGCCTGAATACTTCCCAGGTCACGGAATGGACTATTTCCCAAGGTCTGCTACTAGGTCCTTGAGAGGAACTTAGTGGGCTGGCAAGAAAGTTCAGGGGCTCTTTGGAACAAAGGCTTGGCTTTGAATCTTACTTCTCTCAATGCCAGTTGTGTCTTCCTGGGCAATCTTAGCTTCCTAGACTCACATGACAAATTGGATAATGATACCTACTTCATGATGGCCTTGAGAGATTAATGAGAAAAGGTACATGTGTAAAATGCCTAACACAACACCTGACACATGTAGGTATTTAATAAATGGTCATGTTATTCAGCACTTTACATCCTTTGATTGCAGTTTTGGCTTTTGAGACCATTTATGACACGTATGAATTTGGGGTTGTTTTTAATGTAAGGGTTTAAAAAGATAGAATCCTCAGGTAACCTGAAGATCTGACAGCCCAACATGTCCATGTGGGCTGGTTATCCAAATAGCAAAAGAGTAAATGAGGAATCTTCATTCACAAGGTCTGGGCGAAGACAAGTGGGAGGAAAAGAAAAGGTAAGTCCTGGGATTAAAAGCTGTCGTTGCTGAGTTGTAGAACTTGGTGGCCTTTCCTTTGCATATCGGTAAACACCAGCTTAGACACAATAACTCCTTGCCGGTATTCCTGTCTTGAAGGACTTCTGTTTAACAATGAAGGCTTGTTGTAATGAATGAAGTGAGCGCGCTGTCTCCTCAGCTGTTGTGTGGCAGTTTAGCCTGTGTTTGTTGTTGTTTTCCAGGAAAACTTCAGAGTCTCAGAGTGAGGGGTGGAGAGGAGATGGGGGGAGCACATGTGAAAGGCCACAGAAGATGTCCCCTTTGCACCTTGAGATTCTGTTCTTTGTAAGAGATTGGTATATTGCAACAAAAGGCAAAATAGAATTTGATGTAAATTGTAAGGTCTTGTTTCACATGATTGTCAATGAATTGCTTTCATCTGAAATGGAAGCTACGCTTGTGGAACCATTTGGGTGAAATTGATACATCCAAACACCATTCCCAGCAAAGGCTTTTCCTGGGACATTTCTCTCCATGTTGTACCTTCTTTTCCCTTTGTCCTCCCCCCCCGCCCCCCTTGGAAGGTGGGTCTTAGTCTCAGGACAAGGGAATCCTGCAGACTACTCACTGCATGGCTTGCCTCCCTCTGTGTAGGCTGAAGAAGAGTTCAGTCAACTTCCTGAGTCTGTACTTTCTGCCAGTAGGTGTGCAACGCACAGAAGAATCATAAATGGATACAGTGCCATTCTGGCCACCCAGCAGCTTAAAATCAAATGTTTAGAGGGTATTATCAGCATGGTATTGGACTAACCGCAGCCCTAAGCCTGAAGCCTAACCTTTTTGGGGCTGATTTCAGGTTCTTGGAAGCTAGACTAGGTTAGGACCTTGGGAGGAGGGTGGTCGCAGAGACATGATGATAATGATATTGAGTAACTCTCTGCATGACACCGATAGTCTGTTCAGCCCCAGGGAGGTAATTTGGCAACATATAAAAGTGTTTTCCTTTCTTCTTCTAAAGAAAGAACACAATGAATGTGAAAGCTCTGGGTGACAACTCGTTAGTGAGGCCTACACAGAACTCATTGGACCTGTGCTGTTTTTAATGTATATAAGTAACCTGGATCAGTGGGTCCACAGTGATTTGTTTAATTCGGGTGAGGTAAACCCAAAGGTTTAAGGTGGGGTAAACAGAAAAAAGGCATCAAATGGGCTGTTCTCATGAATGGATAGAGTGGAAAGAAAAATTAATAGTGTGTCCATTCAAAAGATACTTTCTTGAATCCTTCTGATGTAGGTCTTGCAAGGTTTTGGATGCCCAAGAATGATGGAAGAGGTTGAAAATGGGAAGGCTGTCTGCTAGGGAGCTGAGTGGTGGATTCCTAGAAGTGGCTACATCTGGGGGACGAAAAAACAGCTGTGGGGCTAGACAGTAGCCTGTAAATCACGCCTTGAATGGTGTTTGAAACACACATGTGAAATCCAGTTGCACATTTTAATAGGGGGAAGCTGTAGGGCCATTGGCCCTCAGTTAAGGTTTCCCACACTGCAGATGCCAGGGCGCTCTGAACACAAGAACCGAAAATGTGTTGCAGGCCTCGGGGGGAGTAGAGATCTATAAAGCCAGGGAAATCACCAGCGTGTCCTTGGCTTTCTGATCCCCTAGTGCGGGATGTGAATAAAACGACTGGACACGCTCGCTGCTGTGTGCAGTGGTCAAATGCTTGCAGTCTTGCGAGCGAGCCAGCGTTCTCCGGCAGAAGGAAACGGGCTGAACAGGAAGGTTCTTCCCTAGCTGCTCTCCCTCGCGGTGCAGAGGGGAGCCCTATAAGGGAGGCAGATGTGAGAAGGTGGAGGGGTGATTTCGCTCCCACTGCCTGGCCGCACACCTGTTCTGGACATAAACAGAGCTCTTAGGCTCTGGGCTATCAGTCTTGACATGTCTCACCAGCACGTGGATCCTCTATATGTCCTTCATGATTGGCGGTTGGAAAGAAAAGCAGTGCTGATTCCGTGTATAAGATCATGGGAAATGACACTTAATTGCTGTTCTAAACAGTGCATTAAGGGGAAATCATAAGGTTGTCAACAAGAGGAAGTGCTCTGCTGTGTTTGTGTTTACTGGGTTCTTTCTGCCATATAAAATAGAGGACTGGGTTTTTTCAGGCTATCTCCGAGTCTGTGCTTTCAGTACAGAAAAACACACATATACGTACATCTATAAAACAAGAAAGAAACTAGAGCAGTGTCGTTTCATTATGAGATTTGTTTAGGCCTGAGTAGCTCCACAGTGCCTGGGCAGTGGATGTGTAATTTAAAATTCAGCTCTATCCTTAGTAAGAAGTCAGGCCACTGGTGACGTTCCATCTTTTTCCTCCCTTGAATTTCCCCTAAAGAATAGCTGATTTTATTTCTTCTCTCTGTCCAGTTATGCTGTACAGAATGGCCTGTTTTAGGGAAGTAGCTAGCGTGGTACGCTTAAAACAAAAATCGGACACGAAGAGCAGGTGCAAAAAATAAATAAGGTGTGTGAGAATTAGATAGTTTTTCAGTCTGTGCCCTATGGCAGCCTAGGGAAAACACCAAGAACTTTCGGTCATGAAATCCTTCCCCTTGTAAGATAGATCTCATTGTAGCCCACCCAGCAGAGAAGTCTTTGCTAGTATGAATTGGTAGAAAAATGTAAGGAGCTTTGTGATTTTTTTTTTTTTTTTAAGAGAAGAATTTTCTGTTACAACTTTTCATTTGGCTTCTCGGTTCTAATCTCTAGAATAATATTTGATAAGCACTATTTTTATCAAGGCATCTCTCATCAGAAAACCACAGGCACTTCTCATGTCAAAATCCAAGTCCTCTGCGTTGCATTCAGAGTTCAGCACTCGGTCCCACATTCTCCATCCTGAGTGGTCTCTCCAACAAATACTTACGTTTCCAGCCATCTCTGTACTTGCTGTCCCCAGCATCTTCCGCCTTCATTTCCACTTCCATGCATCTGAAGAAGCTCTGCTGGGAGCTTGGAAGGATTTCTTCCTTGTCCGCTTCTGTCTACCAGTCTCTGAGTTTAACTTCTTCTAAAGACTGACATGTACCAGCCCCAGCCCTACTCTGATTTCTCGTCGATTGATGATCTTCTTGGTGTTCATTTGACCTTTTGGATATGCTGTTGGTTCTGTCCCCTAATTTTCCAATGGGAATAGTTAGGTAGATACTTATGAAATACTGACTTCTCGTAACTGACCAACGATTTCTTGGCGGCATCACAGTTTTCAGTTCAGTTAATTGTACCGAGTCTCCTAGCCTGTCTTGACTAACTCCACAGGACCAAGCTGTACAGCGGTAAGTTAATTTCATTTCCATTTAAGAGGCAAGTTCAAAAGACAGACGATCCAAAGATGAAACCTTAGGGATTGCTGTAAGAGAAGCTTTCTGACACATCAGTCTGCCAGGAGGAAATGATCTTCCTTGACCAAAGAGTGTTTCCAACTTTATCATTGTTCCCTGGATAACGAGACCTTCTGTACAGAAGTGGGAAACTGAAGTTTGAGACAGGGTGTAAGCCTTTCTAGTACTCAGGAGGAGACAGGAAGTGTGGTGGCACTGGGGAGATGGGCATTACCAGTGTGGTTACCTGGTAGCAGAGCGCCTTGGAGCAAGCGCACATTAATCATTTGACCCTGGAATGGACTAGCTTGTTCTCTGCGTCTGTGTCAAAAAACATACAGTGTGGGCTTCCCTTGGTGGCGCAGCGGTTGAGAGTCCGCCTGCCGATGGAGGGGACACGGGTTCGTGCCCTGGTCCGGGAAGATCCCACATGCCGCGGAGCGGCTGGGCCCGTGAGCCATGGCCGCTGAGCCTGCACATCCGGAGCCTGTGCTCCACAACAAGAGAGGCCACAACAGTGAGAGGCCTGCGTACTGCAAAAAACAAAACAAAACAAAACAAAAACCATACAGTGTTTGGTTGCTGTTAAATCCAGTTCGGAGAAGCTATAGAGTGAAACTGACCAACAAAACTCAATAGATGAGTAAAAATCTTTTACTCTCCCTGAAAATTTTGCCCACCAGCCTTTTAACATAATATATGGGTTAGAGGAGACTTGTAGTGGTTAATTTCTACAAGCCATAAATCAAGGATTGGCACACTTTTTCTGTAAAGGGCCAGATCAAAAATACTTCCAGCTTTGTGGGCCATAGAGTCTCTGGTAGAACCAGTTAAGAGTGCCACTGTAATGTGAAAGCAGCCGTAGACAATATGTAAACAGATGGACATGGCTGTGTTCCAATAAAACTTTATGTGCAAAAGCAGGGGAGGCTGGATTTGGCCCATGGATTGCATGTTGCTGAACCCTGCCATAGATGACTGGTGGAAAAAATTACAGCAATACCCATGAAATTAATCCTGTCTTTAATAAATGTCATTATAGACCTTTATATTTAACATATAGACTATTTCTAGATGTCACTTAAAATATAACTTGACCTAAATATATTCTTTGTTTCATATATGAAATGTAGGGCATTAAGTAGAGCTTTAAAACTGTTATTGTGTGAATTACACTTATGCTTGAAAGAAAATCTTCTCTAAGAATTGTATTGAGTCTGGCGCCAAACTATCAATTCATTTAACCTTGACTGCAGCAATACTTGACACTTAAAAATTAAGATCTGAGATGCCTGCTTTTTGAAGAGAAGCTTTTCAGATTTCTAAATAGGTCAGACATAAAATTCAATCTTTAAGAGGATCCAGTTAGTTGCTAGGGCATCAGACCCTTCCACACAGGTTCCAGTTGCAGTCGGATTTCTCTTGGGGTGAAAGAAAGAAGAGTGGTTTCTTTAAAAATGACTCCTGAGTGAATAATTGTGAAATACAAAGATCTATGTCGTTTATAGCACGTGGGATACAAGGCATAATTTCAGTGGCTTGGCCGTCATTTTTGTTTTTAAATTAATTTTTTATTTATTTTTGGCTGCGTTGGGTCTTTGTTGCTGTGTGCGGGCTTTCTCTGGTTGCGGTGAGCGGGGGCTACTCTTCGTTGCGCTGCATGGGCTTCTCATTGTGGTGGCTTCTCTTGTTGCAGAGCACGGGCTCTAGGCGCACAGACTTCAGTAGTTGTGGCACGTGGGCTCAGTAATTGTGGCCCGCAGGCTCTAGAGCGCAGGCTCAGTAGTTGTGGCACATGAGCTTAGTTGCTCCGCAGCATGTGGGATCTTCCCGGACCAGGGCCCGAACCCGTGTCCCCTGCATTGGCAGGAGGATTCTTAACCACTGTGCCACCAGGGAAGCCCTTGGCCGTTATTTTTTAATAGGTTCTGCTGGTCTCAAAATTATCTGGCCAGAGAATACTAACCTTCCCTTTTTTGACTTCAGAATTTCTACATTAAAATCTGATCTAGAGGGCTTCCCTGGTGGCGCAGTGGTTGAGAGTCCGCCTGCCAATGCAGAGGACACAGGTTCGTGCCCCAGTCCGGGAAGATCCCACATGCTGCAGAGCAGCTAGGCCTGTGAGCCATGGCCGCTGAGCCTGCGCGTCTGGAGCCTGTGCTCCGCAACGGGAGAGGCCACAACAGTGAGAGGCCGCGTACCGCAAAAAAAAAAAAAAAAAAAAAATCTGATCTAGAGTTTATTTTAGTGCTTATTATGAGGAGTGGCATTTCTCCTATAAAGACTTAAGAATTCTGTAACTCCAGTGGTGCAGAGTGGTACAGATGATTCCGCATCTTCTATTAGACATCCAAAAGTCTTCAGCGGTTAAATTATAGACCTTGCCCTCATCAGCAAATAGGGAGCCTCCGAAATTATCACTACCCTGTAGTCGAATATCATGTGATAGACCCTTCCCAAGAAACCCACCTGCCTGAGATTTCTGTGACTTTCTGAATTCGCCACAGTTTCATGTGCCAAGGATTGAAAAACATTTCAAATATAAGCTTTCCATGTCCTGGGAACTCAGTCAACTCGCCCATCTCCCTCTTCCCATGCCAAGAAAAACATTTGTTCCTCAGAAGTACAAGCATATACTACCCAACTCATTCAGAGCTAGTTCCTAGCAACACCAGAATTTGCTTCATAATGCCGCAGCTGACTTTTGCATTTCTTGGTTGGAGGTTACCTTAAAGTCCTCCAGAACCTCAGTTGTGGGAAGTATCTAAAAGGAAGGAGAAATTTACTTTATTCTTTGGCAGAAAATATATTCAATTGTTAGGCAAATCATCTAAAATTATCTCGGGTCTTTTTCGAAAGGAAGATTTTTTGTCTTATCGTTGCCCACCTTGATTTTTTTTTTTCCCCCTGGAACCAGAGCTAGATATTCTAGTGCAATTTTATTGAATATAAAATCCTTAAACTCTTTTGAGACTTCTTATGATTCATAGGTCCTCTTCTCTATTCCAAATACTGTTCTGCACTAGAGGATTGTATACAAGCAGAGGGAAGTGTATTGGATCTGGGAGGACTAGTGTGTGTGAGCCGTGATTCAGAGGTAGATATCCTGGGGCAGCTTTGCTGGAGCAGAGGGTATGTCCCGGGCAAGATGGCCATGTGAAAAAGAATTGTTTTTAAGAGCCGAGATGAGAAGTTGCCAGAAATAACCTTCTTGAAGCAGCTATTATTTATTTTTTAAAATAAATTATGTGAGTTTTGGTGGTGTGGCCCAGCATGTCCAAATGATGTACACATTTTCTTAATTCATTCATAATCCTAAATAATATCCTATTGAAAAATTCCAGTGGTGGTACTTAAGCAAAAACGGCAAGATAAAGACTGGCCAGACTGACGTGAAAGGTTCAGGTAAGTTGGGTCTGCTTGCCTTTTACTGAAGTCAGTCCCTTGCTGTTTACGCCCAGGAAGGGACGTGTTCCTGCCAGAGTGCTCCTCTGTTTTGTAAGTAGTTTCATAGTCGTCAGGGTCAACCCAAAAGAGGTGTTTGGCTAAGAGTACAGGGCCCAGCTAGGGTTTTATTTACCTGTACACTGCTCTTGGAGAAGTCATTCCAGGGCTACGCTCTCCAGCTTCCTCGGGGACACAAAATATTCTTACCTGCCTCATGGAAGCCACTTCCTATGTCATCTCTTACGTTCATGTGCTGTGAGCCCTCCACCAGAGCTGTTGTGATTGCCCCATCGGGCAACACAGAATGACCTTCTCGACCTTTCCCGGAGTCCTTGATTTTTAGCACTCCTAGTTATTTTTTTCTCCATGACCAGTTTGAAAGTCATCCATTCTGGGTTATTATAAGGTTTCTGGCTGTCGTCTCTTGGTTTAATTCTGAAGTGGTAAAATTAATCATAATTTTTATTTACTTCGGCTGACTGCCTTAAATTTGCCATCAGATTTAATATGTCTGATGAATCAGAATTACAAATTATTATTAGTCTCATTTTACAGAGAAGGAAACTGAGACTGAAATCATGAGTCCCAAAGTCATAAAACATATATGTGGTGGACCTTGTCTGAACCCAAAGCTTATGCCCTTAACCTTTGTGCCATTTCATCAAAGAGTCGCAGCAGAAACACACATGCATAAATGAGCCAGAGTGGAGAAGATGAAACCTATTCTTACATGTCTGGGGGCCCTGGAATCTTCCAAAGGAAAACAAAGCCAAATTTTATTGTTGATTGACAGTTAGAGCTTAAGTTAATAAATACGTAGAGTTAATTAGAAGAGCAGAATATAACAAGTGAGAAATTTTGCATTTGGATTTTATTGGCTGCAGCCATGGAGAAGAGAAGGAATTGATGAGTCCTGGAGGGCTTCTTGGAAGAGGTGGGACTCAGGCTGGGCCTTGAAGGGCGAGTAGGATTTTTTTATGGGCAGATCGAAGTCTATTCCAGGTGGGAGGAGTATCAGAAGTGACCAAACTTAAAGAAGGGTTCCTGGGATGGCAAGAAGACCAGTCTGGCTAGAGTGGAGGGTGTGTAGGGAAGTTATTGGTAGGACAGTTAGCGAGATGAGGGGAGGTAGAACCAAACTGTAGGGGTAATTAACACCAGGGAGAGGTCTTTTCATTGTTAAGAAGCTGGGCTAAACAAGCAAGACCAGCAGCGGGGTCCCTGTCCCCTTTGGCAGTGGGAGGGTACTTTTGAGCTATGGGTGCCTGATGTTGATACCTGTAAGTCTTCAAGAATGAATGTGCATTAAAACTAGTCATGGGAGGTACTTATCCCTTTTGAAGACGTCTGCATAGATTTTTCCTCCTGATGACAAGAGTAATACCTACTTAGGATTAAAGAACAGCTTTGTGGCAGTACGTAACATAAAATGTGAGGGCCACCCATAATGCCAGCCTCTTTAATAACAGTCTGCTGTAGAATCATCTAGATGTTTCTTCTTTGCATATACAGACAGGCTCTGTTTTGTTATTTTAATTTTTTTCTATAACTGGGACCACAGTATACAAACGACTTTTTTTTCATGTTTTTGTCTTTACTTGGAAGATTTTATCACTATTTGACTCACCATAGTTTTAAAATGTGAGGGTCCATATCTCAAAACAAACCAACAAAAATGATTCCCCTTCAAATCATAAACATTGAGTACTTAAAGGCTTCAAGAATTTTTGTGTGAATGTGATATATGTGTTTAAGATGGGAGTCTCAGAATTATATAAGGCCTTTGAGGTTTCGCCAATCAAAATTTCACTCATTTATTTCACCTTAAAGGCTCATTCACCTTCTAAAAAATTATTTAAGTAAAGTCTCTCTTCCTACTGCTTAAGACTTAATACATTTGAAATACTGGCAAATGGTCCATAGTTAAATGACAAAATCAAGATTACAGACTGTCTAGACTGTTCAGAGTAATGAGCTGAAAATGAGATTTTGTTAGGGAATAAATATAAAACATGTTGGGTAGCTTCTGACCTTTGTATTCACTTCCATTACTAGACTTGCCAAATATTCTTATAATTGTCGGTTATCATATCTGTCTCCACAGCTAAACTGTGTGCTCTCTGAGGTCAAGGACTATTTCAGAGTCTTAGCACTTGGCAGGCCATTCAATAAATATTTCTTGATGTGAATTAGGGCGGCAGAATAAACCACACACAAGGAAAACAGACAGACAAAACAGTAGTTTATGTGTGAAAAAGCCTGGGAATTTTAGTGACTGCGAGCTCAGCTGTGTCACACGATGTTTGGAAAAAGCCAGTGGAATTGTGCTGTGTGCACCATGATGTTGCACGTTTCCTTGGTCACACCTCCCTCCTCCAGCTAACTAGCTTTGCCCCCTACCGCCCCCCATGGCAACTCCATCTCCCTCTCAACTCTCTGTGACCGAAGTGACTAATTCCTTTCCTCCAAGCGGCCAAGAAGAAGAGTGGGTGCAGTCCTTACTTGCTGCTACCTGTTGAGAACATTTTTGCTTCCTTCACTTTTCAAGTGTCTGCTCTCTGCTTATTTCCTTCTTATCTTCTGGAATGTTCCTTCAGCTTCCTCAGTGAACTCAGTGCCAGGCTCACAGCCTGCCTTTTTACCTCAGCCATGACCGTCGTGCTCTGGAATTTCAGTATACTAGACTCAGTGGTCATGACTCAGTGAATGTTTGGTTTCTTCAGCTAGAGAGATTCACGTCTTCCTGACTGTGTTCCGCCACCCTTCATCTGTGGCTGGACTCACCGTAGGCACTCTACTTCCAGCATCTCAAACCTGTAAATTCTCTCTGACCACTACCGATCCCTTGTCTAGCCAACCCAGATCCTAGGCCTAGCCATTTCAAAGGGGCTTTCTCCTGCATCCTCGTGTCTCTGCCTCCTTTGTCCTTCTCTGGTTTCAACCCGCCAGACCCCAACGCTGAATAACCCTCACCTTGTACTTCCTCTGATTTCCACCGGTCTTCCTGGCTCTAATCTCAAGCTTTCCCAATCTGTTTTCAAGGTTATCTCTATTAACCACAAATCTGATTTACTTTTTTTTATATTGACGTATGATTGGTTTACAAGGTTGTGTTAATTTCTGCTGTACAGCAGAGTGATTCACTTATGCATAGAATCACTTTTTAATATTCTTTTTATCACTTTTTAATATTCTTTTTAATATTCTTTAATATTAAATATCTCTTTAATATCTCTTTAATATTCTTTTCCACTATGGTTTATCACAGGATATTGAATATAGTTCCCTTTGCTGTGCAGTAGGACCTTGTTTATCTGTTCTGTATATAACAGCTTACATCTGCTGACCCCAACCTCCCACTCTGTCCCTCCCCCAACCCCCTGCCCCTTGGCAACCACAGGTCCGTTCTCTATGTCTGTGAATCTGTTTCTATTTTGTAGATAAGTTCATTTGTGTTATATTTTATTTTATTTTTTAATTTTTTTTTTTTTGTACTTTTTGGCCACACTGTGCACGGCATGTGGGATCTTATTTCCTCAACCGGAGATTGAACCTCCGTCTCCTGCATTGGAAGCACAGAGTTTTAACCACTGGACTGCCAGGGAGGTCCCTGTGTCGTGTTTTATCTTCCACATATAAGTGATTTGGTATTTGTCTTTCTCTTTCTGACTTACTTCACTTAGTTTGATAATCTCTAGGTCCATCCATGTTGCTGCAAATGGCATTATTTCATTCTTTTTTTATGGCTGAGTAATATTCCATTGTATAAATATACCACATCTTCTTTATCCATTACTCTGTTGATGGACATTTAGGTTGCTTCCATGTCTTGGCTATTGTGGATAGTGCTGCTGTGAACATAAGGGTGCATGTATCTTTTTGAAATTATCAATTTTTTTTTTTTTTTTTTTTTTTGTGGTACGCGTCACAACAGCCTCTCACTGTTGTGGCCTCTCCCGTTGCAGAGCACAGGCTCCGGACGCACAGGCTCAGGGGCCATGGCTCACGGGCCCAGCCGCTCCGCGGCATGTGGGATCTTCCTGGACCGGGGCACAAACCCATGTCCCCCACATCGGCAGGCGGACTCTCAACCACTGTGCCACCAGGGAAGCCCCTATCAATTTATTTTTAAAAATAAATTTGAGCTTATTCCGATTTATCCCTCTATAACATCAGTTGACTTATAAGTTTTCCAAGGCACTTTCTTGAGTGAAAGAGACAGGCATGGGGTCACAACCAAGTTGGTAGAAGTTGCGGATAGCTGCAGTGTTTACCTTGTCTGTCCCAAAGCTAAGAGTGAATAAATGGAGTGAGGAGCTAGAGTTAATAGCTGTGGTGTCACAAATTATTATATTGTACTTGTGAATTGTGATTTTCCTGTTACTCTGATTTAACAGTATTTTAAAATGTTGCCCATGGGGAAGTTTTTAATTAGGAATACAGAGAAGGAAAGATGGAGAAATCCACATCTAACTTGCATGCAAACAAGAATAACGCCACCAGTGTGTCTGTTAGAAGAAACAATTGTGATAACTCAATTAAAGGCAGGCAGTAAAGTGTAAGTAAACTTCCCAACTAACACATTAAAATCAGTAATTTCTATATATTGTTAATAATAAAATAAGACCATTTTTGCTGATACATTTACAGTATACTTTTGCATCTTGGTTATGTTACCTATATAATGAAAGACTGGAAAAAAACGATTGTCTAAAAAATGATTAAGTTCAGTGCTAAAATACAGGATAGAATTTTTTTTCTCTTCCTTTTTTATCAGTGGCTTTATTATTATGTGCCTCTATCCCAGTACTTTTCACTACATTTCTGCCTTCTCTAATTTTCTGGGATATTATCTAAATCACAGTCTCCCTAGGGAAGAACGTAGGCTACATAGATGTCCACCCACTGTGTGTTGCCAGGGCAGAAAAGAGTGTTTGAGAACTACGGGATGGAAGGGTGGTAGTTCTGTGTTAAGTCAAGGGCAGGTTTAAGATTTTATTTATTTATTTAATTAACATTTTCTAAATGGCGAGATGGCAAGAACAGTGTATGAGAAAACAGCTTTCATAATATACTGAGTAAATTGGTGGTGTTTATACTAATCATCATCATCCCAGTAAAAGGAGGTGACCGTGCTTGAGCTGGTGACGTAAAGCCATATACGTTAAGCAGCACGGAGACCGGCCCCACCCCCGCAGCCCCAGACTCTCCCTGTGGACCAGGTGGAGCATCTCTCCTGTGACCCCTGGGCTTCCTGTCTCCCGAAGCGGTGTGAAGGTGATTAACAGCAACAGGTCAGCAGCATGTGAGACACGAGAGGTCCTGCTCCAGGACGTCTGGTGGCCGTGGCTCCCCTCAGGCACTCCCCCAACTCAGGACGATTTTTTTCCAGTGTAATTTTAGGGTCGCACTGCAGTACTGGTGCGGAGCGTGACTCTCCCTGTGTATCGCTGGGTGCGTTTTGATTGAGCAGATGCCAGGAGGACCCATTTTAACCCAGCTGGAGCTAGTGAAAATGAGGAGTGAATGAGCTTTCCAAAACCAGTTATTTGTACAGATCATCTTTCCTTAAGAGTCTGCTCGGGGATGTTGGACACCTGAGTTTGAGGTCCAAATCCAGGAAGTACCACCCACATTGGAGGCCGTGGACCATCCAGCACGTGCAGCCTCAGGCAGAGGGCCTGACTGCCTCCGTCTCACACGTGTGGGCTGAGATAAATCATTGACCTTCCACGATTTCTTATACGTAAGACAATAACGATGCCTACTTTTTGGGGTTATTTTGTGGATAAAATGAGATAGCATATGAAAATGCTTTCACATTCTAAAGTACTGTAGAAATCTTAGTATTAAAGTAGCATAGTAAAAGCAAATTTCTTGTCAATTTATGATAATTTGTCAACAACCAGAGATTGATGAGGATTTTTTTTTTTTTTTAATGGAAAAGGAAAAATACTTTCACATCTTGCCTTGGAAGCTGAATGAAATCTCTCAACATCATGAATTGTTTCTTGGGAGTCTAAAATAATTCAGTGTTTGCAAAGTGGTGCTTAATCAGGAGTCCTGTTGATTTAAATTTCTTTAGGCTTTGGGGCTTGATGGAACCCACCTACACAAGAAACTCCCTTGCACTTGATGTCCTGATCAGTGGGTGTAATGCAGTGATAAGTCCCAAAGTTAGACATTCTTATTATTGGCATTAATCAGTATATATTTTAAATTAATGATAACTGTCATTTATTGCGTGTCTGTTAATACTTTACGAATACTCGTTTAATCCACACAACAGTTCCATAAAATAGGAACTTCCGTAACCAGCTTCCTGCTGTTTTTGGAAGGAGGAAAATAGTCTTAAGAAAGGTCACAGTTACTACCTGGCAGGGTTGGAGGAGGGTGGAGTCGGCCTAACTCCACAGCTCTGTCTACGACATCACACAGTCTCCCTAAATCTTCGTTCTCAGATGTGTTATTGTTCCCTTGGAGAGTCTAGAAAAGGGAGCACTATGAACCCTGGGAGAGTGCTCTGTGTTTTGAATATGAAAACCATTCTTGGGTAAGAACTTCTGCAGTATTTCCTGCAGTTGCAATCTTAGCCTCCAGATCTCTTGAAAAGAACCAATACTCCCAACTTATTCTTCCTCACCACTCGTTCTCTTCTCAGACTGCTGGAGTCTGTGTTCTGCCTTCAGCGTTTTATTGAAACCACTCATGAAGTGACCTGCTGGCCAACCCCAGAGACATTCTCTCTGGGAAAGAGTCATTCCTCCCTTGTTTACACCTGCTGCCGCCTCCTCTCCTCCCCGCCCTCTCTGGAATCCTTTGCAGTGTGGCTTTGGCTCCAGCGTGCTAATGGAATGGCTCTTACAGAGGTGGACAGCAACTCCAGACAAACAAGTCCACGGCCTCTGCTCCTGCCTCATCCTTCTTTTTTTGTCCGTGGCATTTAAAACTGCTGACCTTCCTCCCGGGGAAGCTCTCCTCCCGTGGTTTGGGTCCTGCTGTATGTTTCAGGCTCTCCGCTGGCCTCTCTGATGATACCATCTCTTTACCCTGTTTTCGCTGACAGCTGCCATCACGTAGACCCCAGTCTGGTCCTCAGTCCTCTCCTCTGTGCTCTCCCCCTTCACGGACACACGGAACCAGCTCTCACTTTTCTGAGGATGCCACCAAAATCTCCACGTCCAGCCGTAATCAGGTTAAGCCCCAGACCGTCTTTTCCATCTGCTCTTTATTTTCTCCACCTGGGTGTCCCACTCGGCCTCCACCGCAGAGGTTCTAAAATGGAACTCATTAACTTCCTCCCAGGCCTGCCCCCCTGCCAGGGCTCTTGGTACCCAGCTAGAATCCACTGCGTATCCGGGTCTCCTTGGACCCACATCCCATCAGTTGCCTACTCAGTCCTGTGGTTTCCGTCTCCTTACTTCCTTTCACACCCACCCCTCCCCTCCTCTCCCCTCCCCGTCTCTTACCCAAGCCATTACCATAGCCACCCCACCTGCACACTGCTCCCTTCAGTCCACTCTAAGCAAGGTTGAGAGTCCTATCATTCTCCTGTTCGAGAACCTCTGGCAGCTCTACCTGGCCTATTAAAAAAAAATTCCCACTCGGCATTCTCCATGCCCATCCCCCAGCTGCCCCTCCCTTCCTCTGCTTCCCCATGTCCAGACCCTGCTTGTCCTTCAAAGCCAGGTGCACGTTTCGCTTCCATGATGTTTCCTGTGATGCCAGACATGAGTCAGCTCTCCCTCCTCTGAAACCCCACAGTGCCGTGGCCGACCTCGCCGGGGAACACGTGGTCCGTTCTGCCAACTCCAACCCCATATTACCAGAAAGGGAGCTCATCAGGGACAGGGTTTTTGTCCTGCCCACGGCCCATCTTTCTATTCTAAACACCTGGCATATTATATTCTGGACATCACTTTCTAGAGTAGATGTCCTGTAAATGTAAAATGAAAGTTGTGTTCTGTAGATAATCGTGACAGTGGTGTAAAGCAGTAAGTCAAGATTTGGATTTTTTTTTTCTGACCCCAGACCCCCAGTGTCTTGCAGGCTCTCCGCTCACAACAGGTAGAAACGCCCGTGGGCGTTGGCTGTGTTCCTTGAGCACGCACTCATTTTCATATGTGTTTCAATAATGTCCCCTAAGAACCGGAGACCCCTCGAAATGTGAGCTCTGATGGTCTTGGTATCTGTCAAATACCTAACATATAGTAGATATAATATTTGTTATGACGAAACAAACCATTTATAAAACACTAATGAATCCAGGAGAATATTGAATCACTTTACAAGATAATATTTTGACCATTGAGTTGAGTCTGAGTCCAAGAAATATGTATTAAGTGTCCTTGGGTTGACACATGGGTGTTAAAATTAAGGAGTACAATACAGATTTAGAAACCTTTTGGATGTTGCTGAGATGCTGTATTTGAACAACAGACCACAAGATCTTGGCTGGCGCCTACGTCTTTTTGGTGTTTGCCAACGTGTGGACATACCACTTGGTTTCCTGTGCTTCCTTGGTATTTTCTTGCACATGAAGGGTTGGTAGGGAGCAGAAAAGGTAGCCTCCTGGGTTTCCAGTTTTTCTTCCCATAGGTAGTAGGACCATAATCTATTCCAGATGTAAATGTAATGTGTTCAGTTGAAACAGTAGGAACTGAATTTCAAATGAACAATTCCAACCTGCTAGTAAAATCCAGAGGGAAAGAGTTACCACATTGGTGTTTTCTACTTGACAATACAAAGCATGGAGTCACAGGCAGCTGCTGCTATGCCCCATCAATAAGGAACGTGCTGCTGCTTGGTTTTCTCTCCTGGTGGGAATGCATTTATGCCAAGCTGCCTTCCCTATCTGAGAGACGGGGCAGGGCTCTGGGTGCAATCGATAGACCTAGAAAAGGTACAGATGCGAAGCCTTTATCTCACCTGGTTCCTGCTTCAGACCCTCCAGTGGCTGTCTGCTCTGCCTTCATAGGAGATTCAAGCTCAGCATGGAAAGCTGATACTTGGGCCCCTCTTTCTCTCGGGGTCACTCCTCACCCCTTCTTCCTGCTGCATTCTGCGCTGCAGCTGTCCTGGAGGCCCTGTCTGCACAGGGTCCTGCTCTCACCCTCCAGGCCTTTCTAGTCCTCCTTCCTGGAATGTCCTCCTCCACTTATTTTCACCTGACCTCCTCTTTATTCCATTCACTTGGCTAATTCCTACTCATCCTTGAAAACTTGAATCTTCCTAACTCTTCCTGCCTGGCTAAGGGACCTGCTTTCTGTTCACATCTTTGGGCACTCTTTAGTTCAGAGCTGATCATACTCTATTGTAACTGTCTGACTTTCCATCCCCCCCCAAGACCATCCACTTCTTTTTTTGTTGTTGAACTATAGTTGATTTACAGTGTTGTGTTAATTTCTGCTGTATGGCAAAATGATTTAGTTCCATATGTATATACGCATTCTTTTTCTTATTCTTTTCCATTGTGGTTTATCCCAGGATATTGACTATAGTTCCCTGTGCTATAGAACCTTGTTGTTTATCCATTCTGTATGTAATGGTTTGCATCTGCTAATCCCAAGCTCCCCGTCCATGCTTCTCCCACCCCACCCCCCTTGGCAACCACAAGTCTGTTCTCTATGTCTGTGAGTCTGTTTCTGTTTCGTAGATAAGTTCATTTATGTCATATTTTAGATTCCACATATAAGGACCATCAGCTTGTTGAAGGCAGAGGCCATCATTTTTTTTTAAAGGGCATATCATATTTTTTAAAAAATTATTTATTTATTTGCCTGTGCCGGGTCTTTGTTGCGACACGCGGGATCTTTGGTTGTGGCGTGCGGAATCTTTTAGTTGCGGCATGCGGGCTCTAGTTGTGGCAGGCGGGATCTAGTTCCCTGACCAGGGATTGAACCCGGGCCCCCTGCTCTGTGAGTGCGGAGTCTTAGCCACTGGACCGCCAGGGAAGTCCCAGCAGAAGCCATCATTTTATTTTGAGTCCCCAGAGTGTGGCAGATTACCTTGCACGCATAGGCACTCAAATGAGCTATTTAAGTGAATGAATCTAGTCTTAAGTGCTGCTGTTCTTGGTGCTGCACACTGGCCACGACCCTCAGGAGGCCAAGACGCATGCTGGTTCAGTGGCAGGACTGCCTTTTGTCACAGACCCTTAACATTTTTCATACTGAGTCTTGGGCAGACACTCCGTGCCCAGCTGAGCCGGAAGTCCCCAAGAAAGCTTAGATGCCCTCATTGGTTATGAAATAAAATCCAAACATCCATGCAAGTTAAGAAGTTTGAGACAAACCCCTCACAGATAGTGGGGAGAACCAACCAATCGACCAATACATACGTACTGTAGATCAGGTGGTTAGAAGTACAATCGAGAGGGAGAAGAGGGCAGCGGCGGCAGTGTCAGGTAGGGGCCTTTGGGAGAGCATCGTTAATGATGGGGATGATCACACCCGCCAGTCGGTTACCCAGGGACCTTGCTCAAAGCTGGAGGTGATGTTGAAAAGCCTTTAAGAGAAAATAGACCCCGGAATGGTTGCCAAGAAAGCTTCTAAACTTTGGGAATTAAATTTGCTCTGATGTGCCTTTTCGTAGCAAGTTGATTTGTGACCATTCTGTGTGCCTCGTTATCTAACAAAATGGGGGTGACTTGGTGTATTATTGGGGTCGAGCCCTGCCTCTGAGCTGAATCCAAGCCCCTCGATCAGTCCCCTCCCCACGGCAGCCATCCTCACCCACAGAGTAAGCCAGCCGGTTGTTGCCAGAAGGGGCAGTGCAGTTGGCTTTGCCCAGAATCAATCAGTCACAAACGAGCTGCCGAACACCTGCCATGTGCCTGGAGCTGGGGTGAATGTCAGTTACATCTGTTTAGAGCAGTGTAAGAGACGCTCATTCCACTCTGTCCTGCAGTCCGGCGAAGGAGATCAAATTCTTTCGTCTGTAGAAAACACTCTGTAAACACTAAAAGGCAGTTTGTCGTTTAGTGCAAAATATATGATGTAGATTTTCATTGCTGTGGAACTGAGGCCCTTAAAGCACCCCCGCCCCCACCCCGTGCCAGACGCTGTACTTTACACACTGCTCTCCTGTTTGCACTGCACCCTATGAAGTCGTGGGTATCACTGTCTCCGTTTTATGAATGAGGAACCAGAGGACTGCTTAATTGAGAGTCCCCAGGGGTTACGAGGAGGCTCACATGCACGCTCCGGGGCGCTGAGAAGTTGCCTGTTTTCCAGGTGCTCCCTTGGTTTCCCCATCTGTACAATGGGAAGTAACACATCTCATGTCATAAGGTCATGGTGAAGATCAGTGAGAGACTTGTGCAAAAGCACCTGACATACCTGATGACCTAGAGCTGCTAAGCCAGTGAAAGGTGAGCCTGGATTTGACTGCCTGATCCTTCTGCTTCTTGGAGGTTTACACCCTACACCTGAGCCCAGCATCACTAGCAATATTCCTGCGGGGGCGTTTGGAGTGGGTGCAAGAGTGTCTGTCCGAAGAGAAGAACCTACTGCTTTAATGTTATTAAAAATACAGCTTTACCCGGAGCCAGGATTTTCTTCCACTGCATGGGAAGAGGTGAAAAGAAAAGGGAAAAAACGGGTAAGAAACCCACTGGGTGTGTTGGTTCAGAGACTCCTGCTGCTGGGGGACAATTTTAGAATAACCGTGCGCTTTGAAGTGCGGCTGCGCGTTCCTGTTCTTGCTCCGCCATCATTATCCTCACGCGATTTCCATACCGTCACTTAGAGCTCGACATGTGTCTAAACATATACGCTTCTCCTCAGATGTGTTCTTTCCTCTTGCTACGCTGAGCTTTTGAGAAATCTCTGCATCGTTCCCTGTGCGGGCTCTCCCTGTACTGCTTGTTGCAAGCTGGACACTGTGACCGCCTCCTTGAAGTCTGTAGGTATCTTCCCTCCGGTCAGGCCTTGAGGAGGAAGCAGGGCGGCCTCGCCCATGGCCCATAAGCTCTGAATACCATGTGAAGTTGCTAGCGAGCTCTCGACTGTTGCGGCCAAGCCACTGATGTAAAAGAGGCTATTGTACTCCACGTTGTTGGGTGGATTTTCCGTGTGGTAAAGACATCTATACGATCTAAACGAACAGCAGGAAGCATTACTTCCTCATCACACAATTCCAAAGAGTCGCAGGTGAATTATGCATTTGGTATTGCGAGAGTGTCTCAGTGAACACTGGCAGATGCCGCCCAGAGTTTCCTCCTGAACAACATTAGAAAAGGGCTCCTTCGCCATGCGTTCATTTGCTTTGCGACAAATTTCCAGCCGTTTTCAAGGAGGGTTTTTAAGAACACACACTTTGAGTTACAAATACCATTTAGTACAGAAGGAATACCTGTGATATTTGCTAATGGCTGTGGCAGAAAAAGAACGTGTTTTCGAAACTGGGGCATGCAGGAGCCCCGGGTTCTGTTCCTGTTTCTCCACTGACTGGCTGGGTGACATGAAGCCATCTCTGCTTTTCTGAGCCACCACAAGTCCTTTTGCAAAATGAATAGCCTTACACTACGTATCTGGGAGGAGAGTGCATCCATGATGGAGGAAAATTGGTAAAACATTTCATACGGTGAGGATGCAATGCTAAAAATCTGAAAGTAATCCATGAATACCTTCTGGATTGCAGAGGCCTCTATTTTCGTGGCCTTAGGTGTTGACTGTAGCAAAGTCATGGTGCATTTAAATACATGGTACCGTTACACCTGTGCATTTCACGAACATCTGTGCCTACCAGTGGGTACGAAAAAGGAGAGAGAGTTTCATAGTGATTCATCCAAAGTGGCTCCCAGGTGTCCTGATATCATCTGTTTTAAAGTTTAGACTTTTTGCTGATTTAGGGTGAAAGCCAGAAATTATGCCTGTGACTTCTTGGGATGGTCATGGATCATGAATTTCCTGCCATTCAAATTCTCAAATGTTTCAGAAACCATTCTCCAGGTAATCAGAAAAGACCCAGGCTTGTTTCAGTAAAAGTGGATCACTGTTTCAGTGGGGCGGCTCTATTAACCACAGTGTTCAAGGAGAGAGTGACGTTTGGTTCATTGGATTTTCCTGTTAAATCTGGGTTTTGCAGAGCACTTTTTCCAGTTTGAACTCTTTTTGCATCTTTATAACACGTTCATTGAGCACCTCTTTGGGGCCAGGCCCTGAACTAAGTCCTGGGAGATAATGAACTTAAAACAAGTCATGGGTGGGTAGTTGGATGGATGGATGCGTGGATCCTGCTTGCAAAGAGATCATAGTCTGGTGGAGGCAAAATAAATTAACCTGCATGCAGCATGAGTACTAGCAGGAAAGCCTGAAGGGGGAGTTAAATAAGTGTATCTAGAAAGATCAGGGAGGATCTTCATAGTGACAGTAAATTTGAACTGAGTTCAGTTTTGAAAGATGAGTTTGCCAGGCTGAGAAGTCGAAGGAGGATGTTGCAAGAATGTACAAAGAAGCAGCGAAAACACACAGAGTGAATGTTAGGAACTTTCCTTGTGGCAGTAGCACTGAGTGGGAGCAGTGTGGGTGTGGAGTGTGGTAGGTCTGGGAAGATGAAGGTGGGCCAGGGTACTGATGTTCAGAGTTTGGACATTTTTCTTGTAAGAAGGCTTGAGTACCTTGATCATATTTGCTTTTAGAAAAGAAAGGGATCTTGGGGGAGAAGAAACTTGAAGATAGAAAGCCAGTTAGGAATGTCCTGCAATGCAGGTTCACACAAGCAACCACAGGGGTCTGAACAGAAGCAGTGGCTGTGGAACCGTGAGTGGGTCACAGGTACGGGCTTTTTGGGAGGTTGAACCGATAGGGCTTTTTCATTCAATGTATAGAATGAAAGAGAAATGAATCGAGGATTTGTTCTGATTCTATTGACTGGGTGGATGGTGATGCCACTGGGGGAAAATGATACAGAGAAACAAATGGGCTTGTCCCTGATTATAGGACCTAGCGAATTGCAAGTCCAGGAATTCTCTTTTGTTTTAGGTCAGACTTGCCTGGATTCCCCCGAAAATATAGAGAAAACGAGAACATGAAGCTTCATGCCAAATAAGGCCTTTGAGAGACCCTTTCAGTGAATTTAAGGATGGTGGGATGCTAAATCTCAGCCCCTTTTCGTTTTTTTGCTGTTTTTGTCATTTTGAAGACTAACTTTTTGTTTTGTTTTGTTTTCCCTGATCATATTTCAAGGTTTTGTTTTTACTCATCAGAATGACAGGAAGTTTTCAGTGCGTGTTTCCTTCAAGTTTGGCCTCAACCTTATTTTCAGGATTAGGCATTTGTTTTTCCGTTTGTCTCCATGACAACCAAGCCCAGAATTCCTATATATAGTCATCCAGTGCCCATTGTCCCCCCTGGCCATTGTATCATAATCTTGTACATCCAGGCCAGAGAACTCTACTGATGATAGAAGACAAGGAGGTGCCGGAGTCCTTGGCCTGGAGGTTTTCAAGGCATAATCAAAAGAAGGAAATAAAGTAACGTGGCTGCCTTTAGAGATTTCTGTTCCCCTTTAGACGCTATCCAGGAGGAGTTGAAATGGCTTGTGTTCCAAAGCTTAGTTTCTAATATAGTTTTCCTTTGGAATGGCCCCGTGTTCTATCTGGAGAACCTTTTTGAGAGTCTTCAAAGGAAATACGTGGACAGTTGAATTGGTGATTTGAAGTCGGTCATGTTCTGGATGCCACATTCTGCTCCCTGTTAATAGCAAGAAGTGAACAGCAGGTATCTTGAGAAGGAAATTGAGTTTCAAAGAAATTCAGATAGAACCTAAGAAATCTTTAAAAATAAGTAAACCTCTTGAATCTGTGAATCATCTTGACAGCTCTGTGCTACAAACAGTTCTTATAACTTCAAACAGAGAGATAGACAGAGGTACAGGATTGAATTTAAGAAAGTTGTTCACAAATTCAATCCAGGAAACGTTTTCTTAAGTACTTTTTTGAATGGAAGGACCATGAGTCTCTGGCTGTGAAAGCACATAAGATACTATTGCTGTCAATCTAAAATGTAAGCCCCACGAGGGCAGGGATCCTTGCTGGGTTTTTTCACTGATGTATCCCAAATGCCTAGAAGTGCCTGGTACACAGAAGCCTCTCAATAAGTATTTTCTGAATTAATATAAAATAGGGTCAAACATATAGATAGATACAGTTGAAACTTACTTGATATAATCAAGACCTAGTTTCTCAGTGATATTTGCAAATTTCTTAATGCAGGGAATCCTTTTAAAAATGCTTTAAGCATTTTATTTTCACTTAAAAATGCATTCATTCACCAGGATTGTGCTGTAGGTTTCAAGCTTATGTATTTGAGTCTGGGTCTTGTGATTGGAGTTCCCCATTTTCTCTCTTGCATAAACTGTAATCACCTGTACTACTTCCAGTTTCAGTTTCTTTTAAGTGGCATGATAATTTAGACATTTGTGGAACAGTCTTAGAGCAGAGTCCTTCTAGACTTTTATGTTCTCCTCAATCTTTTATCTTGCCAAAACGTAATTTGACAGTAATTTTTTTAGCAGCTTGACTTTCTCAAATCTTTTCCAAGCACTTAATGTAGCTTTCATAGAAATGACAACTTTTATACCCATCTTTCATCATTTTAGGTAATATTAATTAAATTGAATAAGCTCAGTAACAAATATAAATATAACAGGTACAAAGAAGTTTGGGAGAAAATAAAACTGATTTTTGTTAGCATTAACTCAACTGCTGGAAGCAGAAGTGGATGGGGCTGCTGCAGAGTGCTCCAGCAACCAGCCTGGACCCTGTTGCCATGGGATGTTTTAAGGTTAAAGGCATAGAGAGATAAGGCCAAGTTTGTCGGTGGAGGTTGCTTAAGAGAACATATGTAAGTGTAAGCTGAAGTATAATAAGATCCAGATGAAAATCACTGTGTGTGTGTGTTGACAAAGCACAGAGGAGAGCAGGGTTCTGTCTGGATTGTTGGGGGAAAGCCTCACAGAGTAGGTGACATTTCAGCTGGGTTTTGAAGGATGGGTAGGGATTTGCCGGGCATAAAGAAGAGGAAGAACATCAGGGAGCCCTTGATCAAGAATTCCCAATGATGAGATATGTAGACAGTGCAAGGAGTTGGGAATTAGCCAAAAGTGAGGCTGGAAACACAGGCTGAGACCAGACTGTGGAGCTGTATGTACCAAGGAGTAGGCTTTATCCTTGAGCCCTGGGGCATAATCATACCATACTCATGTAAGTGATACACATTATATGTCTATGACATGCATTGCTGGCCAAACTAGAGCAGATCTTGGAGGAAGGAAGACCAGCTAGGAGGTTGTTAAGAGTTGCCCGGATGGGATCTGAGGACGTGAATGAACAGTGGGAAAGGTAGGCAGGGCCCTGGAGGAGGAATATGATTGGAGGTAAGAAATGACGTGTGTCTCTGGGATGTGGTACCTGGTGAAATGTGCTGCCACAGGAAACATCTGACAGTCTGAAGGAGGATTCCCACAGTTTGAGCTTGAACGAAGTGGTGAGCCACGGACTCACATTCAGAACGCCAGCGGAGATGCGTGAGCAAAGATGGTGGCCATGTGCAGCATGTTGAGTTTAAGGCGTCCACCAGACAGAGTTTTTCGGCTTTAGGTGAAGACTCAGATCATGTCTAAGCTCACTGATAAGCAGGAGGATTCTCTATCTCGTCACCAACAGATACCTGGGTTGCTGTCACGTGCATGGAAATACTTGGACCCTTTTTGTCCTTTGCCTGAGTTTCTTAGCCATTGTATGATAGGAGTTGATGCCATTCCAAAAGCTTCCTGCCTGTTAACTAAAGTATGTCTTTAGCTGCTCTCTTGTCATCGTTGGTGTGCCCTTCTCAATTTTTCTAGGAACAGTGGGCAGTATTTCCAGCATATTTGGGTCCCAACCCAACCCCTATACTTTGGGCATTTACCATATTTGTTGTTAAATTATCTACAGGTAATATTCTGTTTCTGATACTACAAACCTTCAGTTGCCAAATCACCTGCTTTTCTGAAGATAATTACAACCTGTGCATCATTTTGAACTCTATGCTATTTTGGGACTTGCAGAGTTTCAATCCCTCCTTGTGCGATCTCCCTCACCCTCCGAAGTACACACTTTTCTGCTCAGATTCATCCTCTGATCTTTATTTCTTTTCTCTGTAGGAATTAAGTCACTTTTGTTGTTGTTGTGATAAGAATGTAGTTGTTTAATTTCTATTTATGACTTAAGGTGGAGGTGTGGTGAATTGAACATTTCGGTAGCTTCACGTCTGGTAGTGATTTCATTAATTAACACACTAGCTAATACTAATTACGTTTATTAATGGAATTCAAGGTTCTCTTGACGTCCTCCCTCCATCTCCCTCACTCCTACTTCCATCAGTCACCAAGTACTGCTGGTACTGCTGATTTTGTCTTCTCCTCCACTAGGTCTTTGGAGATAAGGTGGCTCCATTGAGACTTATTTTTTCTTTGCAGTGTCTCACCGTCAGTTATTTACACGTCTGTCTGAGACAGTGAGTTGCTTGAGGGCAGGGACCACGTCCTGCTGTTCCAGAACAGGGTCACCCATTGACTTAGATGTTCAATAAATGTTTGCTGAATGAATGGGTGTCATTTAACCGTTTGCTCCCCTGGCCGCCTCTAAAATTTGCTCGCCTAAAATCCTTTTGTCTTTTATTTTCTCCTGGTACTGGATTTGCCCTGACCAAAGAGCCTCTCTCCCAAGCCTGCATGAAAATCTAGCTCAAATATAATTAACTGTGGTCGCTGGCACCAAGGTACTGCTGCCACTTTTTCACCTTCACTCACACCCTCTCTGCGGAGCTGCGGAAAATTGAGAATTGATCCTCCCGTACAGCTTCCTTTTCAGATCACTCAGCGCATAAGGGAGCTGTCCTCTCTGCTGCTCCCACAATTTACTGCCCAATTGATTCTTACTCTTCCCTGTGTCTTCCTTAATCTTGCAATAGTTAAACTCTCCTGGTACTGTTCAGTTTTTCTCTTTGCCCCTTTTATTCCTGCAGTCAGTGGAGTTAAGTGTGTTAGACACAGAGCAGGCGTATATCTTCATAACAGCCAGCTACTCTGTGTTTCTCCTAGTAGATCAGGGCTCCTCGAAGGCATCCCTCGCACCTTCTTCTTTTTTGTTTTTGGCTGTGCCGTGTGGCTTGTGGGATCTTAGTTCCCTGACCAGGGATTGAACCCGGGCCCCCAGCAGTGAGAGCGCCGAGTCCTAACCACTGGACCGCCGGGAGATTCCTTCCTCGCACCTTCTTCGACTTTGAGTCCCTAGAGCCTGCCTATGGCCTGACACGAAGAGGGTGTCGAATATTTTGTTGGATCAGAATGTTCACGAGGACTTCATTCTGTCATGTTTATTGTTCTTCCAGAGTTCACTTATTTGTTGTTTGCTATAAAATAGATTTCCAGTGATTATTTCTGTGCTGGCTGATCTCTGGAGAAAAAAGAAAAGAAAACAAAACAAAACGCTTTGAATGGATACTTACCTGGGTTTGGCTGGAATTCTGGGGGTCTGGAATGAGAGCCAGAAATTTCCCATTTCTCCAGGAACCTGACTGAATGAGAGGGGTGGGTAGGAGGTCTCATCTGGAACTCAGCCCTTCCCCGGTTTGAAATCCTGAGCTGTCCAAGAGCCCCCGGAAAACACCCATCTCCCGTTTGTATTCGTGTACCTTTCTTTTCCCAGCCAAATCCCCCCGAGGAATGTTAGAGCGTTATCTTTCTAGGGCAGTTTATCCAGCATCTGACTTAAGCATGCCATTCGGGCAGGCGCATCTCCAGTTCTGGGTATTTGCAGTGCTTACCTGTGTAGCGTGCTTATAGAAGTGCCCCCTGGGTGGTCCCTTTTTTTTGTTTTTATAAAGCATTTTGAAATGTTGGATATTCTTTTTCTTTCCCAGGAATCTTACTTTGTTGATTCTTTTTTCCCATGTGCTCTGAAATGCTGGTTTTAGTGTTTTCTTTGGTATTCAGTTTAATATTATTTTCTCTTTGTGACCATTTCTACCTAGTCTGATGTTACTTTCTCAGCTGTCTCACCCTTGCTGCCATCTCTCTCTCTCTCTTCTCTGCTGTGTGTTTCTTGCTGATGGAACACTCAGATATTCTTTCATGTTCTTCTGACTTGCATCAGGGGACCCCGGAGGTCAACCCATTGAGTCAGATGCCTGATAGACAAGTTTCAGATTTTAGAGTCAGAGAGATCTTTGTTCCAATCCTACCTCTGCCTCTCGGTACCTGTGTAGCCAACCATTCTCAGCCCCAGCCATCTCATCGGTAAAATTGGCATGAGAACCTATGTCGTACACCGTAGTGGTGAGAATTCGTTGTTGGCTGTTCAGTAACTTACAAAGCCCCACCTAGATGCGCTGTGACCATCCATTCTACAGTTCTGTTATGATCTTGCTTTTATAAAATCATTTTCCTATTATAGACAGTTTACAAAATGGATAGCTCCATATAACTTAGCTAAATTTATTTTATAACTGCAATTATAAATCATAATTTAATTTCTAAAACTTTGCACATAAATAAAGTCACAAGTCAGAGACCGACACTCTTTTCTGAGACTGCACGTCTCAGGGGTGGGTTAAGAATGGATGGACCAATGCCCTCTTTGCTGTTGGCTCCATCGTAGATACTCGTGGCCAAAGAGGCAGTAAAGATGTAACCTGTACTCCTGTGCTTTAGCTGCTGTATGTTCCCATGACCACAGGTCGGGCTCTGCAAGCACAGAGTGTTTTTCCTTTCCTTTTCTTAAGCTTGGAATGAAAGAAAAGAGTCTTAATGATGATTTTTAACTTATGTGACATGCCCTTCACTGCTAAGAATCTGTTTGTCTTTCTAACCTGGGCACAAAAGCATCCTCTTCTGCTCTTCTTTCTGGCTATGCCTCGTGAACAAACTGGGATTTTATGTAGCTCAGCAAATGGGCTTTTTTAGGATCAGTGGAATCAGACACACTCACGTCTTTGTCACTTTAGTGCCTGAAGTGCTAAAACTGTACATTATTCACAAACTCCAAGTGAGAGCGAGGAAGAGTGTGTCTTGGCACCAGAGAGGACAGTAAAGCTCTCAGAAGACCCAGAAAGTTATCACTTGGGCATTATTTCAAGTGTATCCTAAGTGGTGGGATTTGCTTCTTTCTGTAAGTAAACCTGTCCATCTGATTTTAACCAGGAAGGAAGGATTTTATGACACGGATACATACAGGTGTTCTCTTCACACAGCCATTTGTGAAGGCTGATGAGCTGTCCTTTCTTGGAATGCTTTCTCCACGACTTCTAGCATTTTTATTTCAAGTTTCATATCACATAGAAATACCCGTGTTAAAATTGAGAATGTGTTTTTTGAGATGGGTGGAATGATATGCCATAGACCCTAGAAACAAGAAAAATGTGTTGAGTCAGACTCCTCTCCCTTTGGGGAGTTTACCCAAGAGAGTCTTACGTGTGCTCTAGGTTGGGGGTGGCAGAAGGTAGGGGAGACGGATTGACCTGGTTTGTCTTCTGATTAGGAGCCAGTTTGTAATTTTGTTATAAAGGGACTGGAGCTGTCCAGTGCCTTGTGTCTGAGTCTTAGAGGCCGTGGTGGCTGCTTGTTGAGAAATGGGCTGTTCCTTTGTTTTGGTCTCTGGGGAGATTTGTGGATGGTCAACTGGTCAGGGCAGTCGGACCTGACTTCGGCCTGCTGGTCCCAGGATTTATTTCCTGTAGAGCTAAGAGCAAACCAGGACCAGCACTGGCGAGAGGGCAGGGCTGGCCGGGGTACTGGCGTGGCAGTGCTTTTCCAGCAGCTCAAGTCCCAGTTAACAGGAGAGGCGGGCAGAGCATGCGTTGTGCTTCATTGTGCGTGTGTCTGAAGCAGAAACTAGTCTTGAGAGCTTAACCAGAAAACATCTCAAACAGTCCATGAAATGGTAAACAAACCTGCTGTTGAAAGAAAGAATGAGAAGTTGACAGGTGCATTATTGTGATCCTGAGTGGGTTCCTCGGCTAGGCTAGGGTCGAGGAAGAAGGAAAAAGGAGATTAAAAGAATCGGCTGAAATGAATTCAGTTGTGTTAATGTCTTTCTTCCTTTGTCTTCAGTTGACACCTGGTAATGAACCCATGGAGGCTCGGAGTTATTGTTCGAGTTTCCTTTTGTTTTATTTGTGTGTGTGTGTATGTGTGTGTGGCAGGTTTGTTCACAATTTCCAAAGGGGTTTTTTCCTCCATCCTGAGGAATATGAATTGAGGAGGGGAGGAGGAAACAAGAAGGGGAGGAATTTTAGTATTTCGAAGACGAGAGGTGACCCCACAATAAGGGAACTGCTCTGAGGCCGATGGGATGGGTGGCCCCAGTCTCATCAAATACGGGTTTTACAGAGCCCCCGCGTGTCCCGCCTGGGGAAATCACACTTTGGAAAATTAGGTGTCATCAAATCAGGAGGAGGCTGGTACAGTTTCTGTCCCGTTTCCCCCCTGCTTTTTGAAAGGCTTAAGAAAAGAGTCCTTTGTTTTCTTTTCAAGGAAAGTTACACTGAAATTCATCTGTGTGGGATTCACAGACTCCCATTTGTGTCATTCATGGGCAGCCGTAGGTTATATAGGACAATGGTGGTGATAACGTTGGTGAATTCCTGACCTCGACATTCAGAGCTGCGTGTTGGGAAAAGGTTCAAGACCTTTTATTCTTTTCACTTGCTCGCTCTTTTTTTTAAAAAATTCTTATTTAAGGAAGAAACTGAGATTTTCCCACCTCCCGTCTGCATTAGATTTCCCCACCACATGACATTGGGCGTCACAGGCTGAAGATTTGTGCCTGTCACTTCCAGCATTTTCCTCCGAATTGCAAACTTTCAAATACCTTTTCAGGGAAACTTGTTTGGAATTTCATTTTAATGGGATTTATGAATAAATCTCCATCTTAATGCTGACTAAGCTGTAAACATCCATTCCTGGAGAACACTATTGGATTTTTATATTTTAAAATTTAAATCACTTGACAGTGAAGGCATAAAACACTTTATATTTGTGAGTGCCATGTGCTTGAGCATTTCTGTTAAAGGCTTTTTCCCCCCCGGTTGGCTTGAATAATTCTGGGCTGCAGAAGAGGAGATATTGCATCTTCTACTTGCCTTTCTCATGTGGATGCCTGTGTACATTGTGCGGGTTTGTTTATCTCGCCTACAAGGATGGGGATTCTGTGGCAGCCTGTTGCCACGCTGCAATTTCCTTTAAAAAAAAGTTTACTTTCTTCCTTCACTTGGAAACCTTTAACCTCAGAATTTTATTTTTAAATGCTGTGAACCCTCAAAGTCAGATTAAAAGAAGTGACGCTTCCTCCCTACCTGCCTTTCCCCAGAGATGCGTTGTAGAATGTAAACGAAGATGAAAGCTGGGATCATAGTCAACCCCTTTAAAAAAATACTCAAAACTAGGGCTTCCCTGGTGGCGCAGTGGTTGAGAGTCCGCCTGCCGATGCAGGGGACACGGGTTCGTGCCCCGGTCCGGGAAGATCCCACAGGCCGCGGAGTGGCTGGGCCCGTGAGCCATGGCCGCTGAGCCTGCATGTCCGGAGCCTGTGCTCCGCAACAGGAGAGGCCACAACAGTGAGAGGCCCGCGTACCACAGGAAAACAAAAACAAAAACAAAAAACTCAAAACTAATGTTGGGGGTTTTCAGGTGTCAGACCTCCACTGTGTTCTTTGTGTCTGGTGTCATCTTCCCCCATCTGTCCACAGACTCATCCTACTCCGAGCCTCCAGATGTGCAGCAGCAGTTGAACCACTATCAATCCGCTGCTCTGGCGAGAAACAACAGCCGTGTCAGCCCCGTGCCTCTTTCTGGAGCCGCTGGGGGCACTGAGCAGAAGACGGAAGCTGTTCTTCACTGCGAATTCTGTGAATTCTCCTCTGGCTACATCCAGAGCATCAGGCGCCATTACAGGGACAAGCACGGTGGGAAGAAGCTCTTCAAGTGCAAAGACTGCTCCTTTTACACAGGCTTTAAGTAAGTGGCATGAAAAACAGCCTTGAAAAACAAGGTGGCAGCACCCGCTTCACCCCTCACCCTGCTCTTCCCTTTCACTCTCCTATCTGGAGCTCATGGGAGGCCCTGCCTGTTGGATGAAGAAGGGGTTGTTGGGTCCAGTCTTCACAAGAGGAGGCTAGTTCCAGAAGACTGTTTTGGGGGTTTGGGGAAGAGATGAAGAGCTATATCAGAACAAATGAGTTTAAAAATCAGAGAAAATGGGTGCCCAAGGAGTGTGAGATCATGGCAAAGGATTTCCCTGACCCAGTATGTGAAACAGTGAGTGTTTTCCCTTTGGAAAACCACACCCTCACCCTCACCTTTTATTTTATTTGCCTTTGGGGGAAAAAAATATCTTCTTGGAAGCAAAGTCAAAGTCAAGAGAGAACACCGGCAGTCGTGACGCCCCTGCTACCCTTGTATAGATTTCTTATTTCTTAAGATCATGTTATTGAAAGACACCCAGAGAACCAAGACTCCACAGTGGGAAGACTAAACTTGAACAATCACAGAGAGATTGTTCCCATCTAGAAAAATATAATCCGGAGTCACCTTTGCTCCTGTGTATGAGAAAGATTGGCATGCTTCCTATCATTTAATCTAAACTCCTGTGATTTCATCTCATCCTGGGAGATACTGTTTAGGTTCATGGTTACGAGTGTAGAATATGGAGCCTGACTACCTGGGTTTGAACTCCAGCTTTGCCACTTACTGGCTGTATGACTTTGGACAAGTTACTAAGCCTCTCTGTGTCTCTGGTTCCTTATCTGTTAAAAAAAAAAAAAAAAAAAAAGGACAATAATAGTACCTACCTTGGAGGGTGCTTGTGAGGAGTAAATGAAGCCGTAAAGTGCTTAGCGTAGTGCTTGGAGCAAAGGAAACACTAATAAGTGTTATTGTATCATAGATAGAAAGCTTTTATAATAATATGAAATGCTATAGTACAGATATAAAGCTATTATCTGCTCCTGCTGCCGTCAGGGCCTGGGCTTTAGGTCACTCCAGTATTTCAATACACACTCCACACAAGAGAGGCTGGTGAGTAGACTTCATGCCCCCCCAAAAAACATGAACTGATAGAAAAACAAGTCTCTTTTCCACCAACATCTTAGTTGCTTGGATTTAATGGAAAATGTGTTACATCTCTGACTATTAATGTGGTTCAGTTGTGTTTTAGATAAATATGTATGTGACCTTAGAAGTGAGAGAAGGCAAAAAGGACCCAGATAACAAGGGCCCACTGACAGGTGTACATGTTTCCCCAGAGAGAGGCACTCGGGTTAATAAGAAGGGGACCTTGCCCGTTAAACTCTTGGTTTCATCCATTTTTATGAGACATTTAAGGCTTTGTAAATTTTGAAGTTTTGAAAAGGATGGAGTGGGGAGGCAGTGGTACCCTCCGCCTCCGAGCTGGTACAACAGCTCTGAGTTGCCTTTACGTGGTCATCAACCATCCTGACTTCCTAACCAGCCTGCCCTCCCCTGTTGCCTGGGAAGAGTCACCGAGGCAGCTGATAAATCTTCCAGCTTCAAAACAGTCCCTCTCCTTCTGAGCTTGATGAGAAATATATTCTCGTAGGGATTTTGTTTTATATTTTGTTTTAAGTTTAACAGGCAACTTCTAATTCTCAAGAATAAACTCAGGAGTCTGTTTCTTTCTTTTCAAACTCAGCCCTGCCTGAGCCCAGCCAGGTGGCAAAATTTCCAAAAAGAAGTTACCACTGCATGACAGTGCTTAGTTATTGCACGAGGGACCAGGGCACTCGTGGTCAGCAAAGATGATGAACCACTGTGGTTTGGCCCCCGGGTGGAGTGTCTCTGTAGTAGGGTTGCTGGCAGGGGGTGTGAGTGAGATGCTCCTTGGTTACGCTCATCGCCTCTCTCCCCACCTCCCTCCAGATCTGCTTTTACTATGCACGTGGAAGCCGGGCATTCGGCGGTCCCCGAGGAGGGCCCCAAAGATCTTCGCTGTCCTCTCTGCCTCTATCACACCAAATACAAACGCAACATGATTGACCACATCGTGCTGCACCGAGGTAACCTTCCAAGCTCGGTTTTCTTGTGCGGGGCGGGGGAAGGCGGCTCGGGTGGCGTTAGAGGGAAGCCGTCTCAAGGTGGAAGCGGCACCTTTGCCTGGTCCCTTGCTCCCCACCGTATCTCCCCTCAAGAAATCACAGCGCTCACCCTAGTGACAGCCAACAGGGTAAAAACATCTTCCAGCTGAGAGGATTTCCTTCACGTGGAGAGAGGCAAAGGTGATGGATTCTGCAGTGAACAGTTCTGCGGGGCTTCCCCCTGAGAGGGAGTTTTATATCCTGAGTCCTCCGCTCTCACGGCCTTGCTAAGGAAGGAGTGAATGAGAAGCAGAGTGGGTGGGTGAGGGCAAGGAGCTCTGTGGCTGTAAGCAGTTCTTTGGACGAACACCAAAATGATGATTTCCGAAGCAGAACGCGGAATTTCCCTTGAACTGGATGGAGAGAGAAAATTCTTAAAACTGAAAGTGGCCTGATATATGTTAGAAACCCCATAGGCTTTGCGTTTAAATTCTAGATTTAAAGCCTCCTGTGTTTAACCTCCCTCTCCTCCGTAAAAAGAGGTGACGAGTTATGCCTCTGAGGTGACGTATTGAGCGTCTAGTGTGTTCCATGTGGGTGCATCCTGGGTGTTCCGTAACCGTCGGCTCCTCTGCTAAGCTGGGGTACGTCTTTTAGGTCCTCTTTGTTTTTTCTTTGACTGGAGTTTACTGCTGGCCAATTCAAACAGTTAAACAACAGGCCTGTCTGCCCTGGAAGGAAAAATATGTTTATGTAAAACCTACTTTATCCGGAAGAGATTCAAGCCAGAGGTGGATGGAAAAAGATGGCTAGAGTACCCGTTGCCAGTCTCTCTTGCTATTTCCACCTACTGACCTTTCCATCTCTCCTTCCTTCCTCCCTGCCTCCCTCCCTCTCTCCCTCCCTTCTTTTCTTCCTCTTCCTGCCTCTCTTCCTTCCTTTACCTCTAACCTGGGAAAGCTTTTAGGTATTTGCCGAAAATACCGAAAAAAGACTCGAAGGCAACAAGTGTCTTCTGCTGCCCTGCTGAGATGTTACTCTGAAATGCTGGGCATCGCAGGGGGCGGGGGGAGGGGGCATTTTCAAAGTTTCCAGCATTTCCCCAGAGCCGCTGCCTTTGGCCGGCACGTTTTGTGACATGTCACCCACATCTGCTGCAAACTCCATGGAAGCCTCAACCTTCAGCACCCTCAGGTCCCCCTCCTCCCCGGGCAAGCTTATGAGATGTGACATGCCTGCTGGCGAGGACGTCCGCCTGCAAGCTAGGGAAAGCCACGCAGGAGCGTTTAGGCAGGAATTCCTGGCCCGACTGCCCCCTCCTGGTGTGCCTCCTCAGCCACCTGGCTTCCGGTCCCCCGGCCCATGTGTGTGTCGCTGGCTCTGTGCCCGCACTGCTTGGGGCGAGGCCAGGCGTTGTGCTGCTGTAGAACAGACAGCATCGGTGAGACCCCACTTTGGCGGTGGATTCTCTCTCTTTTCCATGTTGCTGCGTGGTGGGATCAGAGCCTTGATGCCTAATGCGCTTGATGACTTTCCTTCCCTGAGCTGAGAATTCAAGAAACGGAGGCAGAGAGAGAGAAGCGCATAATGCCTGGAGCATGCCACACCTGACATGGCGCTTCTCACACACGTTTACTTCATCGTCCAGCCACAGTGGGAGGGACAGTACTGTGACCCGTAGTCCTGTTATATGTACGTGAAGCTGGAAAAAACTTTTTCTTTGATTTAGTGTAGTTATTTACGATCGTTTCACAAAGGATTTAAGGTATCTTAAAAATAGTCGTGCAGAACTGTAGGATTAAAAACAAATGAGAAGGGCTTCCCTGGTGGTGCAGTGGTTGAGAGTCCGCCTGCCGATGCAGGGGACACGGGTTCGTGCCCTGGTCTGGGAAGATCCCACATGCCGCGGAGCGGCTGGGCCCGTGGTCCATGGCCGCTGAGCCTGCGCGTCTGCAGCCTGTGCTCCTCAACGGGAGAGGCCACAACAGTGAGAGGCCCGCGTACCGCAAAAACAAACAAACAAAAAAAGAAACAAATGAGAAGATTGGGGCAAATGCAGGATAAGGAGAAGGCAGTTGAAAGTCACGTCAAGTATGAAAAAGCTCACCTAGAGTCTGGGTACTCGGTGTCCGCCATGAGGTGCTGTGCGTTTGTTAGCAGTGGGCTGCAGTCGTGGCCCTGGGACTGCGGCCCACAGTAGGAGAGACAAAAACGGAATCAACTGGATTTAGAGTGTTTGTTAGACTCTTGAAATTTTGTTCAGGAATCTGAGATGCTGGAACCTGAAAGGAGTTTCTCTGCTGGGTTCTCCTGAGGGGACCGTGTAGGGTGTAGTGCATACTGTCCCCACCCTGAATCCCGTGCTGAGTCCCTTGGGCCCACGAGGGCTGAAGTAGTTTAACCAAAGTCATCCAACCGGTGAGCAGGGAAGCTGTGTGTCAATGCAGTCCTCTGACCCCATGACCCATCCATCATATTGCCTGTCACTGGTTACTTACAGTCTCTTCTCTTTATTTATAGAGATGATTTATTTTAAAAGAGGCATCAGAGTATATAGATATTGTCCTCATTGGGGTCAGAAAGTACACAACCTGGAATGAACATGAGCATTTGAGGGTTGGTGGTAATAATGACAACATCCATGGCAACAGCAATGGTTACTATTACTGAGAGCTTATTACGTACCAGGTGCTGTGCTAAGTGCTTTCCAGTGAGTCATTTTATGGAATTTTCACAAAACCCTAAGTGGTAGCTATTACTGTTATCCCTGACAATAACAGAAAAAACAGGTTCAGAAAGACTGAGCATCTTACCTAAGGTCAGATGACTAATAAGCAACCCAGCTGGGATCTGAACCCAGGCTCGTCTGACCCCCAGCCCATGCCTTTACCCACCAGGCGTCACTGTCTCATCCTTGGGGAGGTGGTTGGTGTCACTCTGTTGAGCGTTCTAGTGGCTGTGGCATTTGGGTCTGAGGATGGCGTGGTCTGGAGGCTGCAGGTCAGAGACGAGGACCACTGAGCTGCAGGGGGCAGGGTGCTTCGGGACAGCGTATCTGCCATCTGCATCCTGGCCTGGCTTTGGTGGCCATCCCAACTCAAAATGGCAGCTCAGTGGGAAGCTGGTCTCGACAAGTCAAGAGACAGGGCTGGGTGTCTGCCTGGCAATTTCGAGTTGGGGCTGATCTCAAAGTAACCAGATGTGGCTCTTCCTCCACCTGTGCTTTCCTTACTCTGTGGATGAATAAACATCTTTGGTCTCTAGAGCCTGCAGTACGAGATCTTTCTGAGACCTTAGTTAATTAAAATACGTGGAATGAAAGGCAAGAAAAGCAACTTCTGAACTGGCCCTGAGACTGCGCTGCTGTTTGCAAGACTGGAGTCTCCTCAGCTTTTTGTTCAGACAAATTGCTATATTTACATAGGGAGGAAGGGAAAGAGAATCCGTTTCACTCCTGGGAAATCTGAATGAGAAATAACCATGGAATTACGTTGGCTGTGGCAAAAGAGAGCAAGCATACTGTTTGTCCGTGCATTCAGCAAACATTCATTATTTGCTTGTTTCATGCCACGCCGTGCTGCGTTCTTTGGGTTAAGATGGGATACACGAGACCCAGTCTGCCTCTTCAAGGAGATGAAGCGTGTGCATAAGTCCATATAAGATAGTGAGCGATCAGCATCTAGGAGACTCCCAGTGGCAGATATATTTCTGTTTGGGGTAGAAAAAGGTGGTAGAGCGGGTAGCTTTCAAACTGATCCATGATAACATTTCAGCAGGCAGAGAAGACTTAAGGTGGGTGTAGTCGTTATCTGGGGGACTTAACAAAAGTGCATCCTCTTTCTGTTTTGGAGCCCGGAAGTCTGAAATCCAGGCGTTCATAGGGCTGGGCCCCTCCTCGAGTCACTAGGAGAGAATCCTTGCTTGTCTCTTCCCGGCTTCTGCTGGCTCCCGACTTCCCTGGGCTTCCCTTGCCTTGTGGCTGCATCATCACTCCAGTCTCTGCCTCATCTGCACATGGCCTTCTGTGTGTGTGTGTGTGTGTGTGTGTGTGTGCGTGCGTGCACGTGTGTGTGTCGGTGTGCCCTTTCCTCTTCTTATAAGAGCACTGGATTTAGGACCCACTCTAACCCAATATGATCTCATCTGGACCTTGTCTTGACTAACATGCAAAGACCTCATGTCCCAATAAGGTCACATTCTGAGGGGCCAGGTGGACATAAATTTCTGGGAGCACCGTTTGACTCACTACAGAGTGGAAGGAGAATTTTAACAAACCAGTCAGGTGAGTGGAAGCAAGACGTGTTTACAGAGTGGTATCAGACTGTTCTGAAGAGAATAGGAGACAAGCCTAGGAAAGTATATTCCGGCCAAATTAAGGAGGGCTTGGGTACCAGCACAGGGGTAGAACGTTACTCTGTAGGTAGTTGGGAAGCTGCGGTACTGATGAGACACCTGTGGATTCTAATTTAGCAAAGATTGAAGCCAAGGATTATAGACCCTTCTCTTGGAGGAGCTGTGAACTTAGGTCAGATCAGCATTTGGTGAGGTTGACCATGATCGGACCAATTTAACTGGAGAAAAATTAAGCCCTGAGACTTCTGTTTCAAGGAGAAGGTTGGTGGTAGGAGGTTTGGTGGGTTTTCATTCATGCCACAAACACACACTGAACACCCGTCCTGTGCTAGTGTTGCTTTAAGCTCTAGGGATACAGCTGGGAAGAGTCAGGCCAGGTCTGGGCACTGAAGGCGCTTGAGCTTTAGTGGCAAGAGAGACAGTGAACAAAGGAGTAAACAGTTTCGGGAGTATGTTTCCACTGAGCTCTTTTTTTTAAAAATAAATTTATTTATTTTTGGCTGCATTGGGTCTTCGTTGCTGTGCACGGGCTTCTCTAGTTGCAGTGAGCCGGGGCTACTCTTCATTGTGGTGCACGGGCTTCTCATTGCGGTGGCTTCTCTTGCTGCGGAGCACGGGCCCTAGATGCGCGGGCTTCAGTAGTTGTGGCTCGCGGGCTCTAGAGCGCAGGCTCAGTAGGTGTGGCACACGGGCTTAGCTGCTCCGTGGCACGTGGGATCTTCCCAGAGCAGGGCTCAGACCTTGTGTCCCCTGCACTGGCAGGCAGATTCTTAACCACTGCCCCACCAGGGTAGTCCCTCCACTGAGCTCTCGTCACCATTGGAAGCACAATGCCTCATGCATCGCTTTGCCTAGACGTCCCTTGTATATGTACAGCAAACCTGGGTATAAAAAGCTGGGCACAGATTGAATTATAGGCATGAAACAGTTCTGCCAAATATTTACATTATAATTATGAAGCTGTGTAATCACCGAGACTGGTCTCCAGTTGGCTGGTTAACCTCTCCGTTTCCCAGCCTATAACCTCAATACGTACACAGATGCTGAGTACAACTGAACCCTGCAGGTGGGTGTCTTTTTGGAACTGAACTAATCTCCCCTAATTGATCTGATCAGTATCATTTTTCTTGAGAAAAAAAAAAATCTACGGTGAGATTGATAGTCTTTCGTTTTATTCAGTGAGATTACACGTTCCCTTCCTCCCCATCACGTGCTTTGGCCGGTTAGAATTAGAGGTGCAGTTCCCAGCTCTGTCTGGCTTGAGGGTGGTAGCCTGGCTGATGGCAAAACTTCTTACGGGACCTGTTGTGCTTATGTTTCTGCGTGTCTGTTTATGGTTATATTTGGGGATGGTGGCTTTCTAGTTCTCAGCCTTTGTCAGTTGTTTGGCTGAGAGAGGGTAACAGGTGCGTCTTTGGTTTGGCCCAGAGAGGGTCTCGGCCCTCTACCATGGTAACCTGCATTCAGAGTTTGTTGGAGTGAGTGACTTCCAGATCTCCCCCAGCTTCCTGTAGGCCTGGCACGTTGTGGGGAGGAAACCCATGTGTGTTGTGGGCTCCCTTTCGGGAAGGATTTTTCCTTGGTGATTCTGGGCTCCACAGTGATGTGGGTTTTCACTGTTTTGAGCAGAAGTGACCCCCTCACCCCCGCCTCGGTAGTGGCGATCTTGCAGATTTTTCCACCCGGCACACGCTTCCGGGCTCTTGGTGAACTTTAGCACCCACGTGCTACAGTGTGGCGTTGCTCCGGGCTGGAGCCTCTTGGCTTTTCTGTCCAGCTGCGATGCTAAGCCACCTTTTGAGTGTGAGGAGATGAGAGACACGATCTATCTTGTAGTCAGACTGGTGAAGTCATAATATTTTTGCAACCAGAGCTGGAAGCTGAGTCACAATGAGTGTGATTCAGGCCTTGATTTCTTACCCAAGGTAATTTCGAGAGGTGTGAAGTCAGGAAAAGACCCACGGTTGTCGCTGCCCCCGTAGAAAAAGCCCCAAGCGCTGAGCTTATGTAGCCAAGACAGGGCTCAGGCCCCACCTGGAAACATTCCAGTCTCCCACTTTAGGACCTTCACTGGCCTCCACCGTGAATAACCTTATTGAGAAAACGCTATCGGTCCTTCACCTGCTTTTTAGAGTCCGTCTTGTTTTATATCTTGGTCATGTTAACCACGTTTGTAGAAAGGAAAAAAAAGATAACTTTTTTCTAAAATTAACATCCATATAACTGAGAGACTTGGGACATACCGTAGTTAACGTCTTAGTTTGGAAATGGGAAGTCTTACCTTTCAGGATACGTTAGCAGGGAGATGACCTTCTATGGAATCCAGGAGATATTTGAAAGAAATACAGATAGACATGGTTGCCTTAGACACCGATAGCTTTTGTGATTTTGAACTATTAGGAATAAAAGGCTTAGCAGCGCATGGCGAACAGACTGGATGTGCCCAGAGAGCTCTTCTCAGGAGGAACAGAGGAGGGTGCGGGTAAAGGTCAGCGGACCCAGGCTCCCAGGTCACAACTTTGTGCTGAACTAGAGGAGCGACTTCGAGGAAGTAGCTTAACTGGTCCGTTCTCGGCTTTCACTGGAGATAATCAAACTGACTTTGCAGGGCGTTGTGAGAATAAAAAGTAGCTGAGAGGATCGAACACCTAACCATGCTTGAAACATAGTGAGCCCTTAATAAACGGGAGCAGCCGTTCCCATTCATTGTTATGGTTTCACCTCCAAGGTATTATTCTGGGTGCTCCTGACTCTGTGCAAAATGCATTTAGACACACAGAGTGAAATAGGAAACTGCAAAGAAGACTAACCAAAGTGGTAGAGGAGTTGAAAAGGAGACCTATTAAAAAAAACACAAGCTTGAAAGAAACGATTATTTATGGGGGAGAAGGGAAGACTGGAGGGCGACCGAATGTCTTCAAGGTGTTGAGGCGTCGTTATGTGGAAAATTATAGCCAGCTGTTCTCCATCTCCACGGAGGTCGACAGAACCGGGGCCGACGGGACAGGCCAGAGCCGAAGAAGGAAAGGGGAAGCAGTAGAAATGACAAAATATAAATCAGGAGCAAACACAGAGAGCATGGGGTGGGGGGAGGGTGCGAGTCCCAACACTTCCCATGAACTCCTGAGCTGCAGGGTGGAACCGGTCCCCTCGCTTCAGCCTGCCCCCCGTCTCTTGCCGTGGGCGCCAGCTTGCTCGTAGCTCATGGCCACGCCTGTCTAACCCAGGGCAGCTGGACTGAATAGTTGGCACTTGACCTGGAGCGGTGTCTCAGTCGGGGTCCATCTTGCTTCTTCAGGGTGCAGCTGTCTGGAGGCATTTTCTGTCGGCGTGACTGGGGGGGAGGAGGTGCTGCTGGCCTTGGTGGGCGGGGGCCTGGGGTGCCGATGATACACATGCCGCACTGCACGGGAAAGCCTCCCACAGCAAAGCATTATCTGGCATCAGAACATCAGTAGTGCTGCTGTTGAGCAAACCTGGATTAGAGGAATAGAACATCACAGGCTGGGCTTTCTTAAGGCTCATTAGTTTACGCCAAAGCATTTTTTCCCTCCATTTACACCAAACCGTGGAACTGAATGGTTAGAAGACTGTTACAGCATTTACTATTCTAAGAAAATGTGTGGATTCCATTATAATCATGTGTTTCTTAGCTGTCTGCTCTACTGTGGTTTAAAAATATTTATATTTCTAAATAAGCGACTGACTCTTTGTACAGGGAAAATAACATATGCATTAGAGCTCCAGGGAGTGTGGTGCAGACACCACCTTCCACGCTTCCTCTGCCCAGATTCTTGCTGGCCAGTTAATCGCTGCATTCAAGGGCTCCCACGGCAGGGACTGCCCTGCACTGAGAATGTGCTGGTTGAGAGAAAGACAGGGCTTCAGGTGGGAAAATTGGCCCCCAGGGGCCAAACACAGGCCAGCAACAAAGGGAGGCCTCCCAGAGTGAGCGGCTTCACACAACATCTTGATGCTCTGGAAATGTTGCCACTCGGTGACTCTGAGGGTACAGCACACTTTCCTGACTTACTAATACATTGCTCTTTCTAAATAATATATGTTGTGTGTGTCCATCTGTAAACTTTCAGAGTCTTCTGAAATTCAGACACAGCATGAAAGCACACGCTATATTTGATCCTTGCATAAATAGCACAGATTTTAATTTTATCCCAGTTACGGATATCTGGCGCGTGTGCCGAAACTCTGGGCAGACTGGTGTGAAATTTAACTTGAGCAGCTAAACACAAGGGTGAGAGAGCACAAAATAAACAAGCACACACACTTCCAGCCCTACAGCATTTGGTATGTGAATGGGAAAAGCACCCAAATCCTCTCTCTCTTTTATTTTCTCCCTTGTGACAGTCAGATTACAGATTGTCTGTAAAGGCACAAATCCTCCACATCTCCCACGCCACCCCTTTCTCCCCCGGAAGGCTGCCTGCAACCGTTTCATCTGCCTGAGTTCTTCCGAGGTGCAGTTGGAGTTTCAGTGAATGAAAGTGTCCAGGATGCTTTGTTTTCAGATTTGAACTTAGATTAGAGATTCCCTTGGTTTCCAGAAAAGGAAAACAGTCTCCTTGAGAACATCTTGGAAGGGGAAACAGGAATGGAATTGGAAACGATGGGAAATAACAGACTTGCGGTTTGGTAGATGGGCATGGGGATCTCGGTTTGGGCAATTGCAGAGTTTGTGACCCCTAGAGAGTTACTTAAAAGCTCAGTTCCTTGCTTTACTAATTTGTAAAAATGGGAATAACTCCAGCCTAATAGAGTAGCTAGGGAGGTACACAGTGGTGGCACATAGGTGCTCCGAAAATGTCATTTTCCTTCCCCCTTAAAGACACCTGTGACATCCGTAAGTCCAGCCTAAATGCCACGTGCTGAGGAAGTAGGATGCGCTGTTGCTGCTGATAATCACTCATGTTGGTACAAATTCTGTTCTTCTCTCCTCCTTTAATCATCTCCATTCAGGAATTCGCCAACACCTTTCAGCCTGCCCACCCCTGTTTATAGGCCATTCTGGGTATTAAGTACACAGAGAGCTTTTGACCTTAGAAACACCTGTGTGTCCCAGCGGACTGTGTTGATTTGGGGGGTTGGAGGAGGGACGGTGGGCATGTGCATGCAGTTCACGGACCTGGAGCCATGGGAAGTAGCAACAGTGGATGGGTGAGTCTCTCCTTGTACTCCCGAGAGAGGACATCTGCCTTCCATCAGTAAAAATTCCCATCTTTATATTCAATTTGTTTCCACAGAAGAGCGCGTTGTCCCCATTGAAGTATGCCGATCCAAACTGTCAAAATACTTGCAGGGAGTAGTTTTCCGCTGTGATAAGTGTACCTTCACCTGCTCCAGTGACGAGAGCCTCCAGCAACACATAGAAAAGCACAATGAACTGAAACCTTACAAATGCCAGCTCTGCTACTATGAGACCAAGCACACGGAGGAACTGGACAGCCACCTTCGGGATGAGCATAAGGTACGGGCCTGGCCTCCCTCCTCCCACCCCCGCCCCCAGCACACCTGGGGGAGGGGCTGGGCCAAATTTAGCCACACCCATTGTGTGCAAGACAGAGACACGCGCCAAAGTAATGTTTAAAATGAGGTTCAGTTTATTCTTTTATAAAAGAACTGTAAGGTCGTTTTAGAAAAGTGGAACACGTAGGTGGGGGAGAGAGAACCACCTGTAATGCTACCCCCACATCCAACTGCTTAACAGTTTTGGTCTCTTCTATGCCCACTTTCCTTTGTTTTATTTAATTATGATTCTACCTTACATGAAAGAGCATATCTTTCCTTTCTTGTTCTTAACTTACCCTAACTGGAGTATTTTTCCATGTTATTTTTTATTTTTTTGCGGTACGCGGGCCCCTCACTGCTGTGGCCTCTCCCGTCGCGGAGCACAGGCTCCGGACGCGCAGGCTCAGCGGCCATGGCTCACGGGCCCAGCCGCTCCGCGGCATGTGGCATCTTCCCGGACCGGGGCACGAACCCGCGTCCCCTGCATCGGCAGGCGGACTCTCAACCACTGCGCCACCAGGGAAGCCCTTCGTATTATTTTAAATGTACTGTCATGAGAGTTGATGAACTTTTTCCATAAAGGGCTAGATCGTAATAGTTCAGGCTTTGCAGGCTAGATGGTCTCAGTGGCAGATAACTCAGCTCTGCCCTTGTAGCAAGAAAGCAGCCCTAGACAAGACAAAAATGAATGGTCATGGCTGTGTTCCAATAAAACTTTATTTACAAAATTAGGCGACAGGCTGTGGACCCTTAGTTGCTGGCCCCTATTCTATCTGGTGGCTCTGCCGGTGTGTCCCTCAGTCATGTAGGTTGTTTCTGATATATTGCTGACTACAAAAATTTTCCAAGGCTTTGCTATTCACGTCTGAACATTGTAAGGACTGTGCAGTATGTGTTTTATTTGTGGAGGGAACAGATTCGTATAGGACATAAAATAAGGGGTTTATGAAAAAGAATTCTCTTCCAAAAGTCTGCTGATCAGAGGGTAAAGTCATCCCAGATGGCTTCCTCACTTCTCTGAGGACTTGTGTGGCGCATCAGGAGTTGAGACAGTTGTTTCTGGTTTTGTATATTGTCCAGAGTGTGGGGAGTGTGGGGGGGGGGGCAGGGATGATCAGTATTTGTTTCATGAAAAGAGCCTATTGAAATGTTTTCTAATTAACCAACAAATCCAAAACATCTAGTGCGTGTTTACCTAAGGCACAATGAGAAGCACTTTTGATACTGTTTCCTTTTTTCCTTGCTCTGTGTACTGTCAGTGGAAATAACAGCTTCTCTTTTCTGGACTTACAAACCCAAGTTATAAAGATTCCTGTCTGAGTCATCTGCACCAAGGGTTAGAATTTTTCTGTGGGGTGTTGAGAGAGAAGGCTGAGCTTATCACCCATCTACAGTTTAATAGTTTGACGCTAACTTTTCTGCTTTGGAATGCCTTCATTTTCTAATGTGTCTCCCCAAAAATGAAAGCAGAGAAGAAAAGCCTGAATTACCTCACTTAAAAACTTCCAATACCCTTTCTTATCCAAACTTCCTGGGCATTTCTGCCCCCAGACTGAAAGGAAAATCACTTATCTATCTCAAGCTAAGCTTTCTACAGTTACGCACACGTGTCTTATTTATGTAACCACCTCGGATCTTTTCATTGTAGTGTTGAAGCCATCAGACTGGTATTTTGGGACTGAGCAAACCAGGAAGGTAGATTCTTCCCCAATGGTTGCACAGTAGCTGTGAGTCACTGGAGAATTCCAGAGAAGGCTAGAAACCATACCAGATGTGAAAGCAGGCGGAAACGTGGGGCTTTGGAATATGCGTCAAGCAAACGGGTTACTCAGGAAACTAGGAGCCCAGTTTAGGACTTCTGGAGCCGAACAGACCTAGGTTTGAATTTTGTCTCCACCATTTACTGTACAGCAGGTTACTTCAATTTCTCTGTCTGTTTCCTGATTTCTAAATGGGAACCAGTATACTCTTCTCAGAAGTTGTGTAAGATTAAATGAAGTCCTGGTATTTCCCACACTTTGAGAGCCGCGTCTCAGTCTATTTGTGAATTGAACTGTGCTCAAATACAACAGCAACCTATCAGAAAGGCGGTTGTGTCCCTAAAGACCTAAAATGGACTATAAAGTCACTAACTCTACTTTGCATTTTAGACATGGTCTTTGATATGTTATATTTTCATTATGCCGTGTTCGATTCTTTAATCTTACTGCCTCTCATGGTTGACCAGCTTATTAAGTCCAGCAAGCACCTAACTGAGGCTAAAGAATTGCCACTCTCAGCACGGCTAATGATTTTCATCTTTGTGTCAATCGTTGTGAAGTTTGAGGCTCGTGCTTATTAACTGTTCCTTCTTTTCTAAATGGTGAATACAAAATGCAATTTGAATGTTTGAAATAATTATCCAAACACTACTTTATGAACATAGACAGCAGTGCTGCTGAAAGTGAATTTTTGACTGATAGGCAGTGACAATAATTATAAACGGTCATTCATTGGGGTGAAGGATATACAACAGCCTGATTTCAGCATTCATGATAAAGGGTGTAGGAGTATCAATAAACAGTGTACTAAAGAGAAGTTTGCTAGTGATTGAAATACAAAAGTCAAGAACCATGAGGCAAGAACAAGAAATTAAAGCCATAAGAATTGGAAAGGAAGGAATAAACCTGTTTTTGTTCACAGACAGTGTGATCTTTGTAGGTAGAAAATCCTAAATAATCTATTTTAAAAGATACTAGAATATTAGGGAGTTTAGCAGAATTGAAGGATGTAAGATCAATATACAAATGCCAGTTATATTTCTGTATACTAGTAATGGATAGTCTGAAAAAATGAAATTTTAAGAAGATCAGTTTCATTTATAATATCAAAAAGAATAAAAATGCTTAAGAATAAACAAGAACTGTGAAAGCCATATGCTGAAAACTACAGAATGTTGTTGAGAGAAATAAAAGAACTAAGTTGATGCAGTATATACCATGCTCATGGATTAGCAGACTCAATATTGGTAATGCTTCCCAAACTGATCTACAGATTCAGTGTAATCTATCAAAATCTCAGTAGGCTTTTTTCTTTGGTAGAAATTGACAGACTGATGCTAAAATGTATATGGAAATGCAAGGGACCTAGAATAGCCTGAACAGTATGAAAAAAGAACAAAATTGGAAGACTCACCCACCCTTCCTTATTTCAAAACTTTTACTGTAAAGCTACAGTAATCCAGAAAGTGTGGTATTGGTATAAGGACAGATGTATGGATCAGTGGTGCAGAAGAAAAAGTCCAGAAATAAACCCTAATATATGTGGCCGGTTGATGTTCATCAGAGGTGCCAAGGGAATAAGGAAAAGATAGCTTTTCAACAAATAGTGCTGTTACCATTGGATTTCCATATGCAAAATAGTGGTTGTTGACGCTTACGTCACTCAAATTTCTCTTGGGAAAAAATTCTTAGGTATGACACAATAGCTGTGAACATTAAAAGAAAAAAGATCAATAAATCAGATGTCATCAAAATTAAATTGTTGCTCTTCAGAAGACACCATTAAGAAAATGAAAAGGCGAGCAGCCGATTGGAAGCAAATATTTGCAAAATAACTAACAAAGGACTTTAACCAAAATATATAAAGAACTTTTACAACTCAGTAGTAAGAAGATTGACAATTTAATTAAAAATGAGAAAAAGATCTGAACAGACACTTTACCCATGAGGATATACAAAAGGCAAATGATCACATGAAAAGGTGCTTAATAGGACTCATCATTAAGGAAATGCAAATGAAGACAATTAAATGCAAATTAGGTAGTAAGCCATCACTACCTCTCCACTAGAGTGGCTGAAATTAAGAAGACCAATAGCACCGAAGTGTTGGCCAGGATGTGGAGAAACTGGAAATCTCACACAGGGCTGAATGCAGTGTACAGTGATGGCACATCTACTTCGGAGCATTTGGGCAGTTTGTTTAAAAGGTAAACATACACTTTACCATTTGATCCAGCAAGTCTACTCCCACATAAAGTCGTTGCGTAAACAAAGTGTGCCATATCCATACAATGGAATACTACTTATCAATAAAAGCAATTAGCTACTGATAACATGTAACAATATGGCTAAATAGCAGAATCATCATGTTAAGTGGACAGAAGCCAGACACAAAAGACTGCATATTGTATGGTTTCTAGAAAGGGCAGAACTGAGGAGACAAAGCAGGTCCGAAGTTGCTTCAGGCTGGAGGTTTGGAGTAGGGATTGCTTGCAGAGGGTATGAGGGTATTTCTTAGAGTAATAGAAGAAGATTGTGGAGGGTTGTACAAATGCATACATTTACTAAAACTCATTGAAATGTTCATTTAAAATGGATTAATTTTATGGTAAGTAAGTTACATCTTAATACCTAAAAGATGCAAGTTCCCCAGGACCTGACACATGGTAGGTCCTCAGTAAATGTTAATTTTCTGCAGTCTTTTCTTATAAGGTTGATCCTGAGAACAGACAGATCTATAAAGATGCAGAGATCCAGAGGAACGTGTAAACTGCCAAAAATAAAATGTGCAATAGACTTAGCAGTTGGTTCTAAACTAAGGTTTTCTGTTTCCTAGCGAAACAATGTGTTGTGTGCGTTGCTCATTACATTCTTCCACAAATAGCTTTAGGTGATTTTGTGTGGTGGAGAGAATCTATACAAGAAATTAAAAGACACTGTAGGATGTATTTTCAGTCAAAGGATTTCATCGTTAAACAGAAGTGGATATTCAAAACTGGACTCCTGAATTCTGCCTGCAAAGCTTGTAAACCTCAGGAATGTCTCTGAAGATGTCAGACTGTATCATTCATGGACTAGACAGAACACTGGTTCAGCAGGAAGCATCCTTGAAGTCAAATAAACCATTCTGCTGAAGAACCAAATTCTCAAGTGCCCTGGATTTATACTGCTGTGTTTATCCTCAGAAGCCAAGGTGAAGTAGAAATGGGTGACAATCAGCACATTCATTTTTTTCTCTTTATTTGTTTTAGCACCTTCATTTTTTTAGGTGACACAGAATCTTGTCTTCCTAGATCTTTATCTTTGGACCAGTGAACAAGGAATCACTTGTAAATCTCTTGGAATCTAAAGTAAACAGTACAGGCTATTTGAACTTTTAGTTTTTCATCCTTCAACTCCCTGTCTTTTTTCTATCTCACTAGGTCTTCTAGAGGCGGACTATTCTGTTCTTTCAGTCCCTCCCTCCCTCCCTCCCTCCCTCCCTCTCTCCCTCTCTCTCTCTCTCTCTCTCTCTCTTTCTCTCTCTCTCTCTCTCTCTCTCTCTCTCACACACACACACACACACACACACACACACACACACACACACACACACACACACACACAGAATGAAATCATATGTCAGTAGTGCCATTTATCAGCAATGCTGGTGCAAGATGAAGAGGTAACGTTTCTAGGAACCTTGAAGTCATGAAAAAAACCAAACCTCGCACTTCTCACATTTGGAAAAACGCACATATTTTTTTCTTTGAAGAAAGTTTAAGTATATGCAATACCTTGTTAGCGTTCTTTATGGTTCTGAAGTCTCTTTGCTAGTTTAAGGAACATAAAAATATATTATCTCTAACTTGCTTTGCTCGTAAAATTGTCATGTTCGCTGTATTAAATTTAGAAGGATAGTCTATTCAGCCAATACACATTCACTAATTGAATTTACTTTGAAATGTTTTTAATTTTTTATACAAATGGAGCCTCAGGCAGCTGAACTCTAAGGAACTCGTATCTCTTTCTTTTTGTCAGTTTAGGGGAAGCAGCAGAACGTTCAGCTCAGGAGGAATTGCCAACATTTGAGTTATTCCAATAAAATTGTTCCGCTTTCTGGACTAGTGAAATCCGCAGTGGCAAAAAAGTCACATAGAATATTTGTTTCCAGCAAAGGGAATGAGAAGAAATAAAACAAAGAACCTTCCCCAACTCCAAATCATAAAGTACACCTTTGGCCATGGTCTTTTTGGACTGCGTTTAATTTCTGGACTAAGTACTGGCATCTCTAGCTTTATGAACTCTGTAGGTTCCTGCACGCTGAAGGTTTTTCCAGAAGATTATGTCATTTCATCTGTGCTCTCCCTCATGTTAGTTGCTTCTTGATTTGTCAGCCGTGGACCTGCTTCTATCATGTATTTTGGAAGACAAACCGGAGGTAGATGAGCAAGAGGTGTGGTCATATTCAGAGGGATGTGCCTGGCAGAACCTTAGAAGATATTTCTCAAGTAGACATTTGAAGATGTTCTTTGCCTATAACCTTTGAAACTCTCCACTAACCTCTCCAGCCAAAATGAATGGCCCCGGCTCCCAGGCTTCCATAGAGCTCTCCTTCTTCCTCTGTTAAGGCACGTATTTCATGCTGCCTCAACTTGCACTTAACTCTTAACAAGGCTCTGTCTTGCCCCTGGATGCAACAGTCTTAAAATGGAAACCACATTATTTACCTCTTTTCTTCCCAAATCTAACCATAGTGCCCTGCATACAATAAAGTCTCCAGTAGCTGGTTGCTAAGTAAATAAATAAGTGAAAGCACTTTTCAAATAAGAAATTATACGTATCCTGTTTGTTCAAATAAGCAAAACATGACAGCAGCATCAGCACCTTTGCCTCTGGATTTCGAGTTCAGGAGATTGGCAGCAGCTCAGTTGGCCGACAGCAAAGTTGTTTGACTTTAATGATGCCTTTCACTTGGCTATCTTGAGTACTTGTGACTGGGGCTGTGCTGAGATTCTCAAAATGATTGATTTTGTCTGGACTTTTGCTAAGTCAGGTCTGGCAGGAGCATGTTTTCTGTTCTAACTCAATGATGGCAAAAGAAAGTAGATAGTCTCCTTGACTTCCGTGCCCCATACCCTTCGGGAACTTTACCATCCTTTATTCTTACTGTTCTTAGAAAGGTTTTTATTTTGAAGAAAATATTCTCAAAAGATTCTACTGCTTTATCCCACCAAATTTTGGATCGAATATTATTGTCACAGTACTTTTTTCTTCCTTCTTGTGTTCAGCCAGTATCCCATGGATAATGTTTCCATATTTTGTAAGCAAATTTACATTTCGACAGATGATCTGCATTCTAATGAGGAAAGCTGGAGCTATGTCATCTGAAGATGTGAGTTCTAATCCTGGCTTTATCACTTAACTTGCTTTGTGTCCTGTTTTCCTCATCTACAAATACGGAAGATAACACATATCTTACAGAATGATCATAAGGGTTAAAGTGATACATGGAAAAACTACTGGGTTAATTTTTAGCATATAGTAGATTATTTGGTCAGCATTGGAACAAAATATTTTAGAAAATGTCCAATTTTATTCTCATTAGCAAGCAGATTTGCATCATGGCATGCAGTATCATGAAGTTCTTTATACTTTATGATCGCCTATGGGATTTTATGTTACTGGTAGATTCAGATAGCATGTATTGTGTGTCAACTAGATGACTGGCCTTACACTCTGCACTGAGCCTGTAAAACTAGATAAGAAACAGTTGCTACCCTGCAAGAGTTCATAAGCAAGCAGATGAGATAACCTTAAACAGAGAATCACAACCAGCGTGTTAAGCGCTGCATAAAGATGTCTATAAAATAGGAGGGCAGCATAATGCAAAGCAAGTATGGTGTCCTGGCTCACCTTCCATAGAACTTTAATACACTGAGCCGAATATCTGTTCTAGAAGCTTTTATAAGAGCTCTGATAGAAATGCTCTTAGCAGAGAATTTAAGACTTCTACCTGCGTCTTTGACCACCTTCCTGTAAGAATTCGTAGAGACAGTGCTTTGCTGACCCTTTCTCCCACTGATTCCTTTCCCTCATTCCCATTCTGACTTTCAGAGACAGGCAAAGAGGATGTGCTGGGCAAACCGCCTGATATCATAAGTCAGGGGTGGGCAGACTCTGGCCCATGGACCAAATCTGGCCCACTGCCTGTTTTTATATGGCCCGCCAGCTAAGAATGGTTTTGACAATTTTAAATGGTTGAAAAAAATCAAGAGAGTAATATTTCATGACATGTGAAATTATACAGAATTCAAATTTCAGTGTCCCTGAATATAGTTTTATTGGAACACAGCCATGCTCGTCCATTTCCGTATTATCTGTGGCTGCTTTCAAGCTACACAATAATTGAGTAGTTGTGACAGACCATATGGTCCAGAAAGCCTAAAAAACTCGCTTAACTGGCCCTTCACAGAAAAAGTTTGCCTGCCTGGGCCATGAGTCCTTTAACATCTTTGCAGTACTGCACATTGTCAGTTTGTGACTGAGATGGGCACTTCGGATGTAAGAGACAGTTTTTCCGTGTTCTCTGCTGTCACTTCTTCTAGAAGTAAAAAGTTCTCTTGGCCTTTCTTTTTAACATGAACATGCACTATTAGGTGATGTGAACATCCTGGTTGGGGGGTCTCTTTTTAAAGGTACAAGTGTTAAGTCAGTAGGAGGGGGACTCTGGAAACATTACGTGGATTTGTCTTCATCACCATCTCCCCCAGTTAACGTTTGCTAAGTAATCTGAAGACGAGGGTGTCCAACTTCATTCCTTCTGTAACAAGCAAGGTTATATCAGTCTTTCCTGCAAGGCTGGGTTTGCCACCCCAGGGCAGTACGAAAATGCATGTGCAGCTTGCTTATATTTGTAAATCACATAACACTCCTTCCCTTAGAATAAGACTCGAGTATGGAAATTCTTTCATATGCTAGGGACAGACAGAAACCATTTTCCTGAATGGTTAAAAAGCAACAAACAAAAAGACAGGTGTCGTGGTGAAGCTTGAACACTAAGCATGAGCCTTGAAGGGTTTACAGCATCTCTGCTTCAGTGTTAAGGGGTAAAGTTTTTGCTGGTCTTTGGCAGTTCATCTCATCTCCTTACTGGACAGCTTTTCACACAACTCTGAGTTAGCGGCCTTTATGGGGGACTTTCAATTCCTGGGCGTTCACAGATAACTTTCACGAGATATAAGGATCTGCACATAGTTTTACAGTCTGAGTGATTGTGTGTTTGAACAGTCTACCCTTTAAAAACTTGGATGGCTTCTTTTGCCTTCAGAAGGCTCTAAGGAGCCAGGTTCTAGAACTCAAACTCAGCCTTGCTGTCTTTCTCCCTCTGTTGTGGGCTTTTGTGAAACAAGGTGATAAATTGCTTCTCATCTCTAAAGAAGAAAGTGAATGTCCCTCCATATGTCCTCTGTCTCATTAAGAAGTTGGTCGGATACCCACCAATTTCGAGATCCAGAAAGTAATCACTACAAGTATGATCATTTTAGAAGCAAACTTAGAAATATATTGGAACTTTAATATAAAATCTGTATACCATTTGACTTTGACCCTGTAATTTCATGTCTGAGTATTTAGCCTATAAAATTAAAACTAAATATAAAAGAAAGGTTTATATACAATAAGGCTTATTACTGCATTCTTTTCTATTTTTAATTAAAAATTTTTTTAAAAATTTATTTTAAATTGGAGTATAGTTGAATTACAATGTTGTGTTAGTTTCAGGTGTGTAGCAAAGTGATTCAGTTATATATGTACATATATCCATTCTTTTTCAGATTCTTTTCCCATATAGGTTATTATAGAGTTCCGTGTGCTCTACAGTATGTCATTGTTGATTATCTGTTTTATATATAGTAGTGTGTATATGTTAATCCCAAACTCCTAATTCATCCCTCCCCCCACCTTTTCCCTTTGGTAACCATAAGTGTGTTTTCAAAATCTGTGAGTCTATTTCTGTTTTGTAAATAAGTTCATTTGTATCATTTTCTAGATTGCACATGTAAGTGATGTCATATGACATTTGTCTTTCTCTGTTTTACTTACTTCACTTAGTACGATAATCTCTCGGTCCGTCCATGTTGCTGCAGTTGGCATTATTTCATTCTTTTTTATGGCTGAGTAATATTCCATTTTGTGTGTGTGTGTGTGTGTGTGTGTGTGTGTGTGTGTGTACACATACCACATCTTTTTATTTATTTATTTATTTATTTATTTATTTAGGCTCCGCTGAGTCTTAGTTGCTGTACACAGGATCTTCGTTGCAGCATGTGGGATCATTAGTTGAGGCATGCGGGCTTCTTAGTTGCGGCACGTGGACTCTTAGTTGTGGCATGCATGTGGTATCTAGTTCCCTGACCAGGGATCAAACCTGGGCCCCCTGCATTGGGAGCACTGAGTTTTACCCACTGGCCCACCAGGGAAGTCCCTATACCACATCTTCTTTATCCATTCATCTGTCGTTGGACATCTAGATTGTTTCCATGTCTTGGCTATTGTAAATAGTGCTGCAATGAATATTAGGGTGAATGTATCTTTTCAAATTATAGTTTTCTCTGGGTATATGCCCCGGAGTGGGATTGCTGAATCATACAATAGTTCTATTTTTAGTTTTTAAAGGACCCGCCATACTGTTCTCCATAGTGGTTGTACCAGTTTACATTCCCACCAACAGTGTAGGAGGGTTCCCTTTTCTCCACACCCTCTCCAGCATTTATTGTTGGTTATTATATTTATTTAATATAATATTATTATATTATTATTTGATTATTTGATGATGTCCATTCTCAACTGGTGTGAGGTAATTCGTCATTGTGGCTTTGATTTGCATTTCTCTAATAACTAGTGAATTTGAGTATCTTTTCATGTGTTTTTTGGCCATCTGCATGTCTTCTTTGGAGAAATGTCTATTTAGATCTTCTGCCCATTTTTTGATTGGGTTGTTTGTTTTTTTTGTTACTGAGCTGCATGAGCTGTTTGTATACTTTGGAGATTAATCCCTTGTCAGTTGCTTCATTTGCAGATATTTTCTCCCATTCTGTGGGTTGTCTTTTTGTTTTGTTTACGGTTTCCTTTGCTGTGCAAAAGCTTTTAAGTTTAATTAGGTCTCATTTGTTTCTGTTTTTATTTTCATTACTCTAGGAGACGGATCCAAAAAGATATTGCTGCAATTTATGTCAAAGTGTGTTCTGCCTGTTTTTTCCTCTAAGAGTTTTACAGTATCCAGTCTTAAATTTTGGTCTTTAATCCATTTTGAGTTTATTTTTTTTGTATGGTGTTAGAGAATGTTCTAATTTCATTCTTTTACATGTAGCTGTCCAGTATTGAAGAGACTGTCTTTTCTCCATCATATGTTCTTGTCTCCTTTGTTGTAGATTAATTGACCATAGGTGTGTGTGTTTATTTCTGAGCTTTCTATCCTGTTCCATTGATCTATATTTCTATTTTTATGCCAGAACAAAAATGTGTTTTGATAACTGTAGCTTTGTACTATAGTTTGAAGTCAGGGAGTGTAATTCTTCCAGCTCCATTTTTCTTTCTCAGGATTGTTTTGGCTATTCAGGTGGGGTCTTTTGTGTTTCCATACAAATTAAAAAAATTTTTTGTTCTAGTTCTGTGCCATTGGTAATTTGATAGGGATTGCACTGAATCTGTAGATTGCCTTGAGTAGTACAGTCATTTTGACAATATTGATTCTTCCAATCCAAGAATGTGGTATATCTTTCCATCTGTTTGTGTCATCTTCAGTTTTTCATCAGTGTCTTATAGTTTTCAGAGTACAGGTCTTTTGTCTCTTTAGGTAGGTTTATTCCTAGGTATTTTATTCTTTTTTGATGTGCTGGTAAGTGAAATTGTTTCCTTAATTTCTTTTTCTGATCTTTCAGAAAAAAGATCTAGTGTATAGATCACTATACACATTTCTAGTGTATAGAAATGCTAGATTTCTGTGTATTAATTTTGTATCCTGAAATTTTACCGAATTCATTGATGAGCTCTAGTAGTTACCGGTAGCATCTTTATGACTTTCTATGTATAGTATCATGTCTTCTGCAAACAGTGACAGTTTTACTTCTCCTTTTCTAATTTGGATTCCTTTTATTTCTTTTTCTTCCCTGATTGCCATGGCTAAAACTAAACATGAAAGAAAGGTTTGTATATAATAAGGCTTATTGTTGCATTTTTAATAGTGAAAAGCCAGAAATAACCAAAGGTAGACTCACATGGGAAGAGTCAAGTAAACTATAATATATCTACTTAACGAAGGATTATGTGGTGATTAAAAATGGATGTATAGGGCTTCCCTGGTGGTGCAGTGGTTGAGAGTCCGCCTGCCGATGCAGGGGATACGGGTTCGTGACCCGGTCCAGGAAGATCCCACATGCCATAGAACGGCTGGGCCCGTGAGCCATGGCCGCTGAGCCTGTGCGTCCGGAGCCTGTGCTCCACAATGGGAGAGGCCACAACAGTGAGAGGCCCGCGTACCGCCAAAAAAAAAAAAAAAAAAAAAAAAGGGATGTATACAGAGATTGATATTTATGCCGTACCATGCATCGAAAAGCAGCACTGTAAATCACCTGTGAATAGAGAACAGGAATACAGAAATGTAACTACTTGTTCACAGGTATTATGTATAGGTCGTTGGATTTTATTTTTTTTATTTTTTTAATATCTTTATTGGAGTATAATTGCTTTACAGTGGTGTGTTAGTTTCTGCTTTATAACAAAGTGACTCAGTTATACATATACATATGTTCCCATATCTCTTCCCTCTTGGGTCTCCCTCCCTCCCACCCTCCCTATCCCACCCTCCCTATCCCACCCCTCTAGGTAGTCACAAACCACCTAGCTGATATCCCTGTGCTGTGCGGCTACTTCCCACTAGCTATCTATTTTACGTTTGGTCGTGGATATATGTCCCTGCCACTCTCTCACTTCGTCACAGCTTACCCTTCCCCCTCCCCATATCCTCAAGTCCATGCTCTAGTAGGTCTGTCTTTATTCCCGTCTTACCCCTAGGTTCTTCATGTAGGTCGTTGGATTTTAAATGAGTTTTTTCTGTTTTCTAGTTTTTCTTTGTAAACATTTATAGTACAGAAAAATATAATAAATGAAAATGCAGACACCCAGTATCCAAGAGGTGAGAACCATGCCTGCTCTAATCTGGACACTGCACGGGCCAGTGCAGAGCTGGCTGTGCATAAGCTGCAGGGTGTTTGTCTTCATGGAGTCTGCAGTTCTGTTGGGCAGGTGGGCCAGAAACAGTTAATTTCTGAGGGTTTTTTTAATCGCACCATTGTTGATTTACAGTGTTTGTTAGTTTCGGATGTACAGCAAAGTGATTCAGTTCTGCATACATATATAGGTTATTACAAGGTATTGAATCTAGTCCCCTGGGCTGTACAGTCACTGAGTTATGAAAGGGGAGGGGAGGGTGCTGTGGTAGCCTAGGGCAAGGATATTTAACCAAGGAGGTGTTGAGGGAAGGTCCCCCAGATACAGTGACATTGGAGCGATGCTGGAAGGCTGAGGAGACGACACACCATGTGAGCGAGGCAGGCTTGAGAGAATTTCACACAGAGGACATAGCCTCTGCGGAGAGAGGCACAAAGTCAAGAGCTTGGCCTGTTCCAGAGACCTCAATAAGCTCAGGGTGGTGGGAGCAAAGGGCAGTCAGTGTGAGGGCAGGGTGGGCCAGGGGGTAAGATGATAGTCGGGGGGACATGTAAAGCCCAGTAAGAAATTGGGGTTTCATCCTCAGGGCAAGTGGAGTCTGACATGAGCAGATATAATTTTTTAAAAAAAAATCACTCAGTCAGACCACCCTGGAGGTTAGATGCAAGAGGTGGTGAGAATGGACGCTGGGAAGTCGGCAGGGAGGGAGGGAAGGGGCTTGCACTAATACAGGAAAGAGACGGTGGCTCAGAAGTGCAGCAAGGAGTCTTCCTTTTGTATGAAGATTAACCCTGGATTGCTGGTTTCGAGATTTAAAGTATAGTAAGAACTCAACCCTATAAAGAGTTTTTAATTTAAAATCCTCTAATTACATAGCAAAATTTTTCATTTTTATTTTTAAACAAAGATTTTAGAAATCTTCAGGACAGATAAATCCTCGGTGAGCCCCGGGTGAACGTTATACCATGAAAATGTCATGTACTCATAAAATTGTGCAGAATCCAAAATGCTAACAGTTTTCCTGTAAAAGGAAAAGAAACAGGAAGGAGGAAAAGAAAAAATAACATTTGGTTTGGTGACAGATCTCCTTCTGTCACTGTGAGTTCCTTGATAGGCACAGGGCCTGGCATACAGCAGGGCCCCTGGGAGTCCTGAATGAATGAATGAATGCAAACTGCTGGATTAAAGATGTTTGAGGATTGTTTTTTGGCCTTTCTTGGTTTCATTTCTTTTTGTTTGCTGGCAATGCCCACCTCTCCTGCCCCTTCTACATGCTTATAGTTGCCCTGGCTGAAGCGGGGAGAAAGCTATTGGAAAAGGCTGCCTTTTAAAGTACTGATCATTTCAAAATATTGTTTCTTTGCATATTTTGAAATTAGGCCAGTTGGAATCTTGCCTCCTTTTCCTGAAAAAAACTGGCAACCCAGAAAACTTTTATTCACATATTTGTCATAAATGCTATTTGATTAAAATGTAGACTTTGTGGTGAAACATAACTTCATAAATATGCGCTTACCATACTTATATGTGCTTCCAAAAGCCAAAATCGGAGAAGGCCACATTCCCAGAAAGGGGAAGGAAACCACAATTTGGTGAACTGTTTATTGTGTTTCGGATACTATGCTGGCCCCCTTTTACAAACAAGGACACTGAGGACACTTATGTTCAGTAATTTGCCCGGAGTCTCATGGTTCACGGCGAACCCGAAACTTGCGCTCAGGTCTGTGTTATAAATTTTTAAAAATCTGCATAGGTCGGTAGGAGTGAGGATAGTAAATAGATAAAGCCCTAATTGGGAAGGTACTTTGTTCAGAAGTCCTTTGCCGGCTGATACCGTGAACTCAGAGAGGAAGAAAGATTCCAACTTGACTTCCTCCTCCTCGCCTTAGGCTATTCGTTTTTAAAACTTTTCTTCATGAGCAGAACAGGAATTCGCCTTCTCTGAGGGTTTAGTGCTGAGAGGGACGAAGAGGTCTTTTCCACCCTCATGCTGAGTTGTTTTCCAAGTCAACTGATTTCATGGATTTCATTCAGTGGATTGTTTCTCTTGCTTTAAGAGAGCTTTCATCCCGAGGGTTCTTGCTCCTTTTCAACGCGGCCGACCCCCAACATGATGTGATGGGGGCGGTGTTAAGCTTTTTCACAGCACTGTCTGTTGGCCCTGATGCTCTGAGGCTCTTTCTCTCGCATTTGTCACAGTTGATGATGATGTTTCCATCTGCCAGGCATATGGAATTGGTGGTGCTCAGCACATCTTTGTTCCAGGCTGGTCCCAGGGAATATTTTGGAACTGTCTTGTAAATTCTCCCTGTCCTCTCCTGCGCCCTCATTACTCTCTCTCTCTCCTGTAGCAGCTATGGAAATCTGCCTTGGAGTCTCATTAATGAAGTCTGTCTTCCCTCCTCAACTAAACTCTGAGCCTCTGGAGGCTAGAACCGGGTCTTATTTATCTCCATGGGCCCCTTCCCTGGTCCCCACGGGGGAAGCACGGAACCCATCACTGTATTGGTTTGAGTCATTTTGTTGGCTAGACTCCTGTGCTGTCGTTGCTGGTAATTCTACACATGCAACTGAAGAAGTTCTGAAAATAGATTAATTGAAGGGGTTGCATCTTGTACTACCATTGACATGAGAACCCCAAACAGAATGTCCTTACAGAGTTTTCTCAGGGTGGATTTTTATTTCTCTTGGATGATATTTTGAAGACAGTTTGGATTCCCACATTATCCTAACCACGTTTTATGTAAACAAAAATCAGCCATAGTTAACACTTTAAAAGGGTTTTTAGGGATTTGTCATCCAGATTTTTCTCAGATAATCCCCAGCTGTGATGAATAGGCTGTGGTCAGCTTCAGAAACAGTAGTAACACTAAACAGTACCAATATTATTGTCTTACATCTAAACCAGAGTTAGGAATCGAATAGCTGTCGTTTGGTCAAAGCTAGGACAGCCCATAGCCCTCCAGCTTGATAGGCTCATGGTGGAAATGTTGTGACTGCTAGTCTTCAAGTTACTTACAGTCACTTCACCTCCAGAAACATAACTTCATAAATATGCGTGTATGACACTTCTAATACATGTTTCCAAAAGCCAAAATCAGAAAAGGCCACATTCCCAGAAGGGGGAAGGAAACCACAATTTGGGTAGTTTACAGAAGGTACATCCTTGGATTCAACTCCAGAAATGTTTAGTGGACACCTGTTCTACACCCCGGGCTTCACGATGCTTTTGATTTTCTGCTGACGGTAGCTCACGCTTCTTACTGAATTTGGTAAGGAAGGTCCGGTGAAAATGAATGTGGAAGTAAACGGCAGGTACACCTCTGAGAGAGTCAGCGTGAAGAAAGGACCTCTTAGGCACTGGGGTTATCTGGTCCTGGCTCTAAAAGCACACCCACAGGAAAATGACGGCGGGAAGTTCTGTCCTCCGGGGAGAACCGCATTCAGTTGCGGTTTGTGATTCCACTGTCTGTTTGGGCCTGTTTCAGGTAAGCCGTAACTTTGAGCTGGTTGGACGAGTTAACTTGGATCAGCTGGAACAGATGAAGGAGAAGATGGAGAGCTCCAGCAGTGACGAGGAGGACAAGGAAGAAGAAATGAACAGCAAGGCTGACGGCAGAGGTAGGTCCCTCCCCTGCCCCCTGAGCCCCAGCTGGCACCCAGCCCGGCCGTGCTGAGATACAAGGGGAGGCAGAAGGTTGTTGTAGGGGCAACAGAAGGAATGGACTGACTTAAGAAACACACCAGGGGCTGTGTCCTGTAAACTAGTACCAGCTCTAGAAACTCCCAGGAAATACATTCGGTAAAAAATACGTGGCGATGATTGGTTTTTTATTCAGGAAAACTGGTATCTTGGGAATCTGCAGAATAAGGACAGACAGCAAGATGGATGGTCCTGTAAAAGCTACTGAGGAATGTAAATGAGCTTCCAGTTGAACGCTTATTTCAGATTGCTTCTGCTGGGCTGGGGGGAGCTGCAGGGGGCTTGAGTTCTCTCCATGTGTCCTGCACGGTCCTCCTCTCACCCCCCTTGCTACTGCTTTTGCTTTGTAAAGAGAGAGAGAGAGACCAGGGGCTTTTATTTGGCTGTGTTCACAGGGAAAGGTTTTGTGGTATTTTTGTATGAGTTTCTGTGAATCTATCATTATTTTCAAAGTGAAGTTTTTCAAAGTATATTTAGTTGTAGACATACGTTTACATGATCTAGAGTTGGTATTCTATATTGCTCAACATAGAATCTTGTGGAAAACCCAAGACTCTACGTAAAGGATATAGGTTGGGATATCTTACTTTAGTTATTGCAGATTTATCAAAAGCACATGGATTACCTAGACCTGAGAAATAAATGTGATAGACATCATCGCAGTGATGAGAAGAAGGGTATTAGTTGCCATTGCTGAGCATCCTGACGTGCCAGGCCCGGCGCTCGTGGGTTTTATACCTTTTATCCTTAACGTTACATAATGTTAGAGGCTCTGTAGTTGGTCTGCCTGGATTTGGCTCCCAGTCGCGCTACTTGTTGGTTATATGACTTTGGGTAAATTATTTTATCTCTTTATGCATTCATCATCCTAATAATAACAGTGTCACTTCCTAGGGTTGCGTAAATCTTAAATGAGATAGCAGACAAACATTAGTCCTAGAACATAGTAACCAGCTAATAATAATGATAAAACCCTGTAATGTAGATGGTATTATTGCCATTTTTACAAATGGGGAAACAAAGGCCCAAGGATACTTAAGAGCTTGTTCAAAGTTTATAAAAAAAACCACTGGAGGTTGAGTCTAAGTCTTCTGGCTCCAAAGGCAAAACGTCTTTTACACTACACACCATCTCCCCTGCCCTTTGGACAGCGGGGTGATCCTCATTGAAGGGAACCTGCCCCTGAATTCTGTCAGTCCAGTGGCCCTTAGGGCCTCACTCTAAGGGGCACTTTTGCGGAATTTCTTGGCTTTTCTTGCTTGGTCAGTCTGCAAGCCTAAGAAAGCCGACTTGGTGGCCGTTCCCCCTGCGGTTCTCCCTGTTCTTCTTCCTGACTTGCCCTGACTTCCAGCCCCATCCCCTTGCCCACCATCTTTTACCTCTGCAGTAGTAGGAGACCACAGGTTTGCTGAGTGGGGGTCCAGTTTGGCTCCTGGACCCCCATGCCCACGGTAAATGGATAAATAGAACACCCACACCATATAGACTGATTGCCCTTGTCATGTTACAACTTTTATTAGGAGGGGCTGCAGTAATCTGTTTCTTACAAGGAAAATGGCTGTGATCTGAGAAGCATGGTTTTTAAATTTTCTTTTCCTTTATTTATTTTTTTTTAGCATTTCACAAATATGTTCTTAGTGATGAATTCTTTAGCGTCTGTGCACTGTTTCCAGAGTTCTCTGGAAGAGGATGCTTGTGACAGAGGGTACACAGGCTCCTTTTCTTCATGGTGCTCTGTGCCCTACCGTTCCTCTCCAGGAAATGAATTAGTCCTCGTTGGGTACCATGACGTTTTAATCTCTAGAGCCGAGCACACATGATTTTACAGGTTGTAAGTACTGCAGAGGCAAGAACCCCCTTTAGTCCTCCCCTCCCCTGTGACGCCTCTAAACTAAATGGCAGTTGGCTGTGAGAGCACCAAGCACGTTCCCTTGCCCAGCCTGGCCGCCCCCTCGCACGGGCACCGTGGCATCAGACCAGCTCTGTTTGCCTGGAAAGAACTTCATGGTGTCTGATCGCCTGTCCCTGGAAAGTTTAGCATCCACATTCATGAGCCTTAACAGCATGGGGGAAAAAATCTTGGGGTGGAGAAGCCTGTATTCCTCTCTCAGCGGGTGGGGGAATTACATGAGTCACTTCTAGTAACGTTAATGGGAATTACCAGCCAAAACCTTCCCGTACCCCTCGACCGATCCTTGAAAGAACAGCCTCCTTTGTTTCGTTGCCTTTGAATCAGTTTTCCACCATCAGGTGTATTCTTGCCAACCAGAAGAACCGGCACACAATAGCCTCGGGGCGTTTTTGCCAGACGTCCTGTCTTCCAGGAGTGGAGAGGGGAGGTGGCTTTAGCGCAGCTCTCGGGCTAATGGAGAGCCATTTGATGTGTGACAGGTAATGACTGGCCTCCTCCTTTGAGGATGAAACAGCATGAGCCCTCGGAAAGAATAGGTGGCTGGTTTCATGTTGCCTAAGGGTAAGCGAGTGCGTGTGCCAGGGGCAGGCCCCGCGTAGGCAGTGTGGGTGCTCATCGGGCGCTCAGTCGGGGGGCTCACGTCCTTGGAGCCACCCCGTTCCCAGCGTCCTTTCCCAGCACGAGCACCAGGGAGGGGACTGACTGTGGCCACATTGAGGTCCTGCCTCAGAAGGCAGCTCAGAGGGAATCTGAAAGAGAAGAAACCAGGCGTGAAGAAATCAACATGAACCCAAGCAGGACCCTCCCCACCCCCTCTCATTATGCAGCTGGGAGGAGTTAGGAAGGCATTCTGCTGATTTCTTGCCCAAGATAATCCCTGCTAAGGAATTAATGCGCAGGGCAGATGGTGCTGTCTCATTTCCAATGAAAAGAATCAAGGAAGGTAGTCTGTGCAATTATTTTTAATGGCTTGTGTGGTGATCTTCTTAATTTGTGAGAAAATGTTTCATCTTTTGTTAAAACTGGCCCCATTCACAGAGCTTTTTGTGCCGAAGGTGAAGGCAGCGTAGAGACACCTAGCCTGTTAACGTCATCCTGAGGATTTTTATCAGACGGAGTGTTTCAACCAGGAGCCATCCTCCTGTAACATCTTGTAGGTACAGACACACAGCGATCAGATACGCAGAGATGATCAACACGTCCCCGTGTGCTGCCCTCACTGCAGCGTGGCTGCAGGGCCGTCTAGGTCCTGCTATTTATTATGCACGTAGAGATCTGGGCCTCTGTGGTATGATCAAAGACATGTGGGCTGGGGACTCAGGATAGCACAAAGGCCACATAAGCTCTCGTCTTTGAGTTTGCCAGGAGGCGTGGCCTCTAAACAATTAGCCAGCCAGTCCACGTTCATCAGACCACGCACGTGTGCCCAGGGCCGTGGAGGAAATAAGACGACAGTCAACATTTGATGTTAGCAACAGAGCTATCCAGAAATGTGTGCATATCCCCATGTTCAAGAATACACCAATTGGACTTCTCCGCTGGCTCAGCGGTTAAGAATCCGCCTGCCAACGCAGGGGACACGGGTTCGAGCCCTGGTCTGGGAAGATCCCACATGCCGCGGAGCAACTAAGCCCGTGCACCACAACTACTGAGACTGTCCTCTAGAGCCCACAAGCCACAACTACTGAAGCCCGTGCGCCACAACTACTGAAGCCCATATGCCTAGAGCCCGTGCTCCGCAACAAGAGAAGCGACCGCAATGAGAAGCCCGCGCACTGCAACGAAGAGTAGCCCCTGCTCGCCACAACTAGAGAAAGCCTGCATGCGGCAACGAAGACCCAACACAGCCCTTCCCCCCACCAAAAAAAAAATATATATATATATATATATACACACACACACACATACCGATTGAGGCATAGATGCCGGGCAGCTGGCCGGGAGCCCTTACTAGCTGAGGACACGCTTTCACATTCCAGACTCCCTGATGCCCGGGACTCACTCCTGCTAGGTTCTTTGCTTACAGATCTCATTCAGTGCTCGCAGTCACCCTGGGAGGTGTTGATTCTGATATCCATGGCACATGACCACCAGTCCGAGTCCTCAGCCTTCCTTGGAACGTGTCGAAGCCTCGAGGTCTTACCACGCTTTTCCTGATCTGGTGCTTTTTTAGTGAGCGGAGATAAACTTGTGTCAGATAGAAAATGAATACATGCTAAACTTGAGGCACTGATACAGAGCATCAGAGAAGGGAGAGATTTGGTAGGAAAAAAAATGCTCAGATGCCATTGGAATGAACAGAATGGGTTCTTCAGGCAAGACAGACCCAGGTTATTTGTGATGGAAGCAACTGGGAGGTGAGGAGAAGTGAGGACACCTGGGGCTCGGGAACCACAGGAACAGTTCTTGAGAGAGTTTCAAGAAATATCCTTTGTTGAAAAGCCAGTAGGAGAAAGAGTAAGGAATCTGGAAATTGGTTTCACTGAATGGCTTTGGGACGGAAGGTAGGAGACGAGGTTTCCTAATGGACGTTGACTTCTCTTCTGCCCGCTCCCCGGCACACAGGTAACACTTCTGCTTTCTCCTCACAGATCTGATGAGATTTTCTGACCGTGGGGCTGCTATCAACACTGAGAAGCGTTTTCCATGTGAATTTTGCGGACGGGCGTTTTCCCAGGGCTCTGAGTGGGAAAGGCACGTGCTGAGACACGGCATGTAAGTCCCATGAAGGCCTTCGCCCATCGTGCGAGGTGGCGGTTTCTCCTGACAGTACATAGACCCCTCTGTGTCACACTTCCGGGCATGGGAGGAGAGGCAGTTGTAACGAACTGGGTTTCTACCTTTCCGCTGGTTTTTAAATGGTCACCCAGACACAAGGCAAAGGAGGAAAGATCATCTTTACGAATGACAGAGCCCGCTCAAGCCCTCGTGTAGAAGTGTAGCGCTCTCTCCAGCCCGTGTCCCTTCAGCTTTCATTAGCATGACGTTCTCTGATAGAGCGTGGACCGGGGTCCAAAGATCTGGCTTCTGTTCCTGCCTCTGTGATGACTCACTCCCTGAGTGGCCTTGAACCTTCCCACGCACCTCTTGGTGCCTTCAATGCTCTGCCTCGGGGACAGAGCCCGCTTCTGCCTGCCTCCCAGGTAGGTGGGAGCATACCTGTAGAGCACTCATAAGATCCTTGAACGTGAAATTGTCCTCTAGATAAGGCACTTAGAGCCCAGCAGACGCTGGGAGAACCTAGGAGTTGGTCCTTCCAGCAGAAAATGCCCAGAAACGTGAAGCATCTAAACTTCAGAGAATGTAACTAAGCTCCCCAGGACAGGGGTCCCACCTTCAGGTTTTTGCTTTTTGTTGTTTCTGTGATTTGTTTCTGGACCTATCCATTAAATCTTTAATACCTGAGTTGCTCGTTCAGTCCGAATAAATATAGCAAATCTCCAAGCTTCTAGGTTCCTCTGATGGGTCTGAGCATAAGGCAGTTCTTGCTATGACCGCTTAAGATTTATATGGTTCCCAGTACAGGAGGGAACATAAAATAATTATGTTGATCTGGAATCAAAGCATGGTATAATCAAAACATAGTATGATAACGGATATTTTTGTAGGTTCAACTTTTTGTTAAGATGCCAGAAGTATATGACCTAAGCATAACAGGTAGCAAGGATAAGTCACTCACAGTTCAGTCATACTTGTAAGACCCCAAGACCTTTTTAGGGTCAGAGAAATAAGGACATGAATGTTTTTTGTTTAACTAGAAAAATATATATATACTCACCCTTCACTACCATGAATGTTTTTCCAGGGCGTTGAATGACACCAAGCTGGTGAGCCAAGAAGAAATCCACCTGAAAGATAGCATGGAGGACAGTATTAAGGTGCCCTCTATAGAGGAAAAGGAAGATGACGAAGCAATCGGGATAGACTTTTCCCTAAAGAATGAACCAGTAGCCATCTGTGTAGTAGCTGCTGACAAATCTCTCCTGGAGAATGCAGAGGCCAAAAAAGAATAAGCGTTTGGTGAAATTCTTAATCACCTCTTACTTGAACCGTGATGAAAAAAAGTGGGAGGGCCAGCTTGGGCTGAGAAGGGGGGGACAGAAAAGAGAAGACAGAACAAAGCTGCTTTTTAGGACTGAACAATCTATTTTCAAAGCACTGGTACCTGTGTGAGTGAGTATGTAAATTAAAGTTATTTAAATGGTTGGAATATGTGGCTCCTTTTCCATCACTACATCTTTCCTTCCGGATCTTCACCGTGGACGTTTCAGTTGTTGCGGAATACGAAGCACCTCCCTTGCACGTGTGTGCGCTATGGTGGTCTTGGACAGTATGTGGAAACAAGCTCCGTGACAGTAGAAGACTTCTCTTAGGGGAACAACTTTTTGACGCACAACTTTTGGTGCGTTTTTCTAGTTTTAATACGTTAAGCTTTTTCAAGACCTAACTGCAGCCGCTTTGGGAAAAAACAAACAAAAAAACAAAAAACAAAACAAAAAAACTGCTTTGCATAAAACAGTCACCTGTTTCCTAGTACCTCAAACTTAACCAAGGGAATTCTCTGCATTTGTCAGTACTACCTGTCGTCATTGTGGTTAAATGTAGAGAGAACTGCTGGGCAAGATGGTGAATGGAGAAAAAAAAAAAAGAGTTTTAAAGAAAGGAACACAAATTGTGCTTAAAATCCCCACGTGGGTTTTATTTCTTAAAATACTGTGATTTTTTTAATTATTTTAGTAAAAAACAAAACAAAAAAAAGAAACAGACTTTAATTATTAGATAAATGTTTGTGAATTATCCTTTATTCCAGGTAAGCTGTTTATTAGTGTTCAACTATAATTTAGAATTTGGTAGATTTCATGTGAGCTAATTTTAAGGTGACTGTGGAGTTTTGTTTGCCACACGTTTATCTTCTATCAATCAGTTTGAGTGTTACAAACACAGCACAATTCAGTTTTTCATATAAATTGTTTTTTTTGTGTGTGTTATTGTTGTTTTGATTTGGGGGCAAGGGAGATTTAGTTTTTTGTGAATAGGAACGTTTTTATTTTAAACATGGAAATAACAAAGAACTTTTTTTTTTTTTTTTAATTTAACTAAAGAACCAAACTTTTCGGCACAGCTATGCAGCTTGTGGGCCAGACGAGGAAGTCCTCTTCACCCTTTTGTTGCTGTCAAATTTTACACATTATCTGTCTCACACAAATAATTTCTGTTAGGATGGGCTGGCTTTTGTGTGTGATTTTAAATCTGTGTTCTGTTTTTGTTTGCATTGTGTTTTTTGGGGGCGGGGGGATTCTCATTTATTTTGCGGGACAAGGGGATGTGCTCGAATCCCATCCCTTTGGTGAGAGTGTTCACGAAATACTTATATCCTACAAGGAGCCTGGAGAACTACTTTTTTTTTTTCTTTAATCTAGCTGCCAGCTGCTCTGTTTCCCCATATTAGCTTTTTCAGGAGGGAGCAGCTTAGACTAAATCTAAGTCTACATTTATAATACGTTCTGATTGATTGTGAACAAAGGGTTTCGTTCCAAAAAGTAGAACTTTCCTTGAATCTTCTTAGGTTTTAGAAGCCTGTGTGCGTGTGAGCTTGGATGTGTGCGTGAGCATGTGTGTGTGTGTATGTATGTGAGTCCTTTGGTTTTCATGTTTTGTTTTTTTTTTTTACTTGGAAGGGTTGGGGGAGGGGGGGAGAAAGGGAAGGGGAATTGCTGAGATGACAGTGTCCCACACAGCTTCAAATAAAATCCATGGAAAGATATTGCATTTGTGGAATAAGTGCTTACTTGAAAAGCATGTTGTTCTTTTACTTTCTTGCTGTTAAGAATTTTTATTTGTAGGGCGTTTGTTTTAATTTAATTTTTTTTTTTTAGGGATGGGGGCCATCATGTGGAAACCAGAAAAAGGGAAAGTGTGAACTATCTAGACAAAGATTCATTTTGTGTCCATATTTGTTTTTAATTGGCCTCATTTCAAATGTACTAAACAGTTCCATACCTGGATTGGGTGTTTGTAATGGTTACCAAAAAACAAACAAAAAAAAAAAAAGAAAAAAAAGAAAGAAAAAAAGAAAAAAAAAAGAAAATATTTGTGACATGCTTTTATCACTACTTTATTTTTCAAATAACATGTAAATATTGTAATCCATTGGATTTTGTTTTGCTAACCTGTTAATAAAAATATGGGACCATTATCCTTTTAACAAGGCTAGAATGTCATTTTTTTTTTCTTTTTTCAAACATATACCTGATATTTTGTGGCCGCACATTTTGGATGCATTATTATAATTCTGTTGACTGTAATGACATAGAATTTACAACTTTTTTTGTTTAATTTATACAGAGGACATTTTTTTTCAGAGCTTGAGAGAAGAAAATAAATAGCAAAATGATAACCTATTGACTCCAATAAAATCAGTATTTCCCAGTACTTGATAAAAGATAGGGAGATCCTGAGTTCTTGAAGCCAAGGGGTTTAAAAAACAACAAAAAACACACAAGTAGGTTATTCAAAGTTGTTTGCAACATACATTTTGTAATGAAATGTGAGAAATTAATAAAGAATTTTTTTCACATGTGTCTATGTGCATCTGTTGTAAATCATTTACAGATATGACTACAGATAGGAAATGTAGAAATTATATAGCATTGCCTTTCAATGCATGTACGTGAGAGATATTTCAAGCCATTAAATCTAAACCGTTACGAAAAGCAAAGGTAAATTTAAGGTGAGGTGTGAGCTGGAATTTTAAAGTGTTAATATTTCTCCATCAGCTATTTATAACCAACTGGGGGAATTTTATGGAGGGAATGAATGTTTTCCATCAAAAATGTTAAAGTGGTGTGTGAAGCTTCAGAAGGAGGAAATGCCAGTGACTGAACATCATCTGGGAACCCTGAACCCGTGAGCACAGTTATTTTCCTCTAACTGCAAGTCACAGCCACTGCCACAAACTATCTTACTATGCATCCTGCACCGGTAATTACCATCATTAACTTATTCTTTGAGCTACCCTGTTATAAATCAAAGGGAAAATTAATAGTCATGAAACCTGGAAGAAGGGTAAATTAAAATCAACAGCACTGATTTTTTTTTCTTTTTTTTTAAAACATCTTTATTGGAGTATAATTGCTTTACAATGGTGTGTTCTGCTTTGTTATCAGCTATACATATACATATGTCCCCATATCTCTTCCCTCTGGCATCTCCCTCCCTCCCACCTTCCCTATCCCACCCCTCTAGGTGGTCACAAAGCACCAAGCTGATCTCCCTGTGCTATGCGGCTGCTTCCCACTAGCCATCTATTTTATGTTTGGTAGTGGATATATGTCCATGCCACGCTCTCACTTCGTCACAGCTTACCCTTCCCCCTCCCCACATCCTCAAGTCCATGCTCTAGTAGGTCTGCGTCTTTATTCCTGTCTTACCCCTAGGTTCTTCATGACATTTTTTTTTCTAGATTCCATATATGTGTGTTAGCATACGGTATTTGTTTTTCTCTTTCTGATGTACTTCACTCTGTATGACAGTCTCTAGGTCCATCCACCTCACTACAAATAACTCAGTTTCGTTCCTTTTTATGGCTGAGTAATATTCCATTGTATATATGTGCCACATCTTCTTTATCCGTTCATCTGTTGATGGACACTTAGGTTGCTTCCATGTCCTGGCTATTGTAAGCAGAGCTGCAATGGACATTTTGGTACATGACTCTTTTTGAATTATGGTTTTCTCAGGGTATATGCCCAGTAGTGGGATTGCTGGGTCGTATGGTAGTTCTATTTTTAGTTTTTTAAGGAACCTCCATACTGTTCTCCATAGTGGCTGTATCAATTTGCATTCCCACTAACAGTGCAAGAGGGTTCCCTTTTCTCCACAGCCGCTCCAGCATTTGTTGTTTGTAGATTTTCTGATGATGCCCATTCTAACTGGTGTGAGGTGATACCTCATTGTAGTTTTGATTTGCATTTCTCTAATAATTAGTGATGTTGAGCAGCTTTTCATGTGCTTCTTGGCCATCTGTATGTCTTCTTTGGAGAAATGTCTATTTAGGTCTTCTGCCCATTTTTGGATTGGGTTGTTTGTTTTTTTGATGTTGAGCTGCATGAGCTACTTGTAAATATTGGAGATTAATCCTTTGTCAGTTGCTTCATTTGCAAATATTTTCTCCCATTCTGAGGGTTGTCCTTTCGTCTTGTTTATGGTTTCCTTTGCTGCGCAAAAGCTTTGAAGTTTCATTAGGTCCCATTTGTTTATTTTTGTTTTTATTTCTATTTCTCTAGGAGGTGGGTCAAAAAGGATTTTTTTGTCTTTTAATATGATCTTTTTAGTGATGAATTCAAACTACTTTAGCTTTTTAAAATTATTTGACCAGGCAAGTATTACTGTCAGAAACTAGCTCAAATCAAAATTATCATGTAACCAGTTAAACTTATTGCATTCGAATATTCAATTTCTGCCAATCCATAATCTAATCATTTCAAAATATTTTTTTAACATCTTTACTGGACTATAATTACAGCACTGATTTTTAAACTCAAAGCCGATTTATACTGTCTGCCTTCACCAGTGTTAAGAACGGCTTACATCCAGAGCCCATTCTAAAAATTTGATTCTCACACGTCCTTGTTTTTATCTCCTTCACAAAAGAAAGATATTAAGAGACTTACAGAGTGTATAAAACACAATTAGAGCAAACAAAATTAGGTAAATCAAGACCTAAAGGGAAAATGACTGAATAGCAAAATCATAGTAGCGAATTGGCAAAAATGCATTCCATGAGACCATGCATAAGCTACATACTTGGCTCTGAGCTTGCTGGGAGGCATGGCAAAACAACGGCTCAATCAAGAATCACATTCTTAGTAACTTTTTATTATTGAATGTTCAAGAGACATTCCACCTTTCCTAGAACTGCAGGTTAAGAAGTTTCTTCTGTGTGTTTTCCTAAAGGAAAGTGATGTAATCGACTTGTCCATTATAAAACATAGCTATTCCTCTCTCATGGCCTCCATCAAATATTTAATGAACAGTGTTTTTATTGAGTTCATGTCTAATCCATACTCCCACTTGGTTTTATGTAGAGGAAGTAGAATATACTGATAAATTAGTCATGGTAGGCGCTGCAACAAGGCAACTCCTTAGCACCATAGAGGTTTAATTCTTCCACAGATTGGCAGTGAGGGTCAGTGGGAATGCCCTTTCATCTATCTAGTGGCTCAGGAATCCAAGCTCCTCCATCTGATGTTGCTGTCATCTTAACACATGAATCCTAGGGTCATTGCTGAGAGCTTGGAGGTGATCTACCCACTCAAATGCCTCATCCAGGAAGTAGCACACATCACTTCGAGTCTTGCTTCATGGGCTAGACCTGGTCTTACCATCCCACCAACCCACAAGGGGCTGGAAAGTGTGTGGTCTTGTCTACCAATGTGCCCAGGAAGGACTCATGAGCTGGCAACCTCTGCCACAACCAGGAACTTACAGAAGTGTTTCCTTGGAAACAGAAGGGGAGATAGAAACCCTCTATTTAGAAAGCACAGGATGCCGGTCCCATCCCCCATGCACGTCACCAATATTTTTGAGCAAATGTTTGGTGCTAGCCACCGGGTAACAACAAACCAAACAGACATGGCTCTTGTCTTCCAAGAGCTCACGAATGGTGAGGACAGATGCAACGTGGGAGAAGTGACTACCCCTGAAGATGCTGGGGCTTGCTGGACCGTCAGGCTCCTGTTGTGAAGGCTTTGCCCCCACCTCTGGGTTGCTGCTGGCAACTCTGGGGAAAGGCAGCCTTGACTGAATATGTCTTCTGTGTCTAAAAGCACACATTTGTTTTAGGGAGGCATAGGAGAAATTGGTTACTCATATACGTTTAGTGAGTCTTCAGCCCGAAGCATAACAAAAATTACTACAGGATGTGCTCTTTCCTTGCAGCTATCCAAATTTCAGGGCCAAGGGGTCTGACAGGGGACAACACTAGGTCATAAAGACCGTAAGATGCTTCGAAGTGCTGTCCTCATCATTTCCTGGAAATAGGGTTTTTTCCCCCAAACACCCTGCCCTGTACATGCCACTCCCTTTGCCTTCAGTATTGAACTCCTTTTCTTTACCGGAAATTACCTGTCCCTTTAAGAGTCAGCCTAAGTGTAACTTCTGACATGAAGCCTTCCCTGACTTCCTGCATGTCATAGGTGGTCACCCTATTTACCACCCATCCCCCGTCTTAATAAACATTTATTGAAGATTCTTCGCTTCTCTTCCCCACCCCCACTCCGACTCCGACTCGAGTCTCAGACACACTGCTGTCAGATGCAGCTAGCCTTTTTAAATTCAAATATATTCCTGTTGATACCAAGTGTTAGTTCCCATCTGATTTGGCATCAATGTTACATTTTCCTTCAGAGCTTGAGATTGCTTTTTAAAATATCTAAGTAAAAATATGCAGCTCGGTAGATGAAAAACGTCTTTGTCTGAAACTCTCGGCGCTCTGGGAAAGCATCAGAGAACTGACACCAACAGTCCCCCTCAAGAGCTCACTTTGGCCATCCTCCTCCTCCTCCTCTCTTGTCCAGAAGTGAACAGGAAATGGATGGGGAGGTCCACTGGCTCTGAAGATTAGGCATCAATGGTGGCCAGCCACGGGAGGGGGGAGCAGAAGCCAGAACTGGCGACGGTGGCGGCAGGGATGTGTGGCAGTGACAAGTGGGTAGATGACTGGATCAAGATGCACCCTGGTGAGAGCAGGCAAGCAAGGGGGGGCTCGGGAGGCAGGTTCGAGGAAAGACTTTTTTTTCGGAGTTCGAGTGATGTGGACATGTTCGTTACACTGGAGCGAAGGAGTAATGGCAGCTGCAGAGTAACTGACAAGCTCATTCATGTTGGGATCCAGGGCACAGTAGAGGAACTGGCTTTGCAAAGAAGAGCGGCTCTTTCTCCCCTGAGAGGGGAAGTAAGAGGAAAGGGAATGTGCTCTCTGTGCCTTTGCAGGTGGGAGGTGCAGGGGGCACTGAGTTCATTCTGTAGAACCTCGGCTTCCAGGTGGAATCCAGAGTGAGAGACGGGGGCGAGTCAGCAGAGAGCTTAAAGATTTGCAACTGCTGCTGAGGGCCAGATAGAAGAGAGCTGAGCGGAGGGAGGCTGAACAGGACTGGAAGCAGTTATGATGTTCTCCATATGACAGAAAAAGCTTACTCAGAGGATCCGGGGAAATAGATCTTTTACTAGAACTTCCCTTACGATACCCACCCCTCTGCCCCCAAGACACACAGACAAACCACCACCACCGCCACCACTACCTAGTAAAGAAAGGAAATGGAGAAAGAGAGAGAGTCAGCTCTTGGAATCAGAAGGGACACTTCCTTTCTCCGCCTACTTAATTATCCGGCTTTTTGAATTAGGGGTGGAAAGCAAACTTGCCTTATTTCTATTCACCACTGCTCTCTTGAGTTTGCTCCCATTCATGAAGCAGCTTAGTTTGGTTTAGCTAACTGCATGCATGACTTCCAAAAACCACATCACACTGTGGGAGGAATGCAGCCTCTAGCAAAGCTACAGCGGCTTCACCACGTTGTTTAAAGAGAGAAGCAGCGGCAGCGCCAGGGCCTCTGAAACCCATTTAAGATGTGTGAAAACATGAGATTGAAACGCTGACCTTTCCCTGAAGCTGAAAGAACCTACTCCAGGGGGCTGTTTGGAAAACTGCGGCTGCAGGTCCGGGCCCATCCGAGACTCCGCAGGCCCCTGGCTCCCAGGGGCCCGTCCAGCCGGGAAGCCCTGCCTCTGTGTCCTCTGTCCCGCACAGGGCATCAGCCTGAAGGCTACTGGGCATTTTGGAAGGGGAGACGTTGCTTAAGGAACGGTCATGGAGGCCAGAAGAGGAGGGGGTCGTCAAAGGGCAAAGAGGGTAAAGGAGGGAAACCTTATCTAAATCGCCTGGGTCCAGGTCTATGGCCGCCCACTGCCTTTTCAGATTCAGGTCAGGGAGGAGACTCTACCCAGATGGGCTTTCTGATGCTAACCCAGGTGCCAAATCGTTTGAGGCATCTCAAGGCAGGAGCTTGGCCATAGAACTTGAAATTTGATTAACATGACTGAATTTTCATTCTGCGAAATGAAAATTCACAGAATTTTGTCACAGAAAATAGCGGATAAATATAGCACAGCTGGTTAAGAGTGGAATCTCCTCCTCCCTGTCTCAAACTCCCGCAACTTCTTCAGCTGTCCACGGGTCCTTGGGCCCCCTTGCTGACTGTGCCAGCAGGCTGGGTGTCGCTCTGTTTCAAGCGTGCAGAGGTATCGCTCTTCAGCCTCCCCTCAGGTCAAGACCTACTATTACCCTGAGTCCCCAGCTGATTTTCGCCCAACTGGATGTTTGATCCAACACTGTTACGCTAATCATCATAAGGGTCACATCCTTTAATCTTCTTTTTATTGAAGTACAGTTGATTTACAAAGTTGTGTCAATCTGTGCTGTACAGCAAAGTGACTCGGTTACACACATATAGACATTCTTTTCCATTACGGTTTATCACGGGATATTGACTATAGTTCCCTGTGCCGTACAGTAGGACCTTGTTGTTTATCCATCCTATATAAAATAGTTTACATCCGCTAACCCCGAACTCCCACTCCATCCCTCCCCCACCCCCCTCCCCCTAGGGTCACATCCTGCAGGGAACTTTTCCTTGTATTAGTATCATCATATCGCCTGTGGCGCTCCAGCCCTATCCTTCAGCTCTATCAGCTTCTTTTCCTCTTTCGCTGGATGACGAAGCCCATTCAGGGCCAGGTCTCCTCCCTCCCTCTCTGCAGGGTTTAGGGTTTGGGACTCAGGTTGCTGGTCCTCCTGCTGGCTCTTACTCCTCTCTGTAACTAACCCAGGGGCCACCTCAGGCGCACCGAACAGGCAGACTTCCGCTCACAGGGATCTCACTGCTGCCTTTACCAACACACCCTTTCTTAAGGCCGGATGCCACAAGCCCAGTTTTCCCTGCTTAATTAAACACCTCCTCTGCCGAATTCCCTACCCTGGAGTTAGGGGCCATCACGGATTGGGCCAATTATACCATCTCTTTCACTGCCATCAGAACTTAATTGTGCAACACCCCCTTGAGGGGGTCCATCCACTGAAGTCCCTAACTGTGCACTCCCTTCTTATGTTTTTGGGGTATCAGGGACACTGGGAGAGCACCAGCACAGACAACTACCATTTGGCCAGACCCCTGACTGATCATGACAGATCCCTGTCTCGTCATAACATCCTAACAAAAAATGGGGGTGACTACAAGCACCCCGAAGGACTCCCCGTTAGGATGCATAGCTAGTTGGAGTGAATTTAGACAAGGTGGTTTAAGAAAAGAGAAATTAATTTTCTTTTGCAATACTGCATGGCCCCAATACAAACTAGGGGACCAAGAGATATGGCCAGAAAATGGGTCACTGAATTACAATACCATCTTGCAGCTGGACCTGTTTTGTAAGAGGGAAGGTAAATGGGGGTAAGTTCCATATATCCAAATGTTCGTGACCCTGTTCCAAGATCCAGGAAATAAAAACAAAAGCAAAATAGAAATAAAAGCAAAAATAAACAAATGGGACCTAATCAAACTTATCAGCTTTTACACAGCAAAGGAAACCATAAACAAAAAGAAAAGACAACCTATGGACTGGGAGAAAATATTTGCAAATGATGCAACCGACAAGGGCTAGATTTCCAAAATATACAAACAGCTCATACAACTCAATAACAAAAAAAGCAAACAACCCAATCAAAAATTGGCAGAAGACCTAAACAGACATTTCTCCAAAGATGACATATAGATGGCCAACAGGCACATGAAAACACGCTCACCATCGCTAATCATTAGAGAAATGCAAATCAAAACCACAAAGAGGTATCACCTCACACTGGTCAGAATGGCCATCATTAAAAAGTCTAGGGCTTCCCTGGTGGCTCAGTGGTTAAGAATCCTCCTACCAACTCAGGGAACACGGGTTCGAGCCCTGGTCCGGGAAGATACCACATGCCGCGGAGCAACTAAGCCCGTGAGCCACAACTACTGAGCTTGCGCTCTAGAGCCCGCGAGCCACAACTACTGAAGCCTGTGCACCTAGAGCCTGTGCTCCGCAACAAGAGAAGCCACCGCAATGAGAAGCCCGCGCACAGCAACAAAGACGCAACGCAGCCAAAAAAAAAAAAAAAAAGTCTAAAAATAACAAACGTTGGAGAGGGTGTGGAGAAAAGGGAACCCTCTTGCACTGTGGGTGGGAATGTAAATTGGTGTAGCCACTATGGAAAACAGTATGGAGGTTTCTTACAAAACTAAAAATAGAGTTACCATATGATCCAGCAATCCCACTCCTGGGCATATACCCAGAAAGAACTAAAATTTGAAAAGATACATGCACCCCTATGTTCACTGCAGCACTATTTACAATAGCCAAGACATGGAAACAACCTAAATGTCCATCAACAGAATGGATAAAGAAGATGTGGCACATATATATAATGGACTATATTACTCAGCTATTAAGAAGAATGAAATAATGCCATTTGCAGCAACATGGATGGACCTAGAGATTATCATAAGCAAAGTAAGTCAGAAAGAGAACGACAAATACCATATCACTTATATATGGAATCTAAAATACGACATAAATGAACATATCTATGAAACAGAAACAGACTCACAGACATAGAGAACAGACTTGTGGTTGCCAAGGGCCGAGGGGGAGGGAAGGACTGGGAGTTTGGGGTGAGCAGAGGCAAACTATTATGAATAGGATGGACAGACAAGGTCTTGCTGTAGAGCACAGGGAACTATATTCAATATCCTGTGATGAAGCATAATGAAAAAGAGTATGAAAAAGAATATATATATGAATGACTGGGTCTCTTTGCTGTACAGCAGAAACTAACACATTGTAAATCAACTATACTTCAATAAAATTTTTAAAAACAAAATAAAAAACTCCTGCCAGGTATACCTGGATCACATCCCTTAAAAGTACCTTCTTCTCCTACAGGACCCCCACAAGCACCCCGAAGGACTCCCCATTAGGATGCATAGCTAATTGGAGTAAATTTAGACAAGATGGCTTAAGAAAAGAGAAATTAATTTTCTTTTGCAATACTGCATGGCCCCAATACAAACTAGGGGGCCAGGAGATCTGGCCATCTGATTTTAGATGATACCCTTACGTGGACCTCTTGAGGTCCACAACCTCGAACTCCTACCCTCCCCAATTCTGAGGGGAGACAGTCTTCCAGACCGTCTACCCCTAGCGCCCCATCTGGGCTGCTGGAAATACCACCACTTATCCCTCCAGCCCTGTCCTGTATCCTCCGTTACCAGAGGTGAGTCCTGCCAGTACTACACGAAGCAGGGCTACCCGCAAACCTCCCAAAAGCAAACTGTGTCCCTTAAGGGAAGTGCCAGCCGGCGATGGAGGAACAATAGAGGCCACGCCCCTTTTCCAGGGCTGGCCTAGCTACTTGCAAAGAGCAATCTGGATGTTCTTCCGAGGACTCCAGTTGGACCCCTTTGTGGAAGGGATTCACCAAGCTGACAATGTCCTATGAACTTACTCGGGGGGACCCATAGGTCCTCCTTCTACTGCTGCACCTTTGAAGAGAAAAGCCGGATCCTTGGGGCAGCCCGGGCACATGGCAATGAAATGGCAGCCCAAAATCAAGGACATATAATCTACCTTACAGGAGGGGATGCAATCCCTGACCAGGAGCCCCACTGGGACTGCCAACAGGGAGGTAGAGGGCTCGAACACAAGAACCACATGATAACTTGCCTCACAGAAGGCATGAAAAGGCGTGTTGTTAAGCCTGTTAATTATGACAAAGTCAGAGAAGTAACACAGGGAACAGGTGAGAATCCAGCCCTCTTCCAGGACTGCCCGGTGGAAGTCTTTAGAAAGTATACAGTTTTAATCCTGACACCCCCGAAAGGCAAGTCCTCATAAATATCCATTATATCACTCAATCTGCCCCAGACATTAGGAAAAAATTACAGAAGGCCGCTATGGGACCCCAACCTCCCATGAATCAGCTCATGGACTTGGTCTCTGGAGTATTTAATGATAGAGATAAGAGTTGAGGAAGCACAAAGGATCTGGGGGCAACAATGCAGGGCACAATTACTAGCTGCAGCCCTATCTCCTGCACCTCAGGGTTACCCTCCCCGACTTCGCCACCCCCCATCCCCTGCCTTGCAAAAGCCCATGGCAGGGGCGGGATCTAGAAAATCTGGAATAGAGACACTGCCCCACCAAAAAGGGACCTATTTTAATGCAGCCAGGAGGGCCACTGGAAGAACGAATGCCCCTTGTATGGAAAAGTCCACCGGGACCCTGCTCGATATGAGAGGGCCACTGGAAGCAGGACTGCCCCCAGTCCTGACGGGGACTTAGGGCTCCCAAGACGATGATGGCTGAGAGGACTGACGGGGCCCGGGACCCTGTCTGTCTCCCAAAGGACACCTGGACACCTGGTCATTTCCCCTGAGGAGCCTCGGGTAACCCTTGACGTGGCAGCTAGGAAAGCTACTTCTTTTTTTTTTTTTTTTACTAGATACAGAGCCACCTATGCTTTCTGATTTCCCCGGACTCTTGTCCTCCCAATCCCATATAGAAATAGGGATGGATGGACGGATGGCCCAAAGCCAAATGATTCACCACACCCCTCAGCTGCTTACTAGGAAGTTTTACCTTTGCACACCAGTTCCTGTTCATGCCTGCGTGCCCCATCCCCTTGTTGGGAAGGGATTTTCTCACCAAATTCCAGACAATAGTTCAATTTGGAGACCACCTCCGAGAAGGCACGCACCAGGAGAAACAGCTGCTCTTGGCCATGGGAGCCTCTGCCTCAGTAACACATCAGAGGAAGCCTCCCTGCCTCACCATAGTGTTTCCCAAGTGAACCCTGCTGTCTAGGATACTGAGGTTCCTGGCAGAGCTACCAATGGACCCCAGTTCAGATTTCATTAAAACCCAATGCTGATTACCCGTGGAAAAAACAGTATCCCTTGAGGCCCGAGGCCCCACGGGGTATCCAGCCTTTCATAACCAAGCTTAAAATATGGGCTGTTACGACCCTGCCAATTTCCGTGTAATATCCCCATTCTCCCCATAGAAAAACAAAGTATACAGAATACAGGTTTGTTCAAGACCTGAGGGCAGTTAATGAGGCAGTGGTCCCAGTTCACCCAAGAGTCCCTGACCCATACACCATACTGACCCAAGTTCCAGAAAACACAAACTGGTCCACAGTGTGAGACCTAAAGGATGCCTTCTTTTGTATTCCCCTGCACCCAGACTCCCAGTTATCTCTTTGCCTTTGAGTGGACAGATCCAGACACCCAGAGCACCTCCCACCTAACCTGGACCGAGCGGCCCTAAGGCTTTAGGGCTAGCCCCAACCTGTTTGGGAATGCATTAGCAAAGGAGTTAAGAGAATGACAGTTGGTTAATGGATCTCTCCTACAGTGTGTGGATAACCACCTAATTTCCATTCCCACTAGGGAAAACTCAGATAAAAACACCACTCAGGTCCTCAGCTTCCTAGGGGAATGAGGATATCAAGTCTCTCCTCACAAGGACCAAATTTCCACCCAACAGGTTAAGTGCCTGTGATACGTGCTCACGACTGGGACGAGGACTCCAGTACAGGACCGAAGGAAGCCACTGTAACCCTCCAACCAACCGCCCTGGATACCTGGATTCAGGCTCATAGCAAAGCCCTTCTATGAGACCCTAAAAGGAGGCGACCATGAACCCCTTAACTGGGATGAAGATTGCCAACAAGCGTTTCTAGCTCTGAAACAAAAATTAGGGATCACCCCTGCATTAGGTCTCCCTAACTTAGAAAAATCCTTTACCTTCTATATAGCTGAGAGACAAGGGGTAGCCCTGGGTGTCCTCACCCAAAAACTCAGGGACCTCACTAAACTAACAGCTTATTCCTCAAAACAACTTGATCAGGTGGCCACTGGATGGCCAGGAAGTCTTACGGCAGTGGCCGCCACTGCTCCACTAATGGAAGAGTCCAATAAGTTCACCCTGGGACAATCATTGGAAGTCCTAACTCCTCACCAGGCACAAGGAGTCCTGGAAGCAAAGGGACACCAAATGGCTGACGGGTGGATGACTGCTTAAATACCAAGCCCTCCTACTTAACGTCCCAGGTGTAACTCTTAAGGTTTGCCAAGACCTGAACCCAGCTACTCTAATGCCAAACCCCCCACCCCAAGGGTCCCTTGTTCACTCCTGCGTGGAGACTATTGAAGAAGGTTACTCCAGTAGACCTGACCACAAGGATGAGCCCCTGCCGGATCCCGATGTAGAACGATTTACCGAGGGAAGCAGTTTCATACGTGAAGGGGTAAGAAAGGCTGGCTATGCCTTAGTCAGCCTGCAGACCACTACTGAGTCTGGAGCTCTGCCCTCTCACAGTTCCGCCCAAAAGGCCGAGTTGATTGCCTTGGCCAGAGCTGTTCAGCTGGAAAAGGGATTAAGAATCAATATTTATACTGATTCCAAGTATGGATTCCTAGTGCTACAAGCCCATGCTGCCATATGGAAAGAAAGGGGACTATTAACAGCCAAAAGGTCCCCTATAAAACACCAGGCAGAAATTCTAGAACTCTTAGAAGCAGTCCAGCTTCCAAAGGAGGTTGCAGGGGTCACCAAAAGGGCAACAAGTCCCTTACAAGGGGAAATGCCCTGGCCACAAAGGCCGCTAAGATGGCAACTCAACAACAGCTTGTCCTACAAGACCGGACAGCCCACCCTTCCCAACGGTGCCACCTTATACACCTGAAGAACTCGAGTGGGCTAAACGAGGGGGACTGGAAAGAGACCTCTCAGGGCGGCTGACAAAAGATAACAAGCTTCTCATTCCTGGGGCCAAGCAATGCAAAGTAATTAAGCACTTCCACGAATGCTTCCACTTAGGGCAGGACTCTCCTTATTCAAACTGGTTACTCAGGTGTTCCTGGGTAAGGGACTGTCCCAAATTGTTAAAAATATCACCAGGGCTTGCAAGTTTTGTGCCTGCAATGCTCCAGGAAGCCACCCCATACCTTCACCCCTAACTTGGCCCATACAACACCGGGGAACCTATCCAGGGGAATATTCCTGGACTTGACCCAAACACCCCCATGTAGCAGATGAAAATATCCATTGGCATTCATAGACACCTTTATAGGGTGGATAGAAGCTTTTCCTACCTACTAGGACTGAAAAGGCAACAGAAGCATCCAAATTTCTGCTTAAAGAGATAATTCTGAGATTTCAGTTACCAAAAAGCTCACAGAGTGATAACAGACCTTCCTTCACCACCAAGCTGACCCACCAGGTTTCCCCAGCTCTGGGTATTAACTACTGCTTCCACTCTTCCTAGAGGCCCCAGTCCTCAGACAAAGTAGAAAAAGCAAATCACGTTCTAAAAAGAACGCTTGCTAAGCTGTGCCAAGAGACCTCAGAAACCGGCGTCTCCCTCCTCCCTGTAGCCCTTCTAAGGACCAGGATGGCCCCAAAGGGAATTTTAAACTTAGCCCGTTTGAAATGACCTATAGGAGGCTGCTCTTGACCTCAGATCTCTGTTTGATGAGGAAACCCACCAGTGGTCTCCCACCTTGTTAGCTTGAACCAAGTTCAAAGGGCCCTCCAAGAACATGGAAACAAAGTGCTGCCCACCCCCCCCCACAACAAAAGAAAATGTCGAGGAGTCCATCCAGTCAGGGGATTTTGTCCTACTAAAAACTTGGAAGGAAGGGTCCCCTGAGGACCAGCTACAACCAAAATGGAAGGGACCGTACCAAGTGTTACTAAGTACCCCAACTGCTGTCAAGCTACTGAGAATTACTAGTTGGGTCCATCTGCCTAGATTAAAACCTGTATCTTATGAGTCCCAACAGGGACCAGAAGAGAGCTACTCCTGCGAGCCAGTGGAAGACTTCAGACACCTGTTCAAGACAACAGATAAGTGGCTTCATATGGCTGTGATGTGTTGGCCTACTCATCCTTGTGTTTCTGACTATCATGCTCTTATTCTGCCCCTTTTCAGAGCCCCCTCCCCCTGGTAAACATCCGCTTTGCCCCTGCTGGGTCTAAGAGAAAAAATACAGTAATAGCCATGATACTACTAGTAGGACTTCTGATGATGGTCTTGGCTCGGGGGAATGGGAAAATCAGGCTTTAGTAAACATATCTACAATAGTCACCTGGGGAGAAAAACTGCTTAATTGTTGGGTCTGCCACAAAAACCCTGGCTTACAACAATCATTACAGATACAAACAGGTACATACAACAAGAGCTTGACCAATTCAAACACATGGCATCCCCTCCTCCCTCCCCATACGAGCATGATGGACAATACTCCTGTTAGGCCCACTACCTTGCCTTAGTTTAACTCTTTTTAAAAATATGACTTAAAACTTTTCCATTAATAATGACTACTTTTGTCATCCAGAAAACCAGTCATGCTTCCAACCTCTAATGGTTCTCTTGGCTATAGTAAGCCTTTTTGGAATAACCCCTGGCCACCCAATGGTAACATCGCCATAGCGTTTTGGAACCTGGACCCAAACTGAATTCCCATGAATGCCTCCACTCCGTGTGCTTACAGAAATCCAGGTTGAGGGTGCCTACAGGATAGAGATGGAATGCACCAAAAATTGGGCTAAAGATTGTCTGGCCCTGTGGAAGCGGTGGGTAAAACCCTCTTAATTCACCATCTCATCTAAGCTGAGGGCATGGAATACTCCCGACCTAACTATTTTGCATATTCTAATGGGCCCCTGTCCCTGCATTGTGTTTATAACTTGTCCCTTCCATGGGTCCGGACAGTTGCTTCCTTGTTAAATTCTTCTGTTCCCAGATCTCTTATTGCACCTTCAGGATATGTCTGGATATGTGGCACTCCCCAGAACGAGGGCCCAAAGACAAGTGCACCCCAGGGTAATATGTCCCCTATATAAATCTTATCTTTATATCAATAATGTGTGGCATGAGAGAGCCTATACATTAGGACATTTGGTCCCATTCACAGCACAATACATAATAATACTCAATATTATCCCAGGAGGGCCACTGGATTAATATTGGCAGGAATAGGACTGGCAGGGGGATGGACGGCTCCATGGGGAGGCTTTGCCTACCATTAAATAACCCGAGAAAATCTAACCAACACTTTAGAGAGCCTAGCCCTGACCACTGGAAATGTCCCAAATAGACTTTCTGACTTCTTTAAACTCACTGGCCAGTGTGGTTATGGAAAATAGATTGGCCTTGGATTACTTGCTGGCCAAGCAGGGTGGCGTTTGTGAGGTCATAGACAAACCTTTTGTACCTATGTTAATAATTTGGGCCGAATCGATAGACATCAAAAAGATTTATGAAGAGGCATCCCGGTTACACTGCTACAACCGGGGGTCAGCCCCTAAGGCCATCTGGTCCCAGGTGCCTCCAAAGCCTCGGGGCTTACTGAGGTCATCGCGCTGAGGACTCAGAATAGAAATGCTCTGCTCACTTGTGAGCCTCTCTCCCTCTCTCCCTCACTGATTGGCTGTGTCCAGTGCTCAGCACTGTGTCTGGAAAAAAGGAGGTTGATTCAGTCAGGATGCTTTGTGCTGCAAGTAATAGAAAATCCCAGTGCTAACTCCAACGGGTTTACAGCCATGAGGAAATGTATAATTTCACAAAAATCGGAAGTCCAGATACAGGGTGGGAAACAGGTACAGTAGGAAAAGCAGCTCAATGACGTCGTCTAGGGTTCAGTTCTGATTCTTTTCTCTGACCACCATCGGTATCAGCTCCACTCGAAAGCTGGTTCCCCTTGTGGTCACAGCATGGCTTTCAATGCTACATACTTTATTGTTTGCATGTAAAAGGGAAATTTCTTCCCAACCATAGTCTATAAAAGTTTCTTGTAATCTCATTGGGCCAACATAGCTTGGCCCACACATATAGCCCTGGACCTTTGCCAGGTAATCACCATCATCTGATTGTCTCAGACTAATCGTGGTTTCCATCTGGAATAGGAATGGGGTGGGGAACAAATCTGGGTTCAATGAGGAAGGAGGAAAGGGGAACTAGATGTTGGCTATGCAACCAGCAGTACTCTTTCCATAGGTGCTGAATAATTATTTGGTGGATGATATAATAAAAACAAGAGCATGGGGCTTCCCTGGTAGCACAGTGGTTGAGAGTCTGCCTGCCAATGCAGGGTTCGTGCCCCGGTCCGGGAAGATCCCACGTGCCGCGGAGCGGCTGGGCCCGTGAGCCATGGCCGCTGAGCCTGCGCGTCCGGAGCCTGTGCTCCGCAACGGGAGAGGTCACCACAGTGAGAGGCCCACGTACCACAAAAACAAAACAAAACAAAACAAACAAACAAGAGCATGGCCTGATGCTCCCTGGTGTTGTCCCAATGCAGAACAAAGTCAGAGTGGCCGAGGCTCTTGTGGTGTCTCTCTCCGCATTGGAATGTCCTCGGTTTCGGGAAACTTTTGTTGATCTAGGCACCACTGGGTCCTTACCAGTCTGATGCTTCTTTTTTTTTTCCTAAAGATTTATTTATTTATTTGGGCTGTGCAGGGTCTTAGTTGCGGCACGCAGGTTCTTCGTTGCGGCATGCGGACTTCGCAGTTGCGGCATCCCCGACCAGGGATCGAACCCAGGCCCCCTGCATTGGGGGTGCAGAGTCTTACCCACTGGACCACCAGGGAAGTCCCACCAGTCTGATGTTTCTACTCCTCAGCCATCCTCTTGCTCAGAGAGGATACTAGTAAACTTGTCCAGACACATGAAAACATTTCAAGAGTTTAGCAGGCGGAATCCATATCTCCCCATCTTAGACCGTTTCCTTAACTCTAGCAAGGTATTTAGCAGACCTGCTGCTCACTTTCCTTATAACCCAACCTTTTCAGTACTCATTAGTTTTCAAGAACCAGAAGTCTCTCTTTGGAGACAATTAAAGAATTATAGTCTTTCTTCCCAAGCCTGTGTCCTATAATCTATCCAATCCACTTCTCGGGGAGAAGGTAGGGGCAGATGGTAATAAGGGTCTTTGGGACCTGATGGGTCTGTCTTAGAACACCACCTCCACCACTGACTCAGAAGGGGACCACTGGGAAACCACATACCCTCCCTAAGTCTTTTTCTCCTTTTCTGTGAAATAGGGTCTTTATAAATAAAGTACTGTCTCCCCTACCCCAAAGAACGGGCTTCTGAAAACTGCCAGAGTGGGACAATTTGTCTGTTTATTTTGGGCCATGCCATGTGGCATGTGGGATCTTAGTTTCTCAACCAGGGATTGAACCTGTGCCCCCTGCATTGGGAGTGTGAAGTCTTAACCACTGGACCGCCAGGGGAGTCCCCAATGTAGGAGAATTTGGGTTTGAAGAAATTAAGACCGTACAGAGAATTGGGAGAAAGTGGGGGGCAACATCAGCAATAAGCCTATGAGAGGTTTCAAGGGGACTTCCCTGGTGGCGCAGTGGTTAAGAATCCACCTGCCAATGCAGGGGACACAGGTTCGAGCCCTGGTCCGGGAAGATCTCACATGCCACGGAGCAACTAAGCCCTTGCGTCACAACTACTGAGCCTGCGCTCTAGAGCCCGCGAGCCACAGCTACTGAGCCCACGTGCCACAACCACTGAAGCCCGCACACCTACAGCCCGTGCTCCGCAACAAGAGAAGCCACCGCAATAAGAAGCCCACGCATCGCAACAAAGAGTAGCCCCCGCTCGCCACAACTAGAGAAAGCCCGCACACAGCAGTGAAGATCCAACACAGCCAACAATAAACAAATAAATAAATAAAAATAAATTTTAAAAAAAGGTCTCATGAATATATATTTTATGAATATATATTTTTAATTTTTCCTAACATAGAGCTTAAAAAAAGACAAAATGGCAGTGACATTTAACACATATTAAAACATGAATAACAAGTGCTATCCGATTAATTTCTATTTACCATCCCTTGCTTGTAAGAACATTTTCAACATCTCCCACCCCTTAGTTTATAGGAAAATGCTGGCAAGTCAGATTGTAGGTCAGCAGATGAAGAGGCGTTTGTTGGCTTGCTTGTTCTCGACTTCAGGTCTCCATCCTACGCTCACCGTATTTCTGTTGGTTTGCTTGGGCATTGTTTTTCTCCCATTCCCCAGAGACCCAGGCTCAAGGCACCAGAAAGAACACACCTCATGCACCGTCTGTCTACACTGGGCCTGCTCCTCCCCTGGGGCTCCCAGTCTCAGGGAAACACTACCACTTAACCAGTCACCCAAGGAGAAATCCGGGCACTGAGTCCTCCCTCACACTAGCTCCTTGGGTCCAGCTGTCTGCTGCACAGAACCCCCTGAGTCCGTCTCCCTCTGGCCATACTCACTCCAGGTGCTATAGCTTAGCTTTCATCACTTATCAAGACCACTACAAGCACTTCTTATCTGGTTTCCTCCAGTCCAACCAGGCTACGCAAGGCAGCCAGAATGGAGGCAGATCTAATTCTGTCACTCCCTTTCTTCAAGCCTCTCAAGACCCTCTAGCTCCATCCTCCCAGGCCCCACAGCCTCCAGTCATAAAGAACATCCGGCAGCTCCCCACCCCCAAATTATTCCTCATACTCTGTGGATTCCCCACGCGGCTCCAATTGCTTGGAACATTTCCCTCTACCCCAACCTAGCTAACCCGTCTTTGCCCTTTAATACTCAGCTCAGATTTAACCCCTCTGCCTAAGTTTTTCATTCCATAAAATGAGCATAATAATAGGACCTACCTCATAGGTCCTTGGAAGGAATAAATGAGTTCTTCCATATAAAGCAAGAAGAATTGTGCCTGGTAGTTGGATAAATGTGAGCTATTATTATCCTTTCCAGGTAGCCTGAACCCTGAACCATACTCCCCAGATTAGGTGCTTCCGTATTGTCCCACACTTCCCTCATCACAACCCTTCACAAACTGAACTCAGATGGAATCACTAGACTTTGCATTCCTTGAGAGCCTACCCAGGGTCATATTTATCTCTGGCTGTGCTCAGAGTAGGGCCAGGAGCACTGAAGGGCCACAGTGAATGTTAGTTGAATGAATAAAGATTCAAAGCAAGAAGCCCTTTTACCACTGCCTGGAAACCATCCCAGATGAGTTACAGAAACTCCCTCTCCTGGGAATTCCCTGGCAGTCCAGTGGTTAGGACTCCGCAGTTCCACTGCAGGGGGCACGGGTTCGATCCCTGGTCGGGGAACTAAGATCCCGCATGCCAAGCAGAGTGGCCAAAAAAAAACCCAAAAAACAAAAAAACTGCCTCTCCCCAGGCTTCTGACAAAACATCCTGGATGTCTGGGCTTCTGTCCCAGCACTCACTGACCAGAGACAACCCCGACAACTGGTGGTATTTGTGGCATGATAGGCGGGGTGACTCCACTTAAAAAAGGGAAAAAAAACAAAAAACACATGAAGAGGAAAATAACTTAGTCATCACTGTCAACCCTGGCAAATAAACAGTGCTATTACACACTCCAGAACTCAAGGAGCGACACGTAATTAGGCACAGGTTCAATCAGCAGCGTGAGGCAGCTTAGGTGGGGGCGCCAGGGCATGAGTGGCTCATTTGCACTCAGAAGAGATGGGGATGTTGATTTTCATGCAAACACTGTCTCTAAGATTCCCAATTAAATGCGCACATGAATGTGTTTAACGCCCTACCTAGGAGAAAGGCTTTTTCTGAGAAAAGGAGCAGGGAGGTGGTGTGGATGTTTCTGAGTTGGCAGCAGATTTATTAGGGCTTTACTTGTTTTCTGATTTTAAAAGTAATATATTTTCATTGCAAACACCTTTGGAAAATATAGAGAATAAAGAAGAAAATAAAAATCTATAATAATCTTATCACACACTTGATCCTATCACGACTTTGATTTCCTCTATTTACATTCAGTAACTCGGGAAGTGCTCTCATCCACTCCCAGGGCTTTAAATGCTGTCTTTATGCACATGATTCTCAAATTGTATCTCCAGCCTCCTCCTCTCCGCCAAGCTCCAGACTAGATGTCGAGAGATGCAGGCCTGTGGGTATTTAAAAGCATCAGAAACTCAATGTGGCCACAATAAATCTCTTGTTTTCTACCCTCTCCTTGCAGATTTCCTTCTTGGATCTTCCCCATATTAGTAAATGCCACTGTTATCCACCCAGTTGCTCAAGCCAAAAACTAGAAGACATCATGCTCTAAACTTCACATACATTTTATCCACCGTCGGGTCTTAACTTTACCTCCAAAAAAACATCCCAATTTCCTATACATCCTCCATCTCTACTGCCATCCCCCAAATGCCAGAGTCCAATATTTGTTGCCTGGAATAGAATTTCTCTATTCTTTGTACAGCAGTCAGAATATCTGGTTATTTTCTTAAACCTGATACCTAAAAGTAGAATTGCAAAACATAAATAATTTAAGGTCTTGATTATATATGTATCCAAGTCGATTTACAGAAATCATCTCCTAATAGTCCCCACACCAACAGTATCTGAGTGTCAGCATTCTGAGACAGCATCCCCAGTTGTATCACACACCTGGCCAAGCGCAAGCCTAGATCTACATTACCGGTTTACATTTCTGTCTCTGCTACTGACTGAAGCAATGATCACTTCTTTGATCATCTCATATCTATATACAAGTATGAATTTTCAATCTTTGCCATAAATGAATCAAAAATATCATTACATTTTTTTACTCATAATTGAACTTCGTATCTATCTGGAACCCCCATGTTGTCTAGTGGCAGAAAAATCTATTTAATTCTGAATAAACTCAATCACTTAGGGGTTTTCTCTGTCACCACAAGTTTAAACTCAGTCAGTTTGGATTTTTTCTACCTCTTCCTTCAGCTCATGACCTGAAACTTATCTAAGTTGATAGAGATAGCTGGAGAGGGAGGGGCTTTACAGTATCCTAGCCCCAGACTGAAAGAGGGGAGGGGGATCTAGTTTACAGCTGTCATCTGTCCTTGCTGGAATCTACTAAGAAGAACTTTTTGTTTTGTGGTCTTCGAGATGTCCCCTGCCCACCATAAACTTTAGGTGTCAGTTGGTCCAAGCAGCCCAGGTCTGACTCTCTATTAACCATTGCTGAGCCCTCTTGGGGATGCAGGGAACTTTCAGGCACTTCTCCATGGCAGTGGGGGGCCATGCTTGGGCTGTCCTGCTGTCATTCCACCTCCACGTCAGTCCCCCCGTGCTGCCTCTCTTGGGTTGCATTTGGGGAGTTCTCACCAGGCCCTTACTGCAGGCTTTCTAAGCCTATCCAAGCATTCTATCAGCTCCGGGCCTGGGATTAAGCTCAGGGAGGAGAGGATTAGTGTGGTAAACTGTGGAGATACACTGCTGCCCAGATCCCTTGTCACAGAAGGACTTGCAGCCCAGCTGCAGAGAGTGAGTGCAGTCAGCAGATGGTCTCCAGCTGTCAGCTCCTCTGAGATGCAGACAGTCACCTCTCTCAAGGTCATGCCCTTCCCAGAGCATCTTGTATTGATGACTGAGTAAGGTGGAGGTATAAAGGTCCAGCCATTCCACCCAATCCCAGAGTACCTGGGTGAGTAATATTTGCTCCAAGGTTTTGTCAGGCTTCCATCCCAGTTCAACTTCTCCCTCGGCCCAGTGCTGCTTTCTTTCCCTTTCTTTCTTTGATGTTAATTCCCAATCAGCATTTTGCACTCCGGACTTCATCTCGGAGTTCCCTTGCAGAGAACGCATCCTGGAATGATTGCTAAACTGAGCCACATTTAGGGGTCCCTCTCAGAAATACTCACTGCTACTCTGTTGCTTCTCCTAGGACCCCTGGGTCTCAGTACAGCCCCTGGAATCTCTATAGACTCTATACAACTAGACCATTCATTAACTTTTAAAATGTTTTAACATATTTTTATTTTATATATTTCTTTGCATTTTTATATTTTTTATTTATCATCACATACTCTCCCCAAATCTATTGTAAACATCATAGCATATGGCTTTTGGCGTAAGAAAAGCCAAGCTTTTGAAACTCAGAAACCTTTTCTATCAACCTGTTTTCTTTGCCAGGACTCTGAAAAGACTCTTTGAAACTCAAGATTGAGAATTGATGCCTTTGTTCTCTTTTGTTTGGCTATAGCCTCCCTTCCTTGAGGCAATGAGCTTTGCCTGCCTGAGCTGCTGCCTGAAATGATAGAAAGTTCCCATGGTATATTAGAAATGTGGAGGTGGCTGTGTGTGGAATATGGAAAATACTTGGGCTAACTCAAAATCTTATGCTAGCTTATACCATAGCCTCTAAACGCCAGTAAAAACGGGTGAAGCTCAAGTCTGCGCTGGTTCTGAAACCCAGACATGGGAGGTGAAGCCATAGGGAGGTGAGGTGAGACCTCCCTAAAATCATAACTGTCACTACGTAACGCTAAAAGATGTCACCAAGAAGCTGGAAATAAATTTTCTCCTCAAAAAGAGATGCAAAGTCATCTGAAATAGATGGAGTAGCACATAAAAGAGTAGGGCTCTCTTATATTTCAGTAGATATTCCTTTAGGAAATGGACTTAGAAATGTTAAAGCAATATCAAGATAAAGAATCCCAGAAGCAGATGTGGACAGTCCTATTGGAAAGTCCTTACCTATGGTGTAGGTTGACGAATGAAAAGTTGTTCATTCTGTTACAGTGGTGGCCCTCAGTGAGCACACTCTGTTCAGTCCCTGCCCTAGAATCTGGGCTGGTCCTGTGACATACACAACCAACAGACTGCAGAGGAAGTGACGTTGTGCCAGTTTGGGGCATAAGGCTTGAGAAGACCTATCAGCTTCCACCTTTGTGCTCTTAGGAGCTCTGACTCCCCGTGTTAGAAGGCTGCCAACACTGCTGGAGAGAACGTATGGAAAAGCCACATGGAGAGAGAGGTCCTGACATTATATGGAAAGGGAGGAGGCCCAGTCATCCCAGCATCCCAGCTGAGCTCCCCCAAGAACTGTCCAGCTGAGCCCAGCCCATTTTGAAGACGTATGAGAAACAATATAACACTTTCTGTTTTAAGCCGCTAAGTTCTGTGGTGGTTATCAAATATTCAATTCACCCTGCTCTGTGCTAACTCCTGGATCACCCAACAACTTTCCAACCCATCCCTGACCCTGAGCTCCTACCCTGCCATGCAGTTCTGACTTAAGGGAAAGAAGGCACTAGTAAAAGGCTGGTGAGAGCTTTCTTCCTGGCTTGCAGACAGCTGTGTCCTCACATGGCCTTTCCTGAATGTGTGCGTGCAGAGAGAGAACAAGTTCTCTAATGTCGCTTCTTATAAGGACACTAATCCTATCGGAGCAGAGTCCTGCCCTTATGATTTCATTTAACCTTAATCAACTCCTTATAGGCCGTATCTCCAAATACAGTGACACTGTGGATTAGGGTTTCAACATATGACTTTTGGGGAGACACACATGCAGTCCATAACAATGAGTAAAGATACAGATCCGTTAGGAAGCAGAGGGGAAGAGAGTGGAAGAAGTTCCTGCTTAGTGGCTGTTTATTTTCTGTGACCTAGGATACAAGATTGTCTGTTGATGATGAGTGGGATCTGGAGAGAGTGGAGGCCAGAGGAAAGGCACAAAGCTTTAGAACAGAGCAAGGAAGGAGGAGGAAGGACAGTGGAAGCCTTGGCAGGGAGGAGTGTGAGTTCTGCTGCAGGTGACGGCATAGATGTGAAATGAAGCTAACCCAGAGCGTGGCAAAGCACTTTCATTTGGGAGTCATCAATAGTTCAGGAGCAATCAGTGGTTCTGGAGCAGGAACACAGGGAAAAGAACAGTGAATTTATCCCAGGTAGGAGAGGAGTGTGTACGTCTGGGGTTGGAGATGGAAATAGGGGGTTGAATGCCCGTGGGATGCAGGCTAGGTTAGGAAAGGAGCAAAAATGAGATGGGATCAGAAACTTTGGGATAAAAGTAAAGAGAAGGCTTAGGAGTATCTGCAAAATAGCCTCTCGTTTCACAAGAACACATGAAGGTTAATGGTTCTATTTGCATCTAAACCTGACAAAGCTGGGTTTGGTAGCCGCTTGATCCCCTTTCATACTTTGTGCCTCTCTCTCCTAGGATGGACTGCCTAGCTTGCACACTCATCTGTTGGATCATTTTTGTTACAAAGCCATAGAGAAAATGGGAGATTTGTATGAAACTGTATTTATAAAGATAAGCTCAAGAAAGAACGATTCTTGAGCATTTCACCAAATCAAAGAGACACATTTCCTTAGCAGAGGGAGATGATTAGTTGAGGTATTTGTGATATAACCATTACGCACTGGTGGTGGGAGAATTCTCCCGGACTGTCCCCAGTCACTCCCATAGCCCTGGCATAGTTTAGAGGCTGCCAGCTCAGCCCCCTAGATATGGGATCTTGGGCAATTAAACCAACTTTCCTGAGCCTATTTCCTCACCTTGAAAATAACTTCCCTTCCAGGGCTGTCATGTGGCAGAATGAGACAATGGATATGAAATCGTGTGAGGTTTAGTCTTTAATTGCTTGGTTGAAGTAAGTGCCCAGCCGTCCCAGGTTTCTCTGAGGCTGATTTTTTTTAAGAGCAGACTTACCTGGAAGATGATCTGGGAGAGGCTTACTCACTGCTTTAAATGAAGCTCCTTCAGGTCCCATTCAGGTCCACTAAGGAAAAATGAAAGACGGTTGAGTCCATGAAGCTCGCCGCCCATGTCAGAAGCAGCTCCTAGATCTACGGCCATGGTTCTCAAGCCTTAGCATGCTTCACCATCACCTGGAAGGCTTGTTAAAATACAGATGGCCACACCCCCCTCCAGAATTTCTCCATCAGCAGTTCCAGGCTGGGGCCCAAGAATTTCCATATCTAACAAGTTTCCAGGTGTTGCTCCTTTGGCCCAGCAGCTCACACTTTGAGAATCATCACTGATCTAAAAGAGCTACAGCCCTGAGACCTGGCCCCTTTTCGCAGAGAAGCCAGCTCTGCTTCCTGTTAGCAGAGGAAGACATTCTGCGTTTCACAGATTAGTAAGGACCTTTTCCCCTCTTTCCCAATCAGTGGTCAGAAGTGAAAGTCACTGGCTCTCGGTGATTAAACTTGAGAGCTGGCTTGGCCAGTGGTCCAGGGAAGAGCGTTTAACCACACACCTAAATGAATGGGTTTGATCAATAATTAAGTGAGCTGTTCCTGGCATGATTGTGATGGTGAGGCCGTGGTCAAGCCGCCCGGTGAAGGAGGTGATTAGGTGCGGTTTTGCTTGTTCATGCTGGGTTCAAAAGGGCTTCTGGGAGTTAGAAACTGAGCCAGACAGAATTTATTATTATTTTATAATTTTTAAAGAAGGAAACCAGCACTACTGAGAGGTACTGGTGAAGGGAATATAAAGTGTTGCTAAGTGTTGGCTTCTTAACCTCCTTCTCCTACTTGGGAATTGCCAGACTTGTAAAATTGAGTCCAACTCCCACAAAAGAGACGAAAAATGCCAGGCACTTGCCTCCCAGGCCCTCCTTGCGTTTAGAGGACCTGATGGAGACTCTGCCCTTTGGTGCACTAACTTCAGACTCCACCAGAAGTTAAGGACCCAAGAAGCAGGCATCATCAAGAACCCACCTGTCAACAGGCAGGACAACAACACTGAGTTTCTAGAAGCATCCGGAGCAGCAGTCCAAGAGACCTCACAGGCATGCAGGCGGTTTCAGGTTTGCGAGCTGTGGTATTTAATGCCCAAGGAAGGCTACACTGGTGCCTTCACCAGGCCAGTGCTGGGCCTAGTTGGGTAATGCTATTCCTGGCTTTTGGGTTTGGGGGGCTTTTTGTTTTGTTTTTGTTGTTTTCTAACTTTTGTTCACAGTTGAGAACCCTGTGCAACTCGGAATATGTTCCAAATAAACTCTTAAATCAAAAAACCTAGTTCTGAGTTCTGCTTTTTTGTTTTTTTGGTCATTTTGAACAAATCTCTTAGCCTCTCCAGGCCATAATTTCTTAAGCTGAAAACAGGGAAGACTAATTTCTACATAAAGGAAGAAGGGGAATCAAATGAAATAAATATGCGAAAATGCTCTGAAAACCACACTGTACTATAAAAATGTCAGTTACTACATGTGTATAAATATGGACTAATAACCATGGCCTCTGTGTAACAGAGGCTATAATTTGGCCCTTCCTCAAAATTAGTGAGCCTTTTCCTTCTCTATGCTCATCAGTATCTCAAAGCATATCTACTTAAAGTGTTTTCACAATGAATTTTAATTAGATTTACTAATCTATCCCATTGGACTATGAGTTCCTCAAGGGTAGAGTCTAATTAGACCTTTTATTTTCCTCTCATGTCTACTGGTACATAGTAGGTTCATAGTAATTGTCAGTTGGATAAAAAAATAAGAGAATTTGCTGGGGCCTCTGTGAGTGTACCAGGAAGTTTCTAGCTCAGATGCAACTCTCACTTTCTTCCTTTGCAACACTTTTTGAATCTGTGGCAAAAGGCCCCGACGGACAAAGGGAGCGATCTGATGGAATATGCTCGTGGCGAAGCTCCTACAGGTGCAAGTGATGGACACGGTGGTGGAAATGCGTCTTAATTGGTAGCGTGAAAAACATTTCCCAGGTGCTAGATTGGGTTGTAAATGCCATCTGTCCTGCCACAGAGGATTAGAGGGAAGAATGCCTTTCTCTGGGTTCTGGGGATAGTGTAGGCATCAAGATGAGTGTTGATATTAACTTGTCTGTGCTCCGCCTGGATAATTGCAGGCAAGGGAAACTGTCTAGGGTTTCTATCTTGAAATCAAATGGATTGATGCGGTGGCAGGTCTCCTGTTCCCAGGTGTTTGGTTACATTTGTTAAAGGGAATTCTAGGAAGAATTAGAATTCAACAATTTTTGGCCTATCCTGGGAGGTTCTAGGTCAATACACTCCATACTATTTGATGTTTGATCCTCCAAAGGCAGAAGAAATGAAGCTTACTTCTTCACTCTGGCCCTGTCTTCTCTTAGACATCCTCTTTAATTCGGTTATTAACTCCATAATTACTGAGTTCCCATGAAGGGGCCAAGCCCTGGGTTGGGTCCTGGGGACACCAAGGAAGAGATGACATTTTTTTCTGAACTCAGGAAATTCACTGTCTTGGATAGGAGGTGGGGAGGGTGTCAGACACATAAACAACATAATGTAGTAGACGATATAATAGATATACAAAGAATTCTAGAAAGAGAGGGAGAGAGAGAGGGATATATACATACATTCATATATGATCCCTCATGGCACATTAGCTAAAAGATCCCTGGAACTTTCAGCTACTTTGGCCAATAAATCTTTTTGGCTAAGCTAGTTTGCTCTTGGTTTCAGGCATTTAAAATTCAATGAGTTCCAATAATACGGGAATCACAGAAGCCGTTGTGTTAAAGCCACATTTGAGCTGAAGTTTCTCACCTCAAGGAGGGCTGGGTGCGCTAGAGAGAACGTTACGTGCAACGCCATGAAAGAACAAGGCCTGTCTTGGGAATGTTGAGATATCTGATACAACTGCATTTTCATCACACCACCCAGATGATTCTACACATGCACAAGAACCCCCGCTTTAAGGAGTACCCAACCATTCGTATCTGAAGAATCCCAACTTTGATGCTTCATTAAAGCAGATTTTCCCAAAACTTCATACGCGTTACTCATCACACTCACCCTATGGAAATGTGCTTAAAAAAAGTTAACCCTATATCCTTGGCTTTTTTCTGGGGGGGGGGGCAGCATTATATAATACATTCACGAGCATTAAGATGCTAATGCCCCTTTGCCTCATTCACGTGTAAACCCCATGTCTTGCACTGCATAAAGTAAAACTCAGCGAGGAACAGCGGCCCCATCTTCAGTAATAGTCATAAAGTGGTGACATCCACTTACTGTGTAACTTCTCTGTGTCCTGCTCTATGCTGAGCGCCCATATGCTTGACCCGATTCTGTTTTCAAAACAACCCTCTGATAGGTATGGTCATCCCCATTTTAGAGCTGAAGAAACTGAGGCCTCAGGTAGTTGAAATAATTTGCCTGCAGCTAATGGAAGTCAGGATAGGAATCCGGTGTTTCCTTTCTGCCACACTTACCCCTCTGCCTCTCCAATTCCCTTATTCCCTAGCTCCAAAACCCACCCTCAGTGTTTCCTTCTTGGGGGAGTGAGTTTCTGGCCCTCTCAGCTTCTGCCATGGGAGGTGAGCTTCTGGCAAGGAAGTCGGGGGAAGGGCGGGAATGGCTGTCAGGGAGGCGGCCAGTAGTGGCCGCCCCTCCGAGCCACGTGGGACGCGGCAGAAGATGCTGGAGGTGTTTACTCCTGAGGGGAGGAAGGGCATGACGACTCTCTCCAAACATCCTAAGTCACTCACTTGAGTGTTTTAAGAGGTAAACCTAGGACGGTGGCGGAGAGTTCAATAATAATCTTCTAACACCAGCGATCAAGAGGAGGGGCTGAACAGCGGGGAGGTGACCCAAGGTGTTCAGACGCAGACTGGAAGGTGGCAGTTCGTGGGGAAGAGGAAGCTCTCTGGTCTCAGACAGACCAGCTGGTTGATCCAGCTCTCCCACAGCTGAGCTCTGCAACCTAGGACAGATGATTGAAACTTCCTGTCTCCTTCCTCATTATAAATTAATATCTTAATAATATCTATTCTGCAGGCTTGTGAGAATTAGAGGTAATACATATTCAGAGCTGCCATAGAGCAATGGAAATAATAATACTACAATGGTTGCCAGAGATGGGACATCTCTCTTAGCACCACTGTTTTAGATTCAAGAATCCAACAGGAAGGGCAGAGCATTGAAATGTATTACCTGTAGAGATCCCACCAGGGTAAAGAGGTCTTTTTTAACCATAACTTCCCAAAATGTGGAGCTAGAACAGCACTGATTGGAGGGTGAGGGTAGTATTTTACAGGAACTTTTTTCTTTCTGCGTGTTGTGTTGTGGGAGGGGCCGGAGAGGTTCCCATATTATGTACATTTCATCTCCAACGAGAGATCAGGTTACTCTGACGTAACTGCAGGGAGCCCGTTATTTACCCTCCATCCCTATAAACTTCTCACTACTGAGTTTACAGTTGGTGGATTGTTCATTCCACATACTATAATTGCTTCATTAGAGGCTTCAGATGGTTCACTGTGTTGGCAACTTCCTGCAAAACTGTCTGCACAATCAGGGCCAGGCACATGCCACTTGAGTCATCAGGAATTGAAGCATTTGCCTGTTTGTTTGTGTGTGTGTATTTGTTTTCAAAAGGCAGCATATTACACGGGATTTAATCCTGAGGCTAGGTGCGACCCCGCCCGCTGGGGGGCAGCACAGGGGCAAACAGATCTCTCAGCGATCTCAGCCACTACGGTGTGTAAGTTACCATCCATTTATTAATGACTCCCTGATTTCTAGCTCCAGCCCCCGTGTCTCTCAGGAACGTCAGAACCAGATAGACAAATACCTCAAGATAGCCCCCACCCTTACTTGGATTATCCCATAGGTATCTCCAACTCAACATCCTTGATACTGACTTTCTGATGACCACTGTATCCTCACCCCGAACCCTGTATCCTCTCCTGTTCCCCATCTCAGTAAATGACATCACCATCCATGCAGTAGCAACATCTCTGCTCATCATCCACGTGGCCTCCATTTCCCTCGTGCTTACACCCAGTCACCAAGCCCAATGAATTCTTCCTTCCGTTTGCTCTCATTGGGGCCACTCCCTCATTTCCATGGTCACTTCCACTGTTTGGCCTAAACTTCCACTATTTCTTCCGCAGATACAACAGCCTCTTCTATGTGAGCTCCCTCCAGGCCACAGGAGCGGAGTCATCTTTTAAAAACTCAAGTCTGATAACATCACCACCATGTTTAAAGCCCTTCAAAAACTTTCCAGTGTCCTTAGGGGAAAAATCTTAACTGACCATGTTACACCTGGTTATACCTTTTTCTTAGCACTTTGTATACTTTCCTCTTCTTTAAAAAAAAAAAAATCCTTATTTCTCAGAACCCTCCTTACTCCCTGATGTCAGGAGCTGTCTTTCTTATTCACCACTGATTAACCCCAAGATTAGCAGACTGCCAGCCACAGAGAAGGAGCTGAGGAACTATCCATTGACCTGTGGCCATGAAAGAACAAGAAGGGATTCCTGTTAGCTGGCTTTTCACCCCTATTCCAAGATGACTTCAGGGGTGGAGAGAGGAATACTTCAAAAATCAAATGGGCAAAACCTAACAAATCTGCCCACCCCAACGATGGGACGTAAGGCCCCTTACAAATGTGCTTCTCCAGCCTCAGCTCCCCCAGACCCTACCCTGTTCTCCAACGTCCATCACAGGTCTGTGCTCAGTGCCAGAAATTTTCTCTGTTCCCCAAACACCCTGCCTTGTTCATTACCATCAGTGCCTTTGCATATAAAGTTCCTCTGACAAGAAGGCCTTTTCCCACCTTCCTTTCCTGGGAATATTGGATTCCCCCTTGAAAAGTGATTTCAGTGACCACTTCTGTGGCTCCCCAGGTAAAGACGCTGCTCCTCCCTTGTCTTAGTCTGCTTAGGCTACCATAAAATAATGCAACAGACTGGGAGGCTTAAGCAGCAGATATTTAATCCTCACAGTTCTGGAGGCTGGGAAATCCAAGATCAAGGTGCCTGCATGGTCGGGCTCTGGTGAGAACCCTCTTCCTGGCTTGCCTTTTTGCTGTGTCCAAACATGGTGAGGAGAGATCAAGTTCTCTGGGATCTCTTCTTAGAAGGGCACTAATCCCACCATGAGGGCCCCATCCTCACCACCTCATTTAACCCTAATTACCTCCCAAAGGGCCCACCTATAAATACCATCACACTGGAGGGCTGCGGTGGCTGGGGCTTCAGCATATGAATTTGGGGGGACACAAACATTCAGTCTATAATATCCTTCTATCCTACCTTCACATTTTATTATGTAATCATTAGAAGGGCTATTAATATTCAGCACTTGCTGTAGACTTCATATTCTTTATTTCATTTAATTCTCACAACTATACCAAGAGGGTGGTACTTTTGTCCCCATTTTAGAAACGAAAAAATAGTTTCCAAGTGCCCAAAGTTACACAACAACCCAGTGGTGACCGCAAGCCTGGAATCAGGGGCTCCTGACACCACAGCCAGGGTTTAACCACTCTCCCGTACTGCCTAAACCAGAACTTGGTGAATGTCCAGGCAGACAATATTTTGGACTTGCTGGGCCATACACTCTTTGTCACAACTATTCAGCCCTGCCACTGTATGCAAAAGCAGCCACAGACAGTACATACGTGAATAGACATGGCTATGTTCCAATAAAACGTGATTTATGGACTCCAGAATTTGAATTTCATATGGTTTTCAATGTGTCACAAAATGTTCTTCTTTGGATTTTTTTCCCAACCACTTAAAAACATAAAAACCATTCCCAGCTCACAGGCTGTAAAAAACCACCTCGCCTGCTGATCCCTGGCCTAAACGACTACGACTTTAATAGTAAATATTTTTCTGAGAAGGGAGACGTTTCTCTTCTCCAGTACCTCCTGACCCGTAAGATTCCTTCCATGTCTCCAAAAGCCCTCTTAACATTTCCTACCGCAGGGTGTTTTAGCATCAGGGCTGCTCCCTCTCCTCCCTCAGGTGCCTGCCCACACACGGCTTTCTCAGCGAGGTCGTCTCTGGCTGCCCTGTCTAAAGCTGTCACAGCCCCCTGTCCCTCCGTACCTCTTTTATCCCACTTTATCTCTCTCCTTAGCACTTACCACCATCTACCCAAGCACACGCCCTGTTTATTGTCTTACCCCCATTAGAACGTGAGCTACGTGAAGGCGGGGCAGGCTGCTCTGTTCACAACTGGAAACCCAGAACCTAGTAGGGGATGTATGTAACACATAGTAAAAGCTAAAGAAATATTTAATCAATCTACTCATGCAACTAAAGTCATTCACGAACATCCAGCACAGAACGGATTCTCAAAAATAAAAGCGTGGACGAACAGACAGAGGAGGTATGTACCCAGTTTCTCCTGGGATCTTCCATTTGGGGTTGGTGGGAAATCTCGTTTTCCATAGAGTTTGCACAGGGGGGAAAGCAGGCCCTTGCTTTTCCTCTGGCCTCGCTGTGAAGCACTGATCTGTGCTGAGATTTCTTGGAGGCGTGAACTCCTGACCCTGCTCCTTCTGGAATGCCAGGCTGGAGGCTCTCAGAGAGGAAGCAGGAGGTGACTGGGGCCTGGGCGTCAGCCCCAGACGGCAGCAGCAGATGGAGCCGGGGACAGCTGGAGAGGAAGGCCTGGGATCCTGGCGGAGGAGGGAAAAGGTGTGTGCCAGGGCTCCCGGGCCACTGGCAGAGGAGGACGGGCTTCTTGTTGGGTTAATTGAGGTAATTTTTGCTGCCACCTTTCGGATAGTGATAAAATTCTCCTACCAGCCACTGACTGTATCTCTGATGCCTGCCTTGTTCCACTGTACAGAGACAGCGCTCTAAATTTAGCCCCAGTTATTTAGCTATTCCTTAAAACTCTGTCACTTAAAAAATAATTATAGGATTTCTCTGAAAGACTGTAATACATGGAGTGCACAAATTCCAGGTATAACTTGGAGATCCAGCTGGGATCACCAAATAAAATTGAGAGCAGAGGCCTAATTCGAGTAGTCCATGTGGCAGCTAGAGAGACCTTGTTCCTTAGGCCCCTCTCCTTTATCTGTATTTTGAGCTAAAAGCTCAAAGGAACCAAAAGAAACTAAAAGAAGTGGTCTCAAGCCCAATGTACAGACCCTGGGGAAAGTCCGGTTTTCCTTCTGCTTGGCAGAGCCGGAAAGGCCGCCCGGGCCCCCAGAAAGTCAGACGTGCTCTCCCTGAGCGCAGAGGAAGTCAGGCTGAGCCCCGCTCTGTCTATCCACTCGGCCAAGAGCCTGACATAGTTGACCTCTAGGAGAGAAGGGGTTTGTTCTTCTCTTAAAAAAAAAAGAAAAAAAAATTCTTTTGGATTTTCTGTGATTGTAAACTGCAGAAACCAAAGTCAGTCTCTCAAAGGAAAAATGATGCCCAGGAGGAAAAGAACTGGTCCCTCTAGGAAGTGAAGACCCCACTCAGCAGAGCCCTGGTGGACATAAAAGCCACAGGGAGATGAAGAATTCTGCTTCCAATTCATTCCACAAACGGTACTGTGTTCCCACTTTGGTACAGTCCCTGGGGGACTCACAGCAAATCAAAGGAACAAGGGCGATCTATTCAGCCTAAAACCTTCAGTAGATGCTACAGAAGAAGGATCCAGGAGGGGCAGAGAGGGCCCAGGGAGTAATGCCTATAGGGAAGTAGCTGGGCCCAGAAGCAGGGAACTGGGGACGAGGATGGCGCTGCCCTGCTGGTGAGCACTGATGTCTTGGATTTCCCACCTAAATCAGGCTTTTCAAGGATGCTTCATCATGGCTTTCCAGGAGGAGTAAAGGGCTCTCTGGCCACATATATTTCCCTAGGATGCTGGGTAGAGGCTAGGGTCCAGGGCTGTAACTAACCCTTCCAAGGTTAACCCCGGCACACCTGGTGGCTTGGAGCACATCCAGCACTAAGACAGCCAGTTGGTCCAGTTGGAAGGGATCATCTGGGCTTTTCACTCCAAGCTCTGTGTTTGTCAGAGTCGCTGACTCAAGCCCAGAGCAGATAAGTGACTTGTCTCAGGCCACAGAGCAAAGCTGCGGCCATGTCGTGAGAAGGAGCCAGCTCTCCGTGTCTCAGTCCAGGGCTACCATGTGTAAAGCAACTCCTGGGCTAGTGGAAAGCACTGGCTTTGAAGCCAGATGTTCTTAGACTAGAATCCAGACCCTGACACACAGGTGCAGATAGGTCTCTCAAAGCTGCTGTTTTCCTCTCTGTATAGTGGGGATGGTCATCCCTGCGGGGCTTCCTGCCCTGTGTGGCTCTCAGAATCGAATGATCCAACCGGAGGGAAAGTGCTCTGTAAACTGTAAAGAGCTGAGCGGATACTGCCCATTGTCACAGTTCCTCATCCGTGACTCAGATTCCGAAGGGGCCCATCCCGCCGACTTCAGCCCTAAACAGAACAGCGTGATATGGACTGGAATGGTGGCCAGCTGACTGTGTAGTCAGCGCAGCAGAAGGCAGGCCCTGCATCATCCTGCTGTCCATCCCTCCCTCTGCCCCCTTCGTTTCCCCCAGATGGGCCTGGCTGGGGGGAGCTGCAAAGCTGTCCACCTTCCACGTGGCTCTGAGGCCCCGGCTGGGCAAAAGCCAGGAGGCAGATCTTGGGCATCTGACCGATTCTTTCCTGCCGGTGTGAACATCTCAACTCTCAGCCTCTCCTCCTGACTTCCCGAGGGACATGCAGAGGACCCTGTCCCTGGACGATCTGTCTCTCATGAAACCAGAGGTTACCCTGTATTCTGAAAGCGGTACCAGCACCCCCAGTCCTTTGGAGGGCTAAGACTGGGATGGCTGCTAGTTGGTGACGGGCCCCCAGATCTCCCAGCGCTGACCACTGCTGCCACTGAGACCAGAACCACCGGTCCCACTTTGAGGCCGCTTGGGGAGGGGATGACTGCAGAAATCTCAGGACCCTCCATAATCACAAACCCCGTGAGTGCCTGAGGGAGCAGAGGGGAGACTTGTGCTGCCCCTGAAGACAGCCCTCCTAACCAGTGGCCTCCTCTGAGTGCAACGTCCTGCATGAAATAAGGCACAAAATGAGTATTTGCTGAGCGCCTACCTGGAATTCTCTAGGTACAATCACACCGGTCCTCCAACACCTGCTGACTAAGAAACTACTACTCGTGCTTTACAAATGAGGAAATGAGTCCAAAACGGTTGCGAAATACGCCCCAGGTCATGCAGCTAACAGCGACGTTAACGTTCGCCACGATGAGGGCTTTGAACAAGACACACACATTCGGCGCGCCTTCTCACCAGGACCCCACAGCAACCCTGAGGTGGTGATTAGCTCGCTGTCTTCCAGATGAGAAGGCTGCAACAGAAGCAGACCCAGTCACACAGGGGCAGACCCACCGTCAAATCCAGATCCCACTGCCCGGTCTCCCGCACACGTGGGCGGCCGCTGGATTTAGACACATGGCTCCGGACGCTCAGCCCAGCGTACGTGCCTCCAGCTATTAGGAATTCTCTCCGCAGCATCACGAAGGGAGCTTTTTCAGACGAGGTTCTCAGGCCCCGCCCTGAAGATTCGGGCTCAGCAGGTGTGGGCAGCGCCCGTGGCTGTGTTTACACACGCACTCAGGCGCTCCCAGCACTCCCAACGCTGCCTCCCTGTCAGAGTCAGCCTCCACCCTCAACTTCTGTCCTCACCACAACTGCCGCTGTCCTTGCCCCCGTGGCCGACAGCCTCCCTTCACTGTAAACCCAGGGGCCGCTCGGAGGCGCTCACCTCCATCCACCTGTCAGGGGCAGCCTGCATCACGACCACTCCTCCTTCGCGAAACTCTCCCCACAGCCTCCCTTCGCTCGTGGGTTTCCTCCCGTCACTCTGGCCTCTCCTTCTTGGCCTCTCGCGGACTTCTGCGCCTCCTTCTCTCCGTTTCACCTGGCTGTTCCCGGAACTCTGCACTCAACCATCTTCTTTGGCCATTTTCTTTGCCCTGGGTGACCTCACCCACCCCGTGGCCTCAGTCACTGCCTCTGTGTGGATGGCGCACATCCCTGCCCAGACCTCCCCTAGAGCCCCAGTGGTGGAGGCCCAAATGCCTCTGGATCTTGTCCACCCGGCCGGCCCACCTCAAACATGGCGGCACGCCCGTAAGGGAACACGCCATCTTCACCTCCGCGAAGGGCTCTTCGTGGGTCACTGAAGGCATGAAACTGGTGGTGCGTAGGGTGGGGATACAGTCCCCAACTCCTCCTGTGTCCTGAGATTGCCAGGGTGTAGAGATTCGAGCTTCTAAATCTGAGAAGCTCGCCAGCTCTCCCGCTGCATGGCCACCGGCCCACTTCTTCCTCTCTTCGGGGCCCTGCTGCGTTACTCTGGTGCCTTCCTGACCAGACTCTCATCCACCCAACCCACGCTCCACCCAGAGCCTATCAATCAGGCCATGCTACTTCCCTACTAAAACCCATTAAGTATTTCCCTCTGACCGTCAGCACAAAACCCAAGCCTTTTATCTCCCTTCCAAAGCACTTCCTGTGGGTCCAGGCTTTCCTTTCCAGCCACGTCTCCCCCAGCTGCCCACCAAACAGCGCTATCTACGCTCCGGGCACTTAGGCTTGAGCATGGTGCTGGGAAAGCTTTCAGGTATTTTGCTATCTTTGCACTGCTCTTCCCTCTGGCAGGGAGACTATCTCCTTCTCTACGTTTATCCTTCAAGTCTCCCTCAGGAGGCACCTCCTCCAGAAGCCCCCTCTGCCCGCGGGCTTTAGGTGGGCGCCCCTCCCTCACCTGCCACAGCAGCTGCTGCTTACCTCTTTCCCAGCACTGACCACCGATCCTGAACCATCACTGCCTGTTCTCCTCTCCCACCGGAACGCAAGCAACGTCTTGTTGCCTTCAACTTCCGCTTTCCAGGGCCCACCCAGAACCGTGCCCGTGGCACTTAGTCAATGTCTGTGGACTAATATGATGAAAACAGTATCACGCACCAAACATTTATCGAGGACTCAGACTGCCAGGCACCATGCTAGGTACATGCATTGTATCATTTAACCCATACAACAACGCTAGATGGTAACTGATTCTTACTCCCATTTTGCAGGTGAGGAAACTGAGGCACGGGGATATTAAGCAATTTGCCCAGGGTCACACGTTTAGTCAGTGACAGAGTGGAGACCAGGGCCCACAGCCCAAGTAATGAGGGAAGAAATGTGTGAGGAAACTTATTCCAGGAGGTCGAGTGACCACAGCTTCTGCCCGGAATTAGGGAGGGACCACATTCCAGCGGGGATAGTGACCGTGCGATCCTGTGTAAAAGTCACTGGGAAATGAACTCTGAACTCAGCACGGCAAACGGAAGACCACTAGCTCCTTAAAACGAACCCGCCATCCCACAACTCTGAGGGCCTGAAGTAACCATATTCCCAAGCAAAACGAGGGGACAGAGGTTTCCCTCATCAGCCTCCCTGCTCGCCAGCCCCACTCAGTCCTCTTCAGGCCCCCTGTCCACTGAGCGGTCCCCCAGCAGCACGCTGCTTCCCTGGCAGCCGGAAGAACCACAAACCCCATCGTTCCCTTCAGTCACCCCAGATTCCAGGCTACGCTAGGCACACAAGAGGGCAGAAAGTGGTTTGAAATCTGTGTGCGGGAGATGTCGGGAAGGTTGGAGAGAGCAATTTTTGTTTCCCATCATTCCTTTGTATAATGTTGTACCCTTCTGACAAGTCCGCATAATACAGCTTAACTTCACCAATTGCTGACTTAAAAGAAAACAGTGAAGACCTATCTTTAATGTCAAACGAACAATGGGCAACCTTCCAGAGGAGGAAAGTGACTTGCTCTGAAAGAGCTGGAGAAGAAAAGTGCAAAATGTTCCCAGCTTAACGTGAGGGGGGAAGAAAGTCAGCAGCTGTGTGCTGGCACGTCGGCTCCCCGGCTGCAAGCCCAGGGCGGCCTCCACCAGCCTCCTCTGACAGTCAGGCCCACAGGCTGAGGAGGAAGCCTCCGAGCTTGAGAGGGGACAGACGGTGGCTGTTTACTGCTCGGGAACGTTGAGCCAGCGGCACTCAGTCCAGGTGTGTCTGCGCGTAGATGTATACGTGGATGTAGAGCTCTCCTTTCGAAGACAAGGAACCCCTGAAAGTGTGTGTGGAACCCCCTGGGAACCTCAGCCACTGGTTCTCCATCTTCTGCTGGAGTTTTCTGTTTGTACCTCGCTCTCCCCACGAGTAGCCACTCTCCACTGGGCACTGAGATTCTGACCAACCTTGCCATCTAAACACTATTTAAATGATTTTAACTCTTTAGGCTTTTCCCCGTGAGATAGGGAGCATCTCAGGCTGCCTCTCCAGGTTCAGATTCCATCCCTGCCACCTCATTTCTGATACTTCAGCCACATCAACCTTCTTGTAAGGTCCTGACTGTGCAGTTTCGTGCTTCTGTTCTATGCCCCCAGTGCCTTTGCACATGCTGTTCCTTTTGTCTGAAATGCCCCCTGGAAAGTCCTAGTCGTCCTTTAAGGCTTAGATCAAGAATGTCCTCCTTCTGGAGTCCCGTCTGACTTCTCCAGTGAGTTTGCCACTCTCCTCTTTTGAGCCGTGGGCTACCTCTATCAGAGGAGACATTACTATGCATGAAATTTATCAGTTTACACGATTTCTCCTCTATTAGGTGAAGGTTGTCTCAGGAGCAGGGACTTTGGCTTGTTCATAGACATATACACACATACATACGAATTCACATGTACATGGACCTGGCTCAGGGACTGGCCATACAGTATGCATTCAATAAAATGCTTGTAGGTTAGCGGGTCTAAAACTCAGCTTCTCAATGCTGGCTGCAAATTAGAATTACCTGAGGAATTAAAAAACAAAACAAAACAATGACAGCATCCACGTCACCTTGGAACTCCAGATCACCTGAATCAGAAACTCTGGGGGTACGGCTCAGCCACTGGGGCTTTTATGAGCCCTCTAGGTGACTCCGATATGTTTCCTTTGTCTAGAAACTTATGGTTAAATGACATATTTAATCCCCACCCCCCAACACGTATGATACATGGTGGTGAAGAAAGACAAAGATAGCTACAATGAAGAGCTCCCTCTTAGAAAAAGAGAGAGGGGACAGCAACATCCTGTGGTCACAAGGTGTGGCATTCACACCAATGCATGTATGGACGGGGATGACAGCACAGTGGACGCCTTTGCCCTGCGATGGAGGCCGACCAGCCTGGCCTCCTCTGCTTCTCCCTGAACTGCCTTGTCTATGGACCCTGTGGCCACAGCTAGAGGGCCACGGGGTGGCTTCCCTTCTCAGGGCTGCTGACTTCCTCCTAGAGAGTTCATGGGGCTGGAAATGCCCTGGGAGGTTATCATTCGTCAGGCTTTGTGTTTTTCAGGCGTTTCAATTTTCCAAAACTTTAATAAGCTCTTGGGTGATCTGCATCCAGTCAAATGCAAAGTCAGAATTATGGGTCCCTGAATCTAGACCACTGTCGGAAGGTTCCAGTCCCTTAGTAGCAGGCCCTCCGGTTCGATCCATCTTGCTAATAATACACTGGGATGGGGATGCAGAGGGGCAAGGCTAAAATTCCTTTTGCTTCCTGGCTGCATCTCAGAGGATAGCTTTTTATGCTGTGGAAGAAAGAAGACATTGTAGAGTGCTGAAATATCATTCTACCTCTAGGTTCCAATCTTTTCTCCCTGTGTCGTTTTAGCCTCCCTCACTTCACTTATGCCAAGTTTAGCTTGGGATAGACAGTTCAGCTTTTCCAACCCACCGCACTCCTCTCTGCCCTCCTGGACAGCTGATCGAGACAGGGTGGGCTCTGTTTCCTTCCCACTCAGCTTGCTTCATCCTTACAGGATGCTACTGAAGGCTTTATGAAGTAGCCAATCCTCTCCAATAGAATTCTTTTTTCTATCTCTAAAACACAGTTTGAGTCTCAAGATAGTACATGTGACAGTTCAACCCAGCTGCTATGTAAGACATGACTGGGATTTCCAACTTTCCAGCCAAGAATAGAGGAATTCTTGGTGCTCTGCATGCTACTACGATCCAGCCAGTTCTACTTTTTAGGATTTCACTTATAAAACCCCACTTTCAGAAGGCAATGTTACAATTATTTAGGACCTACTCCATAGTAAGTGAAAGAAACCCACCTTAAGATGGCTTAAGCAAAAAAGGGGAATACACTGGCTCACCCAAATGGGCAGTCCAAGGTTTCTGCTCTCTTTAGATGCGGTTGTATCTGAGGCATGAAATTATGCCATCAGTCTACTCTCTCCTGTTCTCTCAAAATCTCAGCTCTGTCTTCCTTTGTATTGATTTCACTCTCTCCCAGTAGCCCCAACAAAAAGAAAGTACCACTTTTCTAATAGTTCCAGAGTCCTATTGCTGACTCTCATTAGCCCAAAGTGGGTCACATGCCCATCCCTAAACCAATCACTGTGGCTAGAGGATGCAAGACAACGATTGAGCATGTGCCCAGACTTGAAGCCAACAAATGAAAGTTAGCCCAACCTAAAACACATGGTCTGAGCATCAGAAAGATGTGTTCCCAAGAGAAAAGTCTGGTTCTGTTAGCAGAGGAGATGGTAGGTGGGCAAACCACAGAAGTTCACTTTAAGGACCATGACTGTTTGTGCTGGCTGCTGTGGCCCCAGAGCTCAGTACAATGCCTGCCACACAGGGCACGCTCTATCAATGTTTGAATGAGTGAATAAATAAGTGAATGAATTCAGAGACTAACTCTATATCCCAATTACTCTATGGGGAAGCCCAACGGAAAGAAGAGCTCTTCAAAAGCTTTCATGAGTTCTAGTGTATAGCCTAATTTTTTTTCTTTTTATTTATTTATTGGCTGCGTTGGGTCTTTGTTGCTGCGCATGGGCTTTCTCTAGTTGCGGTGAGAGGGGGCTACTCTTCGTTGCTGTGCGTGGGCTTCTCATTGAGGTGGCTTCTCTTGTTGTGGAGCACGGGTTCTAGGCATGCGGGCTCAGTAGTTGTGGCATGCGGGCTCGGTAGTAGTGGCTCATGGGCTCTAGAGCACAGGCTCAGTAGTTGTGGCGCACGGGCTTGGTTGCTCCGCGGCATGTGGGATCTTCCCCGACCAGGGCTCAAACCCGTGTCCCCTGCATTGGCAGGCAGATTCTTAACCACTGCGCCACCAGGGAAGTCCCAGCCTAATTTTAATGACCTCTGGATTTGCCTAATTGGAGATATAATCCTTTTCTCCCCACAGGGATCCTTTTTCCCAACATTGTCACCAGAAGGGAAACCTGGCAATATTTCCCCAAATTAAAAAATACAACAAATTTCTCTGAAGCAGCGAAGTTATATATTCATTCTTTCTTTAAGTCATTCATTCTACAAACATTTATTAAGCACCTCATATATCAGATACTATGCTAGGTACTAGGATATAGGTATAAAAGATCATAATCCCTTACTTTAAGAAGCTCAAGCCTAACAGAGAGACCAAGAAGTGATCAAAAAAATGGAGGCAGCTTATGGAGTAAAAGATTCCAGGCTTTGGAGTCCGAGCCAGCTCCACCACTGAATTCTGGTTCCGCCACTTGATTACCACACAACATCAAGAGAGTTACTAACCTCCTCAAGCCTCGTTTTTCCTTATCAGTAAAATCAGTTATAATAATATCACCAACCTCATAGAGCTGTCGTGTGAATTAAATGATAATATATATATGAACAGTGTGTAGCTAGAGCCTGGTACAAATGGTAGCAATTCTGTCTGAGGCTGTTGAAGACAAGAGGAAAGAGCAAGTCGTCCTCTGGGAGTCAGAGAAGGTCTGATGGAAGAGATGAGATTTGAGCTGGTCTCCGGGATGAGCAGCAGATCACGATGTAGAGTGTCTAAAGGGAGTGCATTCTAACAGAGGGACAGTTTATTTAAAGCTTTGAAAACCCAAGGAAAATTGGTACGTTTACAGAGCAGCAAATATTTCTAGATGCCTTGCGTGTTGGTGGGATAGTGATGGGAGTGGAAAGGTATGAAACACCAACATTCGGGGAAAGAACAAGGACTCTGGGACTTCTCTGTCTGACAGGGGTATAGGGCACCTGGGAACCCCTGACCAATAACCATAAATCATTGGTGCCCCAGGTAAGTGGGTGTCGGAACAGCCATTATCTCTCCTGTACGCACATCATGATGGTGTCTTTCAGACGGGCAGAGAAGTTGAGGGTCCATTTACAGTTCCTTTCAAATGACTCGCAATAAATCACAGTATTTATTATTCACAAGCTGGTTCCAACGAAGCAGGGATTGTGAGTTGGGGGTGGAGGAGAAGGGAGTGGCTTGACTCCTAAGGGAAAGGTTGGGGGGTTTAATGAGATAATATCCATGAAGCACTTAGTCTCCCAGAGGCGATAATGCGGCAGCTCCTGCTCAGGGACTGGGAGATCTGGGGAGATACTGTTTCTAAGTAGAGACGCTAGACCGAGGAACGCTAGACAGAATGGAGGGGCAAAGTCTTGCTCCTTAAGTAATTTCCCTCATCAGCATCACGGCCAGAACCATCCACTGCAGCAGAAACAAAGAAATGCCAGTTAGGGGAGTGAGGTCCAGACACTCAGGCCTCCATGGCACCAGGGAAGAACCCACCATCCCCACCATGACCCGTATCAGACCCACATCACACGGGCCGCCTGGGCTCCAGCGCCTCAGGCACAGCCTTGGTCCTGAGCCTTTCTCTCACCCAGCTTCTGCCCCATTTCCCAACCTAACTCAGACTGCCAGTTGTGAGGGAGGAAAGGGGTCCAGGATCCAGAATTCCTATTTCCTGAGTAGCTGCTACTGATGTCATAGGCCCCTCACGGGCGCGTACCATAGAAACAACATCCACACTTTGCTACCACCAGGACGGGTGGGGGAGGGCTGGGCTACGTTCTGAGAGGTGAGGTCATTATTCACCCTCTCACCCTGCTGAGTGCCTCCTTTCCCCCGATCATTCCCTCACTCCTAACCAGCATTACACACAGGCCTGGGAGAAGCCCCGGTCCCATGAATGAAGCATTCTGGAGAGTGTCCAAAAGGATGAAACAGTAAAGGAAAGTATCCACAAAGAAGACAGAACTTTAATTCTCCTTATCTCCTCACCCTAAGCCTGCCCCTCTTCCCCGTGACCCACTTTTATGTCCCTGATGACTCTATTTGAACATGATCCAGTTTAGAATTCCTTCTCCTTACACATTTATATTAGTTAGGATGAAACTAACTGCTGTCACAGACGAACTCCAAAATTTCAGAGGCTTAACTTCGTAAAAGGATTTAAAAAAAAGTTTGTGGTCATTTCAGAGGCTTAACTTCGTAAAAGGATTTAAAAAAAAGTTTGTGGTCAAGGGACTTCCCTGGTGGTTCAGTGGCTAAGACTTTGCCTTCCAATGCAGGGGGTGCAGGTTCCATCTCTGGTCGGGGAGCTAAGATCCCACATGCCTCATAGCCAGAAAAAAACAAAACATAAAGCAGAAGCAATACTGTAACAAATTCAGTAAAGACTTTAAAAAATGGTCCACATCAAAAATATATATATATAAATACAAAAATATATACGTAAAAAATAAATAAATAAAAATTCATGGTCAATGTGTGTGTTTTTCTTCGATCATGGTAAGTGGGGCAGGGGGCGTGGAGAGAGAATGCTATGGACTCAGCGTTTGTGTCCCCCTCCCCCAGATTCATACGCTGAAGCTCTGATGGTACTGGGAGGTGGGCCATTGGGAGGCAATTAGGTCATGGGGGTGGCGCCCTCAGGAACTGGATTAATGTCATTAGAAAGGAGACACAAGAGAGACAGTCTCTCTCTTCACCATGTGAGGACACAGCATGAAGGTGTCAGCCTTCAGACAAGGAAGAAGGCCCTCACCGGGAACTGAACTGGCCGGCACCTTGATGTTGGACCTCCTAGCCTCCAGAACTAGGAGAAGTGAATTTTTGTTGTTTAAGCCACCTGGTCTACTGTATTTGTGTTATAGCTGCCCGAGCCGACTAACACAGAGGGGCTTGTGTTCCCTGAAGGAATTCAAGGTAACAGGCTCTGCCATCTTCATCGGGGCGGTGGCGGGGGCGGGGGGGCTTTCAATCTCACCCTGCGTGTCAGCATCCAGTTTGCAAAGGGGGAAGAGCATGAGGGATCAGGCTGCTGGGGGCCAGGCCTTGAAGGAAATGCCTCACATTCCCTGACTAGAAGCCCGACCCGTCCCGTGGACCCAGGTAAGTGCTTCAGAAGCAGGAACGGGAGTTGCCAGGTTTGCTGAGCAGCTCGCCAGTTGCTGTGATGCGGACCTGCAAGGTCCAAGGTCAGGGAAGGTTCTGTGAGAGAGCAGAGACGAGGTGCTGGGAGGAGGGCAGCAGCACCTGCAGATCCCAGTGAAACCAGTGGAAAAGCACATATATACGTGAGGAAGACTGGATGCTCTGGCTCTGGAAGCGCTGCTAGCAGGACCCGGATAAGCTGGAGAGCTGGACACGGGGCTGAGGTCGCAGAGGCCCAGGGCCACAGGGAAACACATGCGCTGACAGCTCTGGGCAGAAACGGCCATCGGGAACACCAGCCATACAGACAGTGGGACAAGCTTCGGGAGAAATACAGGAATTCATTTAGCTCCTTTTTGCATATTCTAAGTCTTTGAGGAAGATGACAGACACGTGGGAGGAGAAGAGGTCTGTGAGCAAGATACAAAAATCCTCTACGACTGAGGAAAGGTGGCATGGAGGTTGGTAAGTAATATTACTGGGGTTAGGAAAAGAGCAGCGGGATTGCCTTGAAGAAGGAGGAGATGCAGAAGGAAAGAGTCGGATGATATTCCAGACAGGGGAGGGGGAGGGGGAGGGGAGGGGGAGGGGAGGGAGGGGAGGGGAGGGGAGGGGAGGGGAGGGGAGGGGAGGGGAGGGGAGGGGAGGGGAGGGGAGGGGAGGGGAGGGGAGGGGCCCAACCCCACTGCTGGTCCTGAGGTGGAGGGTGTGAGAGGGTGACTGCCCTTCCTGAGAGGGTCCTGAAGGACACAGCGGGTCAGGCGCAACCAGGTCCCAGTTCAGATGATGTAGGCGGAGGGTACACAGCAGGAAGCCTGGAGGAATGGCAGGAGTCTTCCAGAGCCCCAGGGCAGGGGGGGACCCAAGGTGGGAATGGCTTGCACCTGGGCCAGAGTTGACCTGGGTGGAACTTTGAGAAAATGGGAGAGGGCAGCTGATCAGATGGACTGTGGCCTGAGGGAGACAGTGAGCCCTATTTTAGGATCAGTGCATTTTACTCTAGGTAAATTATACTCTAATTTATAAAAAATGGAATAAAACCCCATAAGGGCAATTTAAAAAGTGATGTAAATTACATAGGAAAGTATCAACCACTTCCCCCAAATGAAGAGGCTTGTGTCACATACACATTTTTTAAGGCACGGAGCATGAAGAAGATAAAATTACTTTAAAAAATGGACATAAATAGCTAATGTGAGCAATAATGAAGATTTAAGAAAGACCAAAGACGCAAAGAAACAAGTTATCCTGCTGTTGTTTTACTCACATTAGGCTTATCTGAGCCGGCAGGTGTTTCAGCTCAGGTTGGAAACGCCTGACAGCGAAGTAGAAAGTCCGTCTCATTGGGAAAGGAGAAGGATGGATTCCACTTTAAAGGTTAAAATTTCGATCTGGGAGCTATAACAGCACTGTCAAATAATTATCATTGTTATTTTTACAAATCTATTTCACTTTAAAACAAGTTGGGAAATTTCTGACTTAGTTTAAATGAGACCTCAATTCTCCCAGGCCTGATCGCCACCTGAGGCAGGGACTCCCGCTGAAAGAGTGCTGTGCTGAGTCATTCAAACGGCAGCTCCCACTGAGAGAAATAACAGAGCCAGAACCTCGCAGCAGAGCTGCTGAACAGTAGCAGAGGGAGCAAGGAGGAAGCTGATCTTTCCAGGCAGATCTGAATGCTTCTTTTTCACAGGATCTTAGTCAATATTTATCTAGCTATTCAAAGAGTTTTAACTAATCATTTATCTTTTTCCTTTTTGTCATATTTCTCTGCCTCTTTGGTTTACACTGAACTTGGACAACAGAAGGAAGCCCTAGCTTCTTTATTTCAGACCTCAAGATATCAGAAATAAAACGTCTGGCCTGAGGTATAACCAAATTGTGAAACTCAGACAGTTGGTGCAAGACCTATGAAAAATAAGGCTTATGCCCCCTCCTTCTGGGCGTTGATTTATAGAGTAGTAAGGTTTATTAGCTATGATTTATTTTTCTAGAGTCTTTTTTTTTTTTTCTCATGGTACCATTTTCAGGGGTTACTAACCCAGTCCTTCTCTGACATACAACTTTCTTTGACTTTGGGCATTAGAATAGCTTCCCTGGGAGAAGAAATCTTGTTTGCCATTTTGAAGTACAGTGGGATACACAGCGGATGTTGCCTTTAGAGGAATCAGTCCCGCCTTGCATTTCTGTAATTATTAAGAGACGTGGAGGTGCCACGCCCCTGATGGGGGACACTGACATGCCTGATCAAAGTCCCTGGAGGACAAGAAGCCAGGGGATAAGAAGTCAAAGTCAAGTTCTCCAGGAAACACTCAGACAAGGCGATTTGTGCGCAGCTGTTTTCTTGGGAAGGAAGTGAAAGAAGCAGGGTTGGGTAGAGATGACGGGGAAGTTGAACTGGGATGCAGTTCCAATGGACCCCAGGGGAGCTCTGAAGCTGAGGTGACTCTTCAGAGATGTCCAAAGTTGAGCTGACAGGGCTGGGCCTTTGTATCCCACACTGACCAGTGATTGGATGGAGGCCGTCCTGGGGAGAAGCTACCTTGGGAGAGGCAGCTCTCTTCCGCTAAGGACCATTCCCACAGACAGTCAGCAGGCAACACTCCCAGCATCTCGGGGTGAGTGCCTCAGTTCTGAAGGGGGGACCCAAGTGGCACATCACAGCATGCATTGAGGGGCCACTCTTTATGGATATGAAGTTTACCGCCGAAGCCTTTCTTGGACTCTAACTCCTCTATTATTTGCGCGTGGATTTACCACGTGCACGACCCTGCCACACCCATCGTCTGGTTTCATAAAACATGATAGAATATGCTAGAAGGGAAAGGAATATGATCCAGTCCAACCTCGTTTTATAAATGGAGAAATTGAGGCCAAGAGAGTAGGAATAATGTAGTCAAGGCGGTAAAGTGTAGTCATGGCAGAGCTAGAACTGGAACGCTGGTCTTCTGACGTCCAACACCCAATCTCTTTCCACTGTCCATACCTGCTGCCTCTGCCTCCATTTTATTCTCACAGTGGCCCTAAAGCACAGGCAGGAAAGGTATCATATATATGTGATAAATATATACAGTGACAGCAAAGCTCACACAGCCACAAAGTAGAAATAGTCCAACCCAAGTTTATTTGAGGATCAAAAGGGTGCTCAGTCAACCACACCACACTGGGGGCCTTTCCCAAGGGCCCCACCTCTATTCAGTTCAGCTCAATGATCATTTGTTGAGCATCTAGACACTGTGCTAGGCCCTGATGATACAAAGATTAATTAGACACTACATCAGCTTTCAATAAGTTCACCCCACTTAAATGGAAAAAAAAATAGAAAAGTATAGATCAGTTCAGGGTCACTCTGTACATGTTCTGATAAAACTAAACAATGCCATTAGGGTACAAAGGAGAACCCCAACTCAGCCTGAGGGCTTCCTGGAGTGGGCAAATGTGTTCACATTTGAACGAGAGACCCTCATTCTCCCTGCACATCCTCACCTGATCTTCCCCAGCTGCGGGCCAGGGGGAGGGGTGCGGCTCCATCATCTGCTTAGTGACTGGAGCTGGGGGCGGTGCCCAAAGAAGAGGGGGCCAAAGTCGGAATCTCCTCCTCCTTCACCCCACCTCCAACAACCCATCTGCCACGGCAGGTTAATTAGGCTTTCTCATCTCTCTCCCATTCCCATCTTTGCCTTGGTTTTGATATGACAACTTCTTAACTGGATGTGTAAAACCAACTCCTGTCTGGTTCTCTGCCCGCAATTGTTCCTTGCCCTTTCTGCCTGTGCCATCTTTATATAGGGCAAATACGACTCTGCCTTTCCCTGTTAAAAATCCTCCTGTGATCCTACACAGCTTTCTCCTGATATGAAGGTCTTGACACTTCTATGGCTTTAGATACTGCTCATGTGCCTGGAAAAGCAGGCATTAATTGAATCCTCTTCTTTACCTTGCAAACTCCTACTCTTTCTTTAAAACTCAGCTCAGACAACCATCTCCTCCAGGAAGCCTTCCCTGATGTCCCAGTCTGATGTAGGTGTCCCCACTGCACACTGTCAGCCCTTACCACACAGTTCTGGACTCACTGCTACAGCTGCATGTCTTTCTCACAAAGCTGTGAGCTCCTAGAAGGTAGGAGCTTATTTGCTCTGTATTCCAAGCACCTGGCACATGAAAGCTATCTAGTAATTGAGGAAGAGAGGCAATTTCAGGGAGCAGAAATAGCTTGAGCAAAGTCATGGTGGAGCGCAACAATGGTGCTTTTGGGGGTTCTGTATGGCAGAAAGTATCATGACAATGTAAACAGGGGACAGCATACTTTTCCTGTAAAGGACCAGATAGTAAATATTTTAGGCTTTGCAGGCCAAGAGGCAAGATTGAAGATACTGTGCTGGAACTTGTGTAACCCTTTAACATGTAACTGTTCATAAATATAAAAACCATTCTTAGCTTGTGGTCTGATCTGTGAGTGGCAGTTTTGGCTCATGAATTGTGGTTTGTCAACCATCGCCACTAAGGCTGAGTAGATAAGGTCCACAGTGAGGGAAAAGGTTGGAGAGGTAAGCAGACGCCTGACTGTGGAGAGCTAAAATGGTGGGTGGATGATCTGGTACTTGATTCTATAATCAAAGGCGAGCTATCAAAGGGTTTTAGGCAGGGGAGTGAGATGGTCTGATTTGTATTTTATAAAGGTTAAGTTGGCTGCAGTGGAAGGGGCTCTGTTCAACTGGGCAAATCCACCCGGCCAGTCACCACCTTCTGACTCCAGCACGCAGGCATCTCAGATGGATCCGGACATCATCTCTTTTCCCAAGTGAGGAATTCCTGGAAAGAGATGGCCCCCAAGGCTATTATCTCTAATAACTTCCAGCACGAACTAGGGGCCTTGAGTTTGGTGGAACATTCCCAGGGGACAACTTTCCTCCTCCCTTCCCAGAAAAATAAATTGGGTCATTTAGAACCAATGGGACAGGACCCACCAAGAACATTCACCGTGGATGTGCAGACCCACTTCTGCCTAAGTTTCTTCATGACAATGGTTATTTATCTGATCTTGACTTCCACACTGATCCAACTCCTACACTTAGTTCCAAAACAGGTCTTAAATCACTCAGGAGCCAAGCCAAGCCAGGCTGAAAGAGGAAGTAACCTTGGCCGCACACTCTACAGACATCAAAACAAAGACGGTAAAATCAGATGAAATCACCCTCAAACAATGAAAGCAAGATGCTGGCATCTTCTTCAGGGACTGGCCCAAATTAAGACTGTAACATCCATGGATAAGACAGGCGACTGAGTCAGAAGGCTTTCCAGGGGGAGATCTTAGTAGCTAATCAGACAATGACGATTACTGGATATTACAAACTTAAAATCAAATGGGTATCTGCTTTTGGACGCCTGTTTTGACTTAGGAGGCCAACTTCAGAGTGATTAACTAACACAGCCTTCTCGAGCGACCACACCCACTTTTACTGCCTATATTAATTTTCCTCTACACACTTCCCTCCAAGAAAGCAACCTTGAACCTGACTCAACTAACCAGCTGAGGTCGTGGTAAGTATACTTCACTATTGTCTTTCTGGTTCTACATTCTTACTCAATTTCCTTGGAGAGGAAATGTGTTTTTGTGCTGGTGTGAGATCCAAACTGTTAGCTCCAGGCTACAGTGAAACCAAATTAGTCATTTAAATGCTGAGTCTTCAGTGCAGCAACTCTGCCCCTCCCATCCCTCTACATTTTATTCAGGTAAAGTGTTTTCCTTGGGTTCTACAAAACTCCTCTGCAGGTGACGTTACTAAGGAAGGACGTAGGTCAGACTTCCCCAAGGTTACCTAGAGAGTTTTTGGTTTTATGAGTTCTATTTAGAATCAAGCTAATATGGATCAAATAACTTGAGATTGGACTTCAAAAGTTTTAAAATTATCTTAAGAAAGCCATCAAGGGCTTCCCTGGTGGCGCAGTGGTTGAGAGTCCGCCTGCCGATGCAGGGGACACGGGTTCGTGCCCTGGTCCGGGAAGATCCCACATGCCGCGGAGCGGCTGGGCCCGTGAGCCATGGCCGCTGAGCCTGCACGTCCGGAGCCTGTGCTCCGCAACGGGAGAGGCCACAACACTGAGAGGCCCGCATACCGCAAAAAAAAAAAAAAAAAAAAAAAAATTATCTTAAGAAAGCCATCAGAAGTACCTCCAATTCCCCCAGAATAACCTGCTCAGTATTCTGATGGCCTAATATTTTAGATGAAAAATCACAGGTTTCTAGGTCCCTAAGGATCTTATAGTCTAGGCCCTCATGTTTTAACATCTAATAGCAAACTTTTAAATGGCTATCCTGGGGTTGAGAATGTGATTGAGAGTTTGAATGAAATGGAATCTGTGTAAGATGCTGTGACTATAGCAAATTATCCTACCAAACCCATGGTTACTTTGTGACCTGCAGAGAATTCATTTACTTTCTGCTGTAGCAAAAATCCTTCTGTTCCTCTTTGAGGAGAGGACCTTGGCTGACAGGACATGTTTAGCCAGGGAGTCCTCAGAATCACAGGGCTCTGGGAGTTAGAGGTATTATAGGACATTTGTAAAGGATTATTTCTGAATTGCTGAACCACTTAGTGACCTATTTTGAGGTTATCCGGTTAAGACCAGGGCACTATCTGATAGAAAGAAGAAGCTCCAGGAGTAACAGTAACCCAGACATCCCCACCAGCACTACCACCAGCCTCTCAAATCTTCTGAGAATTGGGGAAGGCCTGGTATTAGAATTCTGCCTATTAGACCAGGTATTAGAAGCTGCCTTCACAAAATTCTACTAAGTCCTTATTTTCGACACGGAGGCCAGCTTTGAGGGCCTGGGGTTATACTATATGAGGGCAAAAATGAAGAGGAAAGCCTACGACTCTCACTATCAAAGGACTTTAGATACAAGAGACCAGGTGCACAATTCACAAATCAGAACGACCAGCCTTCAAATAAGCCATCATATGTAAGTTTGGGGAATATGGTGTAGACGATCACTGGCACGGCAGTTCAAAGGGGGAACTGGGTTGGGGACATCCCTGGTGGTCCAGTGGTGAAGAATCCGCCTTCCAATGCAGGGGACGTGTGTTCGATCCCTGGCTGGGGAACTAAGGTCCCACGTGCCGTGGGGCAACTAAGCCCACACACCGCAACTACTGAGCCTGCATGCTTCAATTAGAGAGAGAAAACCCGCACGCCACAACTAGAGAGAAGCCCACGCATCGCAACAAAGCCCATGCGACGCAGTGAAATATCCCGCACGCCGCAACTAAGACCCAATGCAGCCAACAACCTCCAGCTTGCACATCCACTAGCCATATAAGCAATGAACCAACACACAGGAAATACACCAGTGGTAACAATCTCTTTGCCCACTATGCCAGGCTTCGTTCACCATCCAAAGTCAACCAGATTATAGGAGAGAAGTCATTTTTAGTATGTGAGTTCTCCACCAGAATTTGCCAAATGAAGGGGAAATTCTGAAAGTAACTTACTGTGAGAAGGCCCTAAACTAGCATAAGTGCAATAAAACTTCAAAGTAGAGATTGTGCATGGACGCTTCCTGTGCCCTAAATGAGCTAAGTGGCAAATATCTCAAGTTCCTCTTGCTGAGTTCTTGGCTTCTGCGTGGCAGACTCAACTGTGTTTGGCTATCCAGGGGCAGTTCTCCTAACCAGATCTCTGGATAATCAATTATTCCATAGAATCGTCATGACTTTCCCTGGGCCACTCATTTCCTGCACTTAGAACACATGCAAGGGTTAGGGAGTTAGGGAGTGGTCTCTCAGTGGTCAGCTCTTTTGGGCTTTCTGGGTAACCCCTAGCTCTGCAGGGCACTAGTTCTCCTTCAGATGGCTCTAAGGGACCCAAGCTATGGTCCCTTAGCTTGGGACCCTACTGTGAATGAGAGTCAGAACCAAGAGCTCTGCTGGACTAAGGCACTGACCACAGCCCCACACACTGGCCAGGGCAGAAGAGCCCATTACGTGACTGGGGTCATCACTTAGCTTTGCAACTTTGCCTTCCCGCTGAATGAGTGCCATCAACACCCAACCTGTGATTCTAGACCTTTTGCATCACAAAAATCCAGTCACTCCTTGAGGGCTATACCACCACACACTCATAAACTCCCAGAGATTCTTGGGTGTGGGAAGGAAGCTAAACTTTGCAGCTGAACAGGTTCACTCAAGTGCCCTTGAGCTTGACGTAGAGGGAGTGGACTCACCTTGGACACATCATTAACATGAGAAGGTAGGCAGAGAGCAGGAAGTTCTGCTGAGTACAATAACGGCAAACGTTGGTCAAGTGTTGACCACACGGCAGACACTGTCTAAGCACTTTGCAAGTGTGATGAAGTCATTTAAGCCTCCCAGCAATGAGTCAAGGCGCGTACTGTTTTTGTTTCTAATTTACAAATAATAAAAGTGAAGTACAAAGAAGTGAAGGAATTTGCAGGTAGTAAGTGGCCCACTGGAGAGTCGATGCCAGGCTGCACGCTCCTGCAGCCCTGCTTCTGGCCACACAGCCCCTGCTAGGACCATATTTCACATTCTATCATCTCCCAGGTACCCTAGAGATTTACTAGCCCCATTTTATAAATAAGAAGGTGAGTTTCAGAGAGGTTAACTAATTTTTCCAAAAATCACATAGTAGCCAAGCAGGGAGTTCAGTCCCTGCCTCCAAGGCCCACACTTCCCCCCCGTAAAACACACTCAACTGGTTCCTTTTCCAGAAGTTTTGAAACCTATGCGGAAGAGGAAAAAAGGGAGGAGGTGGGAGAGAAACTCAGAGGAAGAAAAAAAATGGATATTTAAGGAACAATGAAATTAATGAAATATTTATTTTACACGCATGTTATGGATCTGAAGTTATATCATGTGGGGTTTGGAAAATAAAAATATATTATGTGTTACTTGGTTTGCAAATAAAATGTCCATGTCTCATTCAATTAATCACACTAAAGCCTAGGAAAGGATTGAAACAAACTAGGACAATTAAAAAATTGTCTTATTAAATGAAATTAATAAAAATTAAAAAACAAAAAATGAGACCCTTAGGGGATTCAAAAAAATAAGAGCATGTTTTCCGCTAATTTAAAAAAATTGTCATGGTTTTTCTCCTCTTTGGTTTCACAGGGCTCTGCAGCAGTTGCACACAATTAGCAGTTAACCATTTGGGAGAAAGTATTTTGGCCCAACTATGCAGCCTCACCCACGAAGCGGGGCGCACTCCAGAGAGCGGCTGCCATCCATCCACCAGGCTCGGCTTTTAGACTCGGCTTTTAGAGCCACCCCACGGGGAAGGGCAATTGTTCCTCATGGTCCCAAGGGAAGACATCAGTTTGGCTGTGACAGTCCCCGAATTGCAGGCATGATTGTTCCAGGGGAAGTATTATAGGACCAACAAAAAGAAATCTGTGCTGTATTATTTTGTAGGTTCCAACTGGTTGGATATAAAACAAAACAAAAAAGAAATTACATACTTGATGTGAAATTAGAGCATTTAACATTTCTATTTCTTTTAGACATTTTAATCTATTCCTCCATGAGGATAGCTAACGACTGTCTAAAAAGCTTTTGCCACTTTTCTAGCGCATTCTAAGATGCCTATTTTCTTTTGCTGGTCCTTCCAACAAAACCATGTTCATTTTGTTCTTAGGATTTATTTCCAAGGATACAGTTCTTAGAGTAATTTAGGAATTATCCAAAGAATTATTAAAGGATTTGAGAGTCTTAATATAGCAGTATTAGTTTATACTAAGGGATCCTTCAAGAAAAATTTTTGAATGTCTGGTGGTGAGAAAAATCTTAGAAAAAATATCAAAGCAAAGCCAAGGGCTTCAAAATGATTAATAATAAAGGAGATGAAGAGAGGTAACGTAATTGTTACAAAAGAAGTTTTCTCATATATAAATGTATACATAGGCATGTTACATTTACATCAGGCAAATCCCCTTGATGGTGTCGTGCTAATATTTTTCCTCAAATACATTATATTTTCCCATCATCATGAAGCGGTCCATGATGTGTAAGCTGATCTGCCAGGAAGGATAATGTGTTTGCTCGTGAATGCCTTTTCTATTTACAGTTCTAGTCCTAAAGCTAATTAAGTTCTCCTTTGATTGCAGGTTTAATAATAAGAACTATTTGGGTTTCAAAAGTCATATTTAATATCAGAAAACCAGTCCTTTAAGTGTTTCCTTGTGTTGGCTACTGCTGAATGAACCAGATGGTCTTAACTAAACAATCACCCTTGAGCAGAGAAGAGTACACCAAAGCACAATCAGTGGCTTTGCCGGTGTTTCTTCTCCTCACCGTGCACAACAACATGTGTTTTCATCCATAATGTAAGAGGTACATCATCTTCTTTACTCACATATCACCCCAATGATGAGTAGAAAATAGAAATTCTCCTCTGTACAGCATTTCTATAATTTGTGGGGAAGTGTGGTGAAAGCTACGTATTCGGGAGTAAGAATGCAAAAGTCATGCTCAAGTGCAAGACGGGGCTCCTAACTTGCCTTCTGAGGTGATGGGTCTGTGACGGTGGCCCACCTGTTCTTTCACTGGGCTCCAGGCCATGATTTGGAGACAGCATCTGGGGCGGAGCTGAACTATGGAAGAGGGAAAGGATGGTGACCAGTCCATTGGTACAAAAGGATAGAAAAGTAGGACCCCCTTGTGGTTGGGCAACAGAAAAGGAACCAAGGAAGAGGGAGATGTGTGAACTTAGAATTCCAAGCCCAAGGCTGTTTAAGGTGGGGTGCAAGCCCTCTTCTCTGCTCCTTACACAGTCTCCAGTCCACATTACTCACCAATGCTGTTGTACAAGTTAATTCCACAGGGGAGCACATGAAAGAGAACAGGGAAGAACTGATGTCCTGCTTACATTCTCAATACAAATAGTGATACCAACCCTCAAATCTACAGGCTCACAAAAGAGTGAAAAATTGTGGTGTGCTGCTTTCTAGAAGTGAATGGTGGAGTACTGACCCCAAATTCCTTCCTATGTAACTCAAGTGGAGGATCTATTTTACAGTGAAAGTGTTAGAAATTTAAAAATATTACAAATTTGTCTGAATGCACAGAATGTACATCACCGAGACTGAACCCTAATGTAAACCATGTGTTCTGGGTGCTAGTGATGCATCCGTGTAGTTCATCAGATGTGCCCCTCTGGTGGGGATGCTGACAATGGGGCAGGCTGTGCATGTGGGGAGCAGGGGGTACATGGGAAACCTGCTCAGTTTTGCTGTGAACCTAAAACTGCTCTAAAGTCCCTTTACCCTGTTTGATTTTTTTCATTCCATTTATCACTAAATGAATGGCTATTTTTTTTTCTTATCATTCACCATTACCCGATTTATTTATCTCTCTCTCATTAGGATTTAGGGGATGAACTTTGTCTTCTTTACCACTGTTTTTCCAGCACTTCGAAGGTATCTGGTATTTAGTAGATGCTCAATAAATATGTGTTGAACAAACAATAGTAAGATGATAAATATGCAGGATCTAAATAATAAATAAATAAATAAATATGCAGGATCCCAAATGAATGATCTTTGGTAGAATTCAACAATTCGGTAGGCATATGACCACAACCAAATCACTTCACATCTCTGGGACTCATTTTCCCATGTGTCCAAGAAAGGGTTCTTCCTAAATCAGCAGTGAGCAACCCTTAGCCTCAAGAAATGCACATGGCCTACCTCGTTACACACTGGATCTAAGTTGTGTGTTAATTTATGAAAACTAATACCATTTTTGATCTAATTTAAGCATGAAGTGAGAAACTAGAAATGTGCTTCCTTGCTGCAATTTCTCCAATATTAACATAGAAATTAACATTTTAGTGACTGAAAAGCCATGCAAAGATTTTTAATTGGCATTTTTCTATTTAATAAGCAGGTAACTTAAGTTCTTAGAATACACATTTCTCCACAGGAATCAATAAAGCTTTTTCTTTTTTCCTTTTGACTTATAGAAAATTTGTGTATAGTTTCTCTTCCATCAGTTGGTCCCAATGCAAAAGAAAAAGGTTGCTGATACTGGGTAGACAATCTCTAACTCTTTTAGAGAGAAATGACTAGGGTTTATCAAAGTCAACGTATAGGTGGTATGTAGGCAATCAATCTCAGTCTATAGTAATTCCATTCTATAGCTAGAAATCAGGGGCTCATAACTAAATCTCCTGAATACTAGTGCTGACTACATTTTGTTAACTGTAAAGTAATGTAGAACACTGGTAAATGGTGAAAAAAAAAAGGTAAAATGGTAAAATGAATCACCAGCTTCCCCGACATTAGTTGATTATATTTAGGGCGATAGGAAATGGGCAATGGAGGCGGTTGGCAGGGACTCGCTTCTTTGTTCTTATTCCATCTTTGAAGACTCACTCTTGCTCTGTGAAATTTCTTTATGGATTCTGAACTTCATGTGTAATTAAATCTCCAAAGAATTGAATGACAATTGGCAAGCTGCCACTTTAGAGAATATAATCGATTTGACAGCACATTTCCAATTGCTCTCCCCGCTTCCACACTTTTCCTCTTCCAACTCCTAATGAACACGACCAGCACGACACTCTACCCGAAGCCGAGCTCTGATCATGTTGCCCTCCTGCTCAGAAACCTATGAAGTCTCCCCAATACCTGGGAAATCCAACCTGAAGTTTTAGCACAGCCTTTAATGCCTCCTGTAATCACAGAAAGAATGCTCTCCTCAAACTTCATCAGGCCCTGAACGGATCCTAGATTTTTCCTCTCCCCACTGACTGAATGGCCCTCTCTGCACCCACCCCCATTTCCCAGAAATTCATTGCAGTGCCCTCCTTTTCTGAAAAGCTTCCTATAGACCTATACTCACACATGGGGGTATTTCCTGTCTCTCAGATTGATGTTGAATCATTCTGCCTTTTTTTTTTTTTTTTTTTTTTGCGGTACGTGGGCCTCTCACTGCTGTGGCCTCTCCCGTTGCAGAGCACAGGCTCCGGACGCACAGGCTCAGCGACTATGGCTCACAGGCCCAGCCGCTCCACAGCATGTGGGATCTTCCTGGACCGGGGCACGAACCCGCGTCCCCTGCATTGGCAGGCGGACTCTCAACCACTGCGCCACCAGGGAAGCCCCATTCTGCCTTTTAATAGATTTAATTATTTGTATCTTAGGACCCTTTCAAAACTATAAACTTCTAAAACCAAGTCTCATTCATCATTCTTTCCACTACTCCAAACTGCTTCTTTCCTTTGGAGGAGCAGCTAAACCACTTGATGATCGTGTGTCTGTCTCCTTGAAATGGGAGGCATTCAACTGGTGCTGTCACTGCTTTTTAACATAGAGGTAGCCCTTAATTTTGTCTCTTGTCACCTATTAAAGAAGGACTGTGTGTCACAATGATAACACCCCTCCCTCTCTTCCCCACCCCTTAATGAGACCAGTGCGTCATAAGAATGCTCAGTAAAGACCAGCTTCATCAGCCCATCCTCCTTAGCAAATGATGTGCAGTTCAGAGAGGGCTGGAGGGAATCCCCTTCTTCTTGGCACCTGTATTAGTTTCCTGTGGCTGCTGTCACAAATGAACACAAACTGGGTGCTTTAAAAAACAAAAATGTATTCTCTCACACTTCAGAAGGCCAAAAGTCCAAAATCAAGGCACCTACATGTTCTGTCTGAAGGCCGGAGGGAAGTCCTTCCTTGCCTCTGCCTAGCTTCTGGTGTTGCCAGCAATCTTTAGCATTCCTTGCCTTGTAGATGCGTCACTTCACCCCTCCCTCTTCACATGGTGTTCTCCCTACATATCTCCTGTCTCAGTGTCTCTTCTTTTTTATAAGGACACCGGTCATATTGGATTAAAACTAATCATCTTAACTTGATTACATCTGCAGTGACCCTATTTCCAAATAAGTTCACATTCACAGGTACTAGGGGTTAGGACTTGAACATATCTTTTCAGGGGACATAATGCAACCCACAACGGCATCCAAAACTCTCCCGGTGAAGCTTACTACTCACACAGAATTACATAAGGTCATTGTCCGTACACTGCAGAGGAGATTAAACTTCTGACTCTCCACTCTCCGTGAGAGACAACAGTAACACCAAAACTCTTGAAGAAGAAACAATGATTCCTTTTTTTAAAAAATTGAGCTACAATTTTAAATTATTATTTTTAGTTGTGGTAAAACATATACAACATAAAATTTACCATTTTAACCATGTTCTAGCGTATGGTTCAGTGGCATTAAGGATATTCACACTGTTGTACACCATCACCACCATCTACCTTCAGACCTTTTGTCCTGCAAAACTAAAACTCTGTCCCCTTTAAACACTAACTCTCCCTTCCCTTCCCCCATGATGGCTCCTGTAAATATGGAATTTATCATGAACAGCAAACAACTGAGTTGCTCTAACACAAGGTTTTTATTTTATTTTATATTATACACATATATGTTGATCATAAGGGAAAACAATGGTGCTAGTGAGAAAGTCTCTATTATGGAAAGGCGTAAGAAGCTAGTCTGGGGCAACCAAGAGGAGTTTTACACTCTTTGTCCCAGAATGTGACTCAATTCCCTCGTTTGACTGATGAAATTATTGCCTAAGCAAAAGTGACTAGGGCCCCTGGAGGATGTTTGACATAAATCCTCATGGGAAGGTGCTACTGGCCCCATTTGAAAGTGCATTCAAATCAATGCTACAAACATTTGTTCACAGCTCTTACCTATGCCAGACACTACTCAAAGCACTGGGGCACAGAAATAAATAACACATCCCAGCTCTCAAGAACTCAAGTCCATAGTAGATACAGATATTTAATATCAGGAAATAGCTGGTATTTTTTTTCTTTTTTAACATATAGCCTACTTTCTAGCCTTAAAATAGTTTTTTAAAGGATGCCACAATCGGCGCAGTGGTTGGCAGTCCGCCTGCCGATGCGGGGGACGCCGGTTCGTGCCCCGGTCCGGGAGGATTCCACATGCCGCGAAGCAGCTGGGCCCGTGAGCCATGGCCGCTGGGCCTGCGTGTCCAGAGCTCGTGCTCTGCAACGGGAGAGGCCACAACAGTGAGAGGCTCGCATTCCGCAAAAAAAGAAAAAAAAAAAAAGGATGCCACAATCTTCCATTGGTCAACTTCTTCCTCTTCTTTACTCCTCCACTGAGTCTGTCCCTGATCCCTGGTATTCTACCTTTTAAATATTTTTCAAGGGGAATCAGCTTTGCAAGGAAGGATGAAGTGCTTGTGGGTGTCAAAGAGACACTAGAAAATGCAGATCTAAAGTTCAGGAGAGCTCTGTGTTGGAAAGAAAATTTGAAAGCGATTGGCTGGAAGTGGCCAGAGAACATCTGGTTCCCCAAGAGTGCCACATCTGGTGCTTCTGCAGCTTGTCCTGGCCTAAGAAGTAATTGTGTTCCGTCATGAAAGTATATTGCCCAAAAGAATGTAGAACACCCTTTTCTAGGAAGATCTTAGACATCCTGAATTTATTCTTTCTCTGCCTATTCTTTTTTTTTTTTTTTTTTGTGGTATGCGGGCCTCTCACTGTTGTGGCCTCTCCTGCTGCGGAGCACAGGCTCCGGACGCGCAGGCTCAGTGGCCATGGCTCACAGGCCCAGCTGCTCCATGGCATGTGGGATCTTCCCGGACCGGGGCACGAACCCGTGTCCCCTGCATTGGCAGGCGGACTCTCAACCACTGCACCACCAGGGAAGCCCCTCTCTGCCTATTCTTAAATGTTAGTATTCTGTCCTGGGTCTTTCTTATGATCACTTTGTACTAGCTCCCTGGACCATCTCATATAATCCTGTGGCTTTAATTATCATATATAATCTGATGACTCCAAAATTTAAGTTACCAACACAGACTTCATTCCTCAACTTTAGAAGCACAGATCCAATTGCCTATAGACATTTTCACTTAGATGTTCTATTAGCATATTCCTTGAGCATGTCTAAAAGTTACCTATCTCTCACTGCCAAATCTCTTCATCCCATGCCATGGAGTATGTGCACACACCTGTGTATGTGTGCATTGTTTTATCTTGGTGTATTGCAGTAACAACCATCCATTTTTTTTACTCTCTCCATCAGTGAGACATGGCAGGGAGAGCAACATAAATCAGAGCCGCAACACTGTCAATGTTTCTGGAATTAGACTATCTGCTATTCAGGAATATGTAAGAACATATTAAGGATTAACGGGGCAATCTCCAATTCCTATGCCCTTTATGTTGTGTTCCATATTTTAGTACTGCACCAGAAATCAGGCAAGATGGAGATGTGTATAGACTGCCATTCCAAGAATAGGCACATTAGGAAAAAATAAATCAGATCAATATCCCATACTCCAAACCCAGGATTATCAGAGCTGTTTCCTCATGAGTCAGTGATTTTTAGTCCTTAATTTAACTAATGGATTTTTGCAACTCTCTATGGCTAATGAGAAGAGAGAGTGAAAAATTGTCTTTATGGTCTGTGGGATTTTAAATAGGGAATCAATTTGATTCCCTATTACTTTTCAATGCTGGATGAAAGAAAGGAGGACATGAATTACCTGGAAGGGCTAATTTATTTGGATGATGAACTTGTTTCTGCTAAGATCTTGGTGGAATGTGCTACCGGAGGTTGTGGACTTTGCAAGAAAAGTACACCTAATGTTGCTCTTTGATGATCATTATTTCTGTTTGATCTCAGTGTCACAAGAACTATATTAGCCAATTGACTCTATCCCTCCAATTACGGAAATTTGAAGATATTCCTGGAGTTCAATGGCAGTGGAGGAGATTTTGAGAAACTATTCCAGAATTACAAAACCATAAATGAGCTATCAGGTCAAGAACCCAGAAGCAATGATGTCCAGAGCCCTGGAATCTGCACCATTAGAAGGGACAACTATCACCAGACCTTCATGTCCCGGATGGATCATTTGAGCTTAGCGGGTACAGGGTTTTCTTTGGGGATGATAAAAACGTTTTGGGACTAGATGGAGGAGCTGGTTGTACAACATTGTGAATGTACTGTCACTGAACTGCTCAGTTTTTATACTATAGTATTAAGTGGTTAATAGAATGTTATATACCATTATACATATTATATATTTTACACATATTATATAATAGTATGTATAGTATAAAGTGGTTAATTATATGTTGTATAAATTTCACCTCACTTACAGTTTTAGAAAATTGTCAGTTGATAATAGTTAAACTCTCTTCCTCCCACGACTTCCTATTTCTTTTGCAATAAATTCCAAATTTATCACCCTGTGCTATAGGACTCTACAAATCTGGACCGGCCTACTTCTCTCACCTCTCTCTTTATGCCTACTGTTGCTTCCTGTACACCAGCCTTTTGGTTTCTTAAACACTCCAAGTTTGTTTCCACCCCAGGGCCTTGGCACTTGCTGTTCCCTCTTCCCAGAATGCCCTCCCTTAGCTCTGTGCAAGACCATCATTTTCTTAACAAACAGGCCTCTGCTTAAAAGCACTTCCTTAGAGAACCCTTCCTGGATGATCATATCTAAACTAGTCTCTCCTCAAGCATTATTATACCACTTGGTTTGTTTCCTTTAGAGCACTTACACCATATGAAATTATTTTAAAATTCACTGTCACTTGTTTAATATCTGTTTCTCTACATGAGAAAGTAAATTTCATGAGAAGAGGAATTTTGTAGATTTTGCCCATTATTCCATCCTCACTACCTGGCACACAAAGGCATCAAAGATTATTTGCTGCATAACAGGTTAAAAGGAAGGAGGGGTGGAGGGGAGGAAGGAGAGAGGGAGGAATGAATGATGAAATGAAGGGAGGAAGACTGTTAAGTCATATCTAGGGTCGGTTGGACCAGAATTCTGTGATTGATTAGCAATGTCTGCCATGAGTATAGAACAGCATAGAAGAATCACGAAGGCAGTGGTATGCTGATAAAGGTCTAGTAACTAGTTCTGGGAATTGGAGCTAGGGGCGGGAGGCAGTGTCCTGATTTGTAGTATTTACCAGTTTACGTGGTGTAAACATTCCAACCGTGGCTGATTTCAAGCAAACTATAAGTTGTGAACTGGAATAAATAATGTGTATTTGCTGTCCATGAGATTGTCCTATACCTGCCTTTTACAGACAGAGAACCTGAAATCCAGAGAAGAAAAAAAAAAAAACTGGATCAAGATTACATAGCAAGGGGCTTCCCTGGTGGCGCAGTGGTTGAGAGTCCGCCTGCTGATGCAGGGGACATGGGTTCGTGCCCCGGTCCAGGAAGATCCCACATGCCGCGGAGCGGCTGGTCCCGTGAGCCATGGCCGCTGAGCCTGCGTGTCCGGAGCCTGTGCTCCACAACGGCAGAGGCCACAACAGTGAGAGGCCCACGTACAGCAAAATAAATAAATAAATAAAAGAATATACAAAAGCAAAAGAGATAATATCTCTGAAATATTTTTGAGTAATTACATCTAACACTTGGGTTGGATTTGCTTCAAATAAAAATTACAGAAACTCCCCCCATTATGGCATGGAAGCTTGCTATAATGACAAAACATGTTCTCTTGGTTGCTGAAATTGATTTATCCATTAGCAACTTTATTAGTGCTTCTTCCACCCAGCGATGCTTGTCTGTAAGATGGAAAGGTTCACAGATTTAGAAGAAGGAGGAGGGGGAGAAGGAGAAGACAAATGGAGACTTGCTTGTGCATGGCTGCATCTGCCCTTTGAATGAGGACTGATGTGTGGGAAAACGTGCAGTGTAGGAAGGATTTAACTCAACGTCATTAACTTGAGTGGACTCTGGTTACTTGTGCAATTTGCTTCAAGATCAGCAGTTAGAGGTTTCATCTAGAACCAGAGTCTTTTTTCCTTTTTTAGGTTCTATTGCATGCAAGTTTAAGGTTTAAACTTGCATGCAAGTTTAAGGTTCTATTGCATGCAAATCTGGGCAGGGCTTCCCTGGTGGCGCAGTGGTTGAGAGTCCGCCTGCCGATGTAGGGGACACGGGTTCGTGCCCCGGTCTGGGAAGGTCCCACATGCCGCGGAGCGGCTGGGCCCATGAGCCATGGCCTGGCTGAGCCTACGCATCCGGAGCCTGTGCTCCGCAACGGGAGAGGCCACAACGGTGAGAGGCCCGCGTACCGCAAAAAAAAAAAAAAAAAAAAAGGAAGTTTTAAATTGTTATACAATTCACCATTATGAACTATAGAAAAAATAAGAAAAGAGAAGAAAAACACAAATAAAATGTCATATTTGCTTATAATGTTGTGTTTGCTTAACAAGTCAGATTTGCTTATAATTTTTATCATGCATTTATGTAGCATTACATTTACATCAATGGGATTAAACTAGACATCATGCTTAATAACTTGCCTCTCCTCACTTATTTATGAGCAATGGTTTTCCCATATCCGTTGACATCAATGCCATCATCAATTCTTTGGCTGACTATTATGTTGTATGGGTGTACAAATAATTATTTAACCAATCCCATTATTGGTCATTTTGGTGTTTTCAGTACTGTGCAAACCCACAGAATCACTTTGAAAGAAATTAGCCTGATCCTGAAAAGACAGACCTTAAACAAGTGGAAAGAACAGATTACAGCTGAAATAAGCTTTGGAACTCCATTCTTCCAAGCTTATGGCACTCTTTCTAATTGCAGTCTAAGTGAGAGAAGGGCTAAGGGAATTTCTGCAGCTGCCAAAAATTCTGCAAGAATTTTCTTCTTTTTAATGCCATAGACCAAGGGTCAGCCAAATCTAGCCCCCCACCTGTTTTTGTACGGCCTGAGAGCTAAGAATGGTTTTACATTTTTAAATGATTGAAAAAAATCAGAAGAAGAATATTTCATGACACATGTAAATTATATGAAATTCAAATTTCAGTGTCTATAAATAAAAATTTTTTTCACCTCACATAGTTACCAAAGTTTTATTGGAGCACAGCCATGCTCATTCATTTACGTATTGCCTATGGCTGTTTTTGTGCTACAATGGTAGGGTTTAGTAGTTGCAACAAGTATCTTACAGCCCATAGTGCCTAAAATATGGCCCTCTATATAATTTGCCAATGCCCGCCAGGGGCTATTTTCCACTCAAAATTAGAATTTCTCATATTTACCAAGTCATTAAAATCTGGGGTTTTATCATAATTTCTAGGCTTGGAGAAACCTTGGGCTTGTAGACCCACTATGTCACTGATGAACTTATATGACTCATTTTTCTTCTCCACGCCTCAGTTTCCCAATCTGTAAAATAGGCAAGTTGAACTAGATCTCTAAGGCGCTTCATTTATTTATTCATTTGACAAGTATGTCCTTAGTGTCTACTACATACTGGGCTCCAGACAAACTCTGAAGTGTGCTGATAACGTTTGTGACATGGGACAATATTATGTGATTTTCACTGAAATGTAAATTCTTACTGACAAAGAAAGGAAATGCAAGGAAATCTACCAGTAAGAAACTCAGAAGGGTCCCTAGCAGTAGATGCAAGCAAACGACTTCTCCCCTGAAATTGTATCTAGAATCCTAAGGGATTCCAAATTCAATAAGTTCTTCTGCAAGAGACTTTAAAGAGAAAAAGGTATATCTTGTGCCAGTACTTTCTCCTCTCTTCCTTTCAACCACTCCAATCTGCCAGAAGAGACGTTCCTTAAAATACAATCATAAGATGGCACAGCTCAAAGGGACCACTTCATTTGATGGAGAGGAGCTATCACACACCTCTTTTTCCTAAAAGTTTCAGATCTTTGTGACTTTCTGATTTAATAACCACTAATTGAGCTCCTGCTCTTATGCACATCTGTGGCTTGAGGTGTGCTGTGTCTGGGGGGAAATCCTGATGTGACTTCAAAGACTAAAGTAGTTAAAACTTCTTTAGCTCTTGTATCCAAATGGGGCTTCTCAGTGGACACCAGCTCAGGTTGACTTTCTCTCATAGCCCACCAGGCTGACCTTTTCTAGAATTCTCAGGCGTTGTTAACCAAAGACCCTTTGAGGCCATGAATGCATCTTTATATTTTTTAATATGATAATAATAATACAGCTAACATTTATTGAACATCTATGTTCTAAGCTCTGTGATAAATACGTTATATGCATTTTGCATTCAATCCTCATAATAACCCCAAAAGTAAATATTACTAGTCTATTTTCCAACAAAGAAACCAGGTTCAAGGAACCTAAGTAACTTGCTTAAAGGCACTAAATCAGCTTGAGATACACCAGACCCAGAACCCAAATCTGTCTGACTCTGAAGTCCTTGCTCTTAATACTACACTGTATTACAGTTTTACTACCCCTTTTCCTTTGAATGCAAACCCTCCCAATTTCTTCCAGTTACATCCACTTTCCACAATTTGATTCCATTTAATTCAACTAACATTTAAGTTTCTACTCTATGTTCCAATAAACAGCCCCTATCTAGTTACTTTGAACAATTTTCTACTAAGCCTTTTCATGTTCATGCCTTGATTAAAAACAGCTAGTTTGGGCTTCCCTGGTGGCGCAGTGGTTGAGAGTCCGCCTGCTGATGCAGGGGACACGGATTCGTGCCCCGGTCCGGAAAGATCCCACATGCCGCGGAGCGGCTGGGCCCGTGAGCCATGGCCGCTGAGCCTGCGCGTCCGGAGCCTGTGCTCCGCAACGGGAGAGGCCACAACAGTGAGAGGCCCGTGTACCGCAAAAAAAAAAAAAAAAAAAAAACAAACAGCTAGTTTGCAATAGTCACACAAATGATCTCATCTGATCTAGTGTCCCACATCCACCAGACTGTGCTGCTTAACATCAGAGGCTCTCTTAACTTAGCTCTGTCTGCAAAGCTTAGCACATTGCAGGTGTACTCAACAAGGAAACCATGGGGAAAGTCACATCCTTGAGCCCCTCCCGATGGCTCCTGGGCCTCCCACAGCCCCTGCTGAGGGTTCAGCCTTAGGCAACCATGTTTTATGACACCATCCTCTCTTATTTATTTACTTGTTTTGACCTAGATAACAGAAATTGATTCCTCACAGTTCTGAAGGCAGGGAAAGTCCAGGATCAAGGGGCTGGCCAATTCAGTTCCTAGTGAGAACCCTCTTCCTTGTTTTCAGACAGCAGTCTTCTCTCTGTATCCTCACATGTCAGACAGAAAGATCATCTCCCTCATGTCTCTATGATCCTCTCTTTCTTAGCACCTGACACAAGAAAAGCCAATCTGTGCCAACAATTTATGAGTTCATCTAGTTGCTAAAATAGGGACAAACATTGCTAATCAGAGCCTGAAAAATTCAAACCAGGAAATGCAGAGAGATTCACCCAATTGGAAACAGAAGCCAAAGCTAAAAATTCCAAAGAGGGAAAGTACTAGGTGCCATGAATGTGACAAAGGTATGAATAGAACAAATAAATGAGGTAGAAGGAGACATGCAGAGCAGGGGGTTACAGAGTTGGTAGGTAGAAGCAATTGCCCTCAGTGTATCTGGGCCAGGTGGATAATGACAGCAACGATCCTCGCAGCCTTGAATTCTCAATGAGCTTCCAGACAGTTTCCATGTTGGAAACAATTCTTGATTTCCTGAGTCTTTCTTGACATATGTATGTTTTCAGTGAATTTACATTTCTGGAAGTAGCTGAAGTGAGTTATGATACTTTGGAACCCCAGGAGCCTAAGTAACACAGGAAACATAAAAAACTATTGATTGTCTCTTTGGTGGGGCTGGTGGTGGACTCTGGGAGGGCTCATGCCGGGGAGTACTTCCCAGGGCTTCTGCTGCTGGTGTTCTTGTCCCCAGGGTGAGACACAGCCATCCCCAGCCTCTGCGGGAGACCCTCCAACACTTGTAGCAGTGTTGTGGGCTATTTTATCTTTTATTCTGCTCGAAGATTATGGAATGCGAGAGCTCAAAGCAGGAAGCAGCCCTGAACCAAGATGGCGGAGTAGAAGGACATGCTCTCACTCCCTCTTGTGAGAACACCAGAATCACAACTAGCTGCTGGACAATCATCGACAAGAAGACATTGGAACTCACCAAAAAAGATACCCCACATCCAAAGAAAAATGAGAAGCCACAATGAGACAGTAGGAGGGGTGCAATCACAGTAAAAGCAAATCCCTTAACTGTTGGGTGAGTGACTCACAGATTGGAGAACACTTATACCACAGAAGTCCACCCACTGGAGTGAAGGTTCTGAGCCCCACGTCAGGCTTCCCAACCTGGGGGTCCGGCAACAGGAGGAGGAATTCCTAGAGAATCAGACTTTGTAGGCTAGTGGGGTTTGATTGCAGGACTTCGACAGGACTGGGGGTAACAGAGACTCCACTCTTGGAGGGCACACACAAAGTAGTGTGTGCATCGGGACCCAGGGGAAGGAGCAGTGACCCCAGGGGAGACTGAACCAGACCTACCTGCTAGTATTGGAGGGTCTCCTGCAGAGGCAGGCGGTGGCTGTGGCTTGCAGTGGGGACGGGGACACTGGCAGCAGAGGTTCTGGGAGGTACTCCTTGGCGTGAGCCCTCCCAGAGTCTGCCATTGGCCCCACCAAGGAGCCCAGGTAGGCTCCAGTGTTCAGTTGCCTCAGGCCAAATAACCAAAAGGGAGAGAACCCAGCCCCACCCATCAGCAGTCAAGCAGATTAAAGTTTTACCGAGCTCCGCCCACCAGAGCAACAGTCAGCTCTACCCACCACCAGTCCCTCCCATCAGGAAACTTGCACAAGCCTCTTAGATAGCCTCATCCACCAGAGGGCAGACAGCAGAAGCAAGAACTACAATCCTGCAGCCTGTGGAACAAAAACCACATTCACAGAAAGATAGACAAGATGAAAAGCCAGAGGGATATGTACCAGATGAAGGAACAAGATAAAGCCGCAGAAAAACAACTAAATGAAGTGGAGATAGGCAACCTTACAAAAAAAGAATTCAGAATAATGATAGTGAACATGGTCCAGGACCTCGGAAAAAGAATGGAAGCAAAGATCGAGAAGATGCAAGAAATGTTTAACAAAAACCTAGAAGAATTAAAGAACAAACAAACAGAGATGAACAATACAATAACTGAAATGAAAAATACACTAGAAGGAATCAATAGCAGAATAGCTGAGGCAGAAGAACGGATAAGTGACCTGGAAGACAGAATGGTGGAATTCACTGTGTGGAACAGAATAAAGAAAAAAGAATGAAAAGAAATGAAGACAGCCAAAGAGACCTCTGGGACAACATTAAACGCAACAACATTTGCATAATAGGGGTCCCAGAAGGAGAAGAGAGAGAGAAAGGACCAGAGAAAATATTTGAAGAGATTATAGTCGAAAACTTCCCTAACATGGGAAAGGAAATAGCCACTCAAGTCCAGGAAGCACAGAGAGTCCCATACAGGATAAACCCAAGGAGAAACACGCTGAGACACATTGTAATCAAATTGGCAAAATTAAAGACAAAGAAAAATTATTGAAAGTAGCAAGGGAAAAATGACAAATAACATAAAAGGGAACTCCCACAAGGTTAAGAGCTGATTTCTCAGCAGAAACTCTACAAGCCAGAGGGAGTGGCATGATATACTTAAAGTGATGAAACGGAAGAACCTACAACCAAGATTACTCTACCTGGCAAGGATCTCATTCAGATTCGATGGAGAAATCAAAAGCTTTACAGACAAGCAAAAGCTAAGAGAATTCAGCACCACCAAACCAGCTCTACAACAAATGCTAAAGGAACTTCTCTAAGTGGGAAACACAAGAGAAGAAAAGGACCTACAAAAACAAACCCAAAACAACTAAGAAAATGGTCATAGGAACATACATATCGATAATTACCTTAAACGTGAATGGATTAAATGCTCCAACCAAAAGACACAGGCTTGCTGAATGGATACAAAAACAAGACCCATATAAATGCTGTCTACAAGAGACCCACTTCAGACCTAGGGACACATACAGACTGAAAATGAGGAGATGGGAAAAAATATTCCACGCAAATGGAAATCAGAAGAAAGCTGGAGTAGCAATACTCATATCAGATAAAATAAACTTTGAAATAAAGAATGTTACAAGAGACAATGAAGGACAGTGAAGGACAATGAAGGACAACAGACAATGAATGTTACAAGAGACAATGAAGGGATCAATCCAAGAAGAAGATATAACAATTATAAATATATATGCACCCAACATAGGAGCACCTCAATACATAAGGCAACTGCTGACAGCTATAAAAGAGGAAATCGACAGTAACACAATAATACTGGGGGACTTTAACACCTCACTTATACCAATGGACAGATTATCCAAAATGAAAATAAATAAGGAAACAAAAGTTTTAAATGACACAATAGACTAGATAGATTTAGTTGATATTTATAGGACATTCCATCCAAAAACAGCAGATTACACTTTCTTCTCAAGTGCACACGGAACATTCTCCAGGATGGATCACATCTTGGGTCACAAATCAAGCCTCAGTAAATTTAAGAAAACTGAAATCATATCAAGCATCTTTTCCTACCACAACGCTGTGAGATTAGAAATCACTTACAGGGAGAAAAACGTAAAAAACACAAACACATGGAGGCTAAACAATATGTTACTAAATAACCAAGAGATCACTGAAGAAATCAAAGAGGAAATAAAAAAATACCTAGAGACAGATGACAACAAATACAGGACAATCCAAAACCTATGGAATGCAGCAAAAGCAGTTCTAAGAGGGAAGTTTATAGCAATACAATCCCACCTCAAGAAACAAGAAAAATCTCAAATAAACATCTAACCTTACACCAAAAGGAACTAGAGAAAGAAGAACAAACAAAACCCAGAGTTAGTAGCAGGAAAGAAATCATAAAGATCAGAGCAGAAATAAATGAATTAGAAACAAATATCAATAAAACTAAAAGCTGGTTCTTTGAGAAGATAAACAAAATTGAGAAACCATTAGCCAGACTCATCAAGAAAAAGAGGGAGAGGACTCAAATCAATAAAATTAGAAATGAAAAAGGAGAAGTTACAAAAGACACTGCAGAAATACAAAGCAACCTAAGAAACTACCACAAGCACCTCTGTGCCAATAAAATGGACAACTTGGAAGGAACAGACAAATTCTTAGAAAGGCATAACCTTCCAAGACAGAACCAGGAAGAAATAGAAAATATGAACAGACCAATCACAAGTAATGAAATTGAAACTGTGATTAAAAATCTTCCAACAAACAAAAGTCCAGCACCAGATGGCTTCACAGGCGAATTCTATCAAACATTTAGAGAAGAGCTAACACCCATCCTTTTCAAACCTTCCAAAAAATTGCAGAGGAAGGAACACTCCCAAACTCATTCTATGAGGCCACCATAACCCTGATACCAAAAGCAGACAATGATACTACAAAAAAAGAAAATTACAGAACAATATCACTGATGAATATAGATGCAAAAATCCTCAACAAAATACTAGCAAACAAAATCCAACAACACATGGAAAGGGTCATACACCATGATCAAGTGGGATTGATCCCAGGGATGCAAGGATTCTTCAATATATGCAAATCAATCAATGTGATACACCATATTAACAATTTAAAGAAGAAAAACCATATGATCATCTCAATAGATGCAGAAATAGCTTTTGACAAAATTCAACACCAATTTATGATAAAAACTCTCCAGAAAGTGGGCATAGAGGGAACCTACCTCAACATAATAAAGGCCATATACGACAAATCCACAGCAAACATCATTCTCAATGGTGAAAAACTGAAAGTATTTCCTCTAAGATCAGGAACAAGACAAGGATATCCACTCTCACCACTATTATTCAACATAGTTTTGGAAGTCCTAGCCACGGCAATCAGAGAAGAAAAGGAAATAAAAGGAATACAAATTGGAAAAGAAGAAATAAAAGTGTCACTGTTTGCAGATGCCATGATACTATACATAGAGAATCCTAAAGATGCCACCAGAAAACTACTAGGGCTAATCAATGAATTTGGTAAAGTTGCAGGATACAAAATTAATGCACAGAAGTCTCTTGCATTCCTATACACTAATGATGAAAAATCTGAAAGAGAAATTAAGGAAACACTCCCATTTACCACTACAACAAAAATAATAAAATACCTAGGAATAAACCTACCGAGGGAGACACAAGACCTGTATGCAGAAAACTATAAGACACTGATGAAAGAAATTAAAGATGATTCCAACAGATGGAGAGATATACCATGTTCTTGGATTGGAAAAATCAACATGGTGAAAATGACTATACTACCCAAAGCAATCTACAGATTCAATGCAATCCCTGTCAAATTACCAATGGCATTTTTTACAGAACTAGAACAAAAATTCTTAAAATTTGTATGGAGACACAAAAGACCCCAAATAGCCAAAGCAGTCTTGAGGGAAAAAAACAGAGCTGGAGGAATCAGACTCCCTGACTTCAGACTATACTACAAAGCTACAGTAATGAAGACAATATGGTACTGGCACAAAAACAGAAACATAGATCAATGGAACAAGATAGAAAGCCCAGAGATAAATCCACGCACCTATCGTCAACTAATCTATGACAAAGGAGGGAAGGATATATAATGGAGAAAAGACAGTCTCTTCTATAAGTGGTGCTGGGAACACTGGACAGCTACATGTAAAAGAATGAAATTAGAACACTCCCTAACACCATACACAAAAATAAACTCAAAATGGATTCAAGACATAAATCACAGCAAGATCTTTTTTGATCCACCTCCTAGAGTAATGGAAATGAAAACAAAAATAAACAAATGAGACCTAATGAAACTTAAAAGCTTTTGCACAGTAAAGGAAACCATAAACAAGACGAAAAGACAACCCTCAGAATGGGAGAAAGCATTTGCAAACAAATCAACAGACAAAGGGTTAATCTCCAAAATATAAAAACAGCTCATGCAGCTCAATATTAAAAAAACAAACAACCCAATCAAAAAATGGGCAGAAGACTTAAATAGACATTTCTCCAAAGAAGACATACAGATGGCCAAGAAGCACACGAAAAGCTGCTCAACATCACTAATTATTAGAGAAATGCAAGTCAAAACTACAATGAGGTATCACCTCACACCAGTTAGAATGGGCATCATCAGAAAATCTACAAACAACAAATGCTGGAGAGGGTGTGGAAAAAGGGAACCCTCTTGTACTGTTGGTGGGAATGTAAGTTGATACAGCCACTATGGAGAACAGTATGCAGGTTCCTTAAAGAACTAAAAATAGAACTATCATACGACCCAGCAATCCCACTACTGGGCATATACCCAGAGAAAAACATTCAAAAAGACGCATGCACCCCAATGTTCACTGCAGCACTATTTACAATAGCCAGGTCATGGAAGCAACCTAAATGCCCATCGAGAGACGAATGGATAAAGAAGATGTGGTACATATATACAATGGAATATTACTCAGCCATAAAAAGGAACGAAATTGGGTCATTTGTAGAGACGTGGATGGATCTAGAGACTGTCATACAGAGTGAAGTAAGTCAGAAAGAGAAAAACACATATCGTATATTAACGCATATTTGTGGAACCTAGAAAAACGGTACAGATGAACCAGTTTGCAGGGCAGAAATTGAGACACAGATGTAGAAAACAAAGGTATGGACACCAAGGGGGGAAAGCCATGGGGGTGGTGGTGGTGTGATGAATTGGGCGTTTGGGATTGACATGTATACACTGATGTGTATAAAATTGATGACTAATAAGAACCTGATATATAAAAAATTAAATTAAATTAAAAAACAAAAACAAAAGCTATTGATTGACTGGCTGTCTGAAAGACTGAATGATGGGCCTTCAGTAGTTCTCTGTAGTTACTTATATTGGTCTTTGTAGGGACGTGGATTTTTTTCCTACCTGAATGTGTAATTGACACTAGAACCCTTGGGCATCAGGCAACCTAAAAAGCTTGTATGTTAGCTACGGGACTTCTAGCACAAACCATCTTCAGTTCTGCAACAAGATCATCAAGGGCCTTATGTGCCAGGCTAAGGAGCTCGGATTCCATCCTGTCACCATAGCAGATGCCAAGAAGAAAATAAAGATCTGCTGGAAAAATGGAATCATGATACCAGCAACTTCTTTATTAACAATTATTGGGCTGAGGCCTGTTCCCAGGTTTGCCACGTCAAACTTTGGCCCTTATTACTATCAATACCTGGTATGATAGGAAGGCAAGGCTGATACCATTTCAGCAAAACATCAATCTCAAGATAAGGATGAACCTCTGTCAGCTGCAGTTATCCTCAGAGGGTTGATATCCTTTGCAGCTGGACAAGATTTCATTTCCCTGGTTGTGTGCCTGTTCTTTTTAAAGGCTAGCAAATAACTGCTCCAAGGTCTTACAGTATCCTCTATCTCTGACTGCTTGTGCTAGAAATATGTGAAATAGGAGGTGACCACCTTTGTGAAGGGTGATAGGACTCTGTAAAGTGAGGGTTTGTCACCAGAGAACTCTAAGAATAGCTCTACCCTAAGAAAAGGCTGTTTCATGTGATCCTTTCGGAGTTTCCAGCACGGATAGCTACTCAAGTTTATCTGTTATGTTGACTCTATCAGAAACAATTTGCCCTCCCTCCCTGAAATGCTGTGTAGAGAACTGCTAACTTTTGACCATGCTCAGTGGACAGAGTGCTATTTTCAATTAATAATGTCTGCCAAGTACACAGGAGGGGAAAGAGGCAGCATGAGTGCTATGAGCTAGAGTCAAGCATGGGTTCCTCCAAATGAATAATCATTTCTTGCCTCTGTGATGATACAAGTCTGAGTCATCTAAAGTTAAAATGTTTGAGTCTTTCAAGGGCAGTTTATTAGTTTCCTCAGTTTTTCAATGATGGGAAGAAGAAGTGAGAGAAAGGGATTATTGTTCCTATATTTAGTTAACCTACAGTAATACCTTGACCTTGTAAGAAATAACTGAATCTTTTCCCACCTACAATGCCAAAATTTTCCATTTACTGGCCATGTGACCTTCAAAAATATGTCTTAACCAGCATCTCACTTTCAATAATGGATAGGTCAACCATACAGAAAATCATAAGGAGATGTTGGACCTGGACTATCCTTTAGATCAGATGGATCTAATAGACATATACAAAACATTCCACTCAACAGCAGCAAAATATACATTCTTCTCAAGTGCGTACAGAATATTCTCCAGGATAGATCATATGATAGCAAATGATCTTAGCACATTTAAGACTGAAATCATACCTAGTATCTTTTCCGACCCCTATAGTATGAAACTAGAAATCAATAAAAGGAAGAAAGCTGGACAATTCACAAATATGTGGAAATTAAACAGTACACTCCTGAACAACCAATGGGTCAAAGAAGAAATTTTAAAAGGAAATAAAAAAATATCTTGAAACAAATGAAAATGGAAATACAACGAATCAAAACCTATGGGACGCTGCAAAAGTAGTTCTGAGGGACAGGTTTATAGGAATAAATGCCTACATTTAAAATACTCAAATAAAGAACTTCACTTTATACTCAGGGAACTAAAAAAACAAGAACATACTAAGCCCAAAGTTAGCAGAAGAAAGGAAATAACAAGGATCAGAGCAAAAATAAATGAAAAAAAGAAAAGACAAAAAAAAAAAAAAACTATAGAAAAGATCAACAAAACTAAGAACTGGTTTTTTGAAGAGATAAACAAAGTTTACAAACCTTTAGTTAGACTAGGAAAAAAAAGAGAAGACTCAAATAAGCAAAGTCAGAAATGAAATAGGAGACAATACAGATGATACCACAGAAATACATAAGAGACTGCTATGAATAATTATATGCTCACAAACTGGATAACCTAGAAGAAATGGATAAACACCTAAGATTGACAACCTACCAAGACTGAATCATGAAGAAATAGAAATCTTAATAGACCAATAATGAATAAAGAGATGAAATCAGTTATCAAAAATCTCCCAACAAAGAAAAGCCCATGACCAGATGGTTCCCCTAGTGAATTCTACCAAACATGTAAAGAATCAATGCCAAGTCTTCTCAAACTCTTTCAAAAAATTGAAGAAGGAACACTCCCTCATAAACATTTTACAAGGCCAATATTACACTGATACCAAAGACAGATAAGGACACTAAAAGAAAACTGCAGACCAATATCTCTGATAAATAAGATGCAAACATTCTCAATAAAATATTAGCAAACCAAATTTAACAACACATTAAAAGGATCATACACCATGGTCAAGTGGGACATACTCCTGGGATGAAAAGATGGTTCAACAAATGCAAATTAATAAATATGATATATACAATAGAATGAAGATAAAAATCACATGATCATCTCAATAGATACAGAAAAAGCATCTGACAAAACACAACATCCTTCCAAATAAAAACTCTCAACAAATTTGATAAAGAAGGAACATATCTCAACATGAAAAAGGCTATCTATGACAAGCCCACAGCTAACATCATACTCAATGGTAAAAGTTTTAAAGATTTTCCTGTAAGAACAGGAACATGACAAGGGTACCCACTCTCACCACTCCTATGCAACACAGTATTGGAAGTCCTAGCCAGGATAATTGGGCAACAAAGAGAAATAAAAGGCATCCACATAGGAAAGGAAGAAGTAAAATTGTCTTTGCACATGATATGATCTTATATATAGAAAATCCTAAACACTCCACCAAAATACTGTTAGAACTAACCAATGAATTCAGAAAAGTTGTAGGACACAAAATCAGCATATAGAAACAGTTGTGTTTCTATATACTACCAACAAAATGTCTGGGAAAAAAAATCCCATTTGAAATAACATCAAAAACAATAAAATACTTATGAATAAATTTTACCAAAGAGATGAAAGATTTGTACACTGAAAACTATAAGACTTTGATGAAATAAATTGAAGAAAACTCAAATAAATGAAAAGATAGCCTGAGTTCATGGACCAGAAGAATCATTATTGTTAAAATCTCCATACTACCCAAAGCCATCTATAAATTTTGTGCAATCTCTATCAAAACTCAAAGGGTATTTTTTACAGAAATAGAAAAAACAATCTTGAAATGTGTATGGAACCACAAAAGATGCCAAATAGCCAAAGCAATCCTGATAAAGAAGAGCAAAGCCAGAGGCATCATCCGTCCTGATTTCAAACTATACTACAAAGGTATAGTAATGAAAACAGCATGGTACTGGCATAAAAATAAACACATCACCAACAGAACAGATTCAAGAGCTCAGAAATAACCTTCACATATACAATCAACTAATATTTGACAAGGGAGTCCAGAATACTCAATGGGAAAGAATAGTCTCTTCAATAAATGGTTCTGGGAAAAGTGGATAATCACATGCAGAAGAATTAAATTGTACCCTATCTTACACCACTCAAAAAATTAACCTGAAATGGATTAATGACTTAAATGTAAGACCCAAAACTGTAAAACTGTATATAGGGAAAAAGTTCCTTGACATTAGTCTTGGCAAGGATTTTTTTGGATATGACACCAAAAGCAAAAAAACAAATAAAACTATAAAACCTTTAGAAAAAAAAAAGAGAAAATCTTCATAAGGTAGATAGAGATAGACAAAGTTCTTAGATATGACACCAAAAGCATGATCCATAGAAGGAAAAATGAATAAGTTGAACTTTATCAAAATTAAAAACTTGTTCTGTAAAATATCCAATTAGGATGAAAAGGCAAGCTACGAGTGGGAGAACATATTTGCAAACTACGTATTTGACAAAGGACTACTATCTAGAACACTCAAAACTCAACGTTAAAACAACAAATAATCAATTAGAAAATTGGAAAGATACATGAAGAGACATTTCACTGAAGAGGATAGACAGATGGAAAATAAGCATATGAAAAGATGTTCAACATTGTTAGTCATTAGGGAATACAAATAAAACGACAATGAGATATCACTACATACCTATCAGAATAGCTAAAATATAAAATTGGTGAAAACACCAAATGCTGGTAAAAATGTGAAGAATTGCTGGTGTGAATGTAAAGTGGTCCAGCCTCTGTGGATAATTTTGGCAGTTTTTTAAAATAATAAAAACCTGCAGCTACCATATGACCCAACAATTATCCTCATGGGCATTTATCCCAGAGAAATGAAGACTTACATTGACACAAAAACTGTACATGAATGTTTAAAGCAGCTTTATTCATAATAGCCCAAAGCTAGAAACGATCCAGGCGTCCTTCAGTGGGTGAATGGTTAATTGTGGTATATTCGTACCGTGGAATATTGCTCAGAAACAATATTTTTTAAAAAAATGTCAATACATGCTACAGTCTGGATGAATCTCCAGACAATTATGCTAAGTGGAAAAGCCAACTTAAAAGGTTATGTATTATATTATTCCACTTATATAACATTCTTGAAATGACAAAATTATAGAAACAGAGAACAGATTAGTGGTTTCTAGGAGTCAAGAGTAATTTCACAGTTCAAGAAACCAAGGCTCTGAAGGGGTCACAACTGAACTCTGTTCTTTGGCCACCCATTGGTCAGTTTTTCCTCAGGAATGGGAAACATTTCCTCATGCTTCACCTTGGTCATCAGATTGGTGGGATGGAAACACCTGTGCCCACCAAGTACCAGATCACCAGATCGTCCTTTGCACTAAGGCTCCCAAAGAAGGGGATGGGTGCAGAGAACCATGAGGGACTATGAAATATGTCCTGAAGAAGATTCTCTACAGAACTGAACAATAAGGCAGTCAGGACAAAAGATGGTTGAGAAGGAACATGGCTTCAAAGAGGTAAATCTAAATGAAAAGGAAAAAACAGGAACTCTTTGGAGGCAATTTCTGTAGCTGAAAGGTTTAGAGAGCAGTACATGAATAATGGGAGGAAGGGAATTCAAGTTCCATTTCAGTTTCTTTGGTGCAAGAAAGAAGTCCTCGTGGACCAAGGAAACCATAGACTTCTTAGACACTGAAGTCTCCAGAGCAAAAAAAGTCTCAACTTCTTTCTTTATTAAGGCAAGAAGAGCCCATGGGATCCCACCCAAATGAGGGACTACAAGGCTTTGAGAGAGCTCTGTGTGTGTGTGTGTAAGAGACAACGTGTTCACCTGTCTCGGTAACCTGGTAGGTTAGAATTGATAAGCAAGACAGTGACCATGCTATACCCAGGAAAGGAATAGAGACCAGTGCCACCTAACAAAGTGGATATCAGTTTAAAGGTACACAGGTATTAAAAATGGATGGCAGATTGGCTCAAATCCAGGAAACAGGAGGTAACTTTTAAGAAAAGAGTAGTCAGAAATAAGAAGGTGCTCACCTTATGTACAAGCACTGTGGACACTTTGGTCTACCCTGTATAAATAACCCATAATAGGGGTATCATTTCAAAAAAGGATATATTTGCTGACAGCATCATTGGAACAGAGGGCGTGGTGTATCCAGGCAGAAGGAGTACACTGGTACAGGGGGTCCGAGGGTCTTTCACGTTGGACTGGCTCTCAGCTCCCCTAGAAAGGTACTGTCCTGCGGCAAACTGTCAGCTTCAGCTTCAGGAGGGAACATCTCTAAACCTGAGCCCCCTTATGGAATTAGCACCCTTGTAAGAAGAGATGCAAGAAGGCTTGCTTCTCTTTCTGCTCTCTGCCATGTAAGGGCGTAATGAGAAGATGGCCATCTACAAGCCACGAAGCACCACATGTGCCAGCACCTTGATCCCGGACTTGCCAGCCTCCAGAACTGTGAGAAATAAATGTTTGCTGTTTAAGCCACCCAGGCTACAGTAATTCGTTATAGCAATCCCAGCTGACTGAGACATATGCCTAGTCTGTAAGGCTAAAACACAAATGATCAAAAAAATCTCAATTTTGTTAAAATATAAAGATCAATAATAAATCATCTATTTCAATGGAAAATAAAACTGTGAGAAATGGGTATGCTATCTGTGCAGTTTGGTATAGTTACTGTAGATGGATTTCAGATTTGACTCTGAGCTTCCTGGCAGCCAAGGCAAAAAGGTAAGTATGTTGGATTACTTAGTTCTCACTATCTGGAAGGAGAAAGTGTACCAATTCTTTTTTTTTTTTTTTTTTTTGCATCATGCAGGTCTCTCACTGTTGTGGCCTCTCCCATTGCAGAGCACAGGCTCTGGACGCGCAGGCTCAGCGGCCATGGCTCACGGGCCTAGCCGCTCCACGGCATGTGGGATCTTCCCAGACCGAGGCACGAACCCGTGTCCCTTGCATCGGCAGGCGAACTCTCAACCACTGTGCCACCAGGGAAGCCCAGAAAGTGTACCAATTCTTAAATTCTGAAACAAAGCTATTATAGTGAATACTGTGATAGCTTCAAAATAGTTCTACAGCAAATGCAGAAATGTTTTTAGGATGACTGTTCCTTGTATCTCTCCTCAATAAAGACTGAGGGCAAGATATTAAAACATAAATCTAAACCTCTTGATCATTAGGAAGCTGATATCATTATCAAGAATAATATGGTCCAGTAGTTTTTGGTGGTCCAGCTGCATACAGGGACAGAATTCAAAACATGAACCAAAGGAACATATTCCCACCATTAGCCATATCCAGCCCTAGACATACATCAGGAATAGCCTATGAATCGGAATTGGGGGGGGCGGGGCCTGGAAATAGCACTTTCTCTGAAGTTTCTCCTAGTAATGCTGATATGAAGCCACATTTAAGAGCCACTGACAAACTACCTTAGCAGAGGAATTAAGCAACACACAACCACGGGTCAGATCCTCCCCAAAGGACCACGAAGCATTTACTGTCGGTAGCTAACTTTTATAAAAACGTAAACAAACCATCCGTCAGCCCAGAAAATTTGAAAACTCCCCCACCTGCATTTGATGAGTCCTGGCACCACCCCGCTTTCCACAGTCTTTCAAACATGAGATGAGATGTTTAGGCAGTGCTGCCCTTGGAAACAGAATTTTGACATTGGAAGGGTCATGCTCTTTCATGCCTCAAGCTCTTCAGTCATGTTGCTTCCCCGATACCTCCTTTCCCTGCTCACCCCGCCCATTCCCATCCCCCACCTTGCCAACTCCTACTCATCCTTGTGACCTCCGTTTAAATGTCACTCTGTACAGGAAGTCTTCCCTGGACACATCCCTGGAAAACGCTGCCTGCCATCAGCTCCTTCTTGACCCTCCCAAGGACTGTCAGCTCCTGTGCAGTAGTGTCTTTGCCACCCTACTGTAAGCTCTACAAGGCAGATTCTCTTTGGTCTTCTTCACCCTGTATCGCTGGTTCTCGGCATAAAGCCTGGTGCATCACAGACGTCCAGTAAATATCTGTGGAGTGGATGAACGAACATCTAGCCTGCCGTATTGTATAGATACAGAACCTGAGGACCAGAGAGGCACTGATCCAGAGTTCAGCTGAGCGTCAGTCACAGAGCCAGGACCAGGAATAATGAAGATGATGAAAATGCACTGACCCTTTACTAAGTTCCCGGCACTGTGCTAAGTGCTATTCATCCATTATTTAGGTCAATCCTCATCAGATGACTATGAGGCAGTTCCTAAAACCAGATGCCATCCTGGATTTTCTCTCCCACACTCTCTCAGCTGCTCCCTCATCAAGTTCTGCCAGCCCTACTCACCAAATAATGAGAATCTGACATCTTCTCTTTATCTCCACCATAGCCCAAACCACTGTGACTGATTACCCAGACTACTGCCACAGCCACAAACTGAGCTCCCTGCTTCTACTCTTGCCCTACCCACAGATTTATCCTCCACCAGCTGCCAGAGAGATATTGCTGTTGCCAGAGAGGCCATGCCATTCCTCTGCTTAAAACCCTCTGGCTTTCCGTCCCGTGGTAATGAAATATAAGTTCCTTACCTTGGCCTGTGAGACTCAAGGAGATCTGGGCCCTGCTGGCTTTCTGACCTCCTCTACCACCTTCCTCAACTCTTGCTACTCTCAGCCACACTGGGCACCTTTCAGACCTCCAGCTCCCTGACTTGATCAAACATGTACCTAGCTCTGGGCTTTGCCCAGGGTGTCCCATCCACCTGAAGCTCTCCTGCTCTCTCGCTGCTGAACTTCAGGTCTTGGCATAGCTGGCTCATTCTTGTCATTCTGATCTCATTCAAATGTCACCTTTTCAGAGAGGTCATCCCTAACTCACCCCAATCTGAAGTAGTCTGCTTAGTCATCACATTATACTGTTTGTTTTTCTTTATAGTACTCATCACTATATAAAATTTTCTTGTATAATTCTTTATTAGCCATCTGCTTCCTTCACTGTTGTATTGGGCCCCGGAGTTATCATCAGTCCCTAAGACCCCATCTATCTCTAGAACAGTACTTGTTCACTGCTTAGCACAAACTTTTTGAATTCATGAATCAATGCCCATTTTTCAGATGAGAAAACCGAGGCTCAGAGAAATCAAGTGAGCTGCCCAAGATCACACACTTATGAAATGGCAGGAGTGGGATCAACCACATGCAGCCTCTCTTCAGAAACTTCACTCAACCCTAAAATCCAAATTTTCTAGCTTTGAGCACAGTTTCCAACTCCCTCCACCGTTCTGGATTCTTAGAAGGGAAGGACTGTGTGGTTTTTTCCTCCTGGATGGCCGAGACCCCCAGATGAATCGGACTTAAAGAAAGCATCCTTCTCAGCGTGGCCTTGGGGAGGCGTGGTGCCAGGGTTCCATCAGATACTCCCTGCTGCCCAACCCATATGTGAAGACATTTTTGCAGCCTCTGCTCTGCCACCCGGGGAAAGAGTCCTCATACGACCCCATTCCTGGGCCTCAGATGGTAAGAACCAATTCTTTCAAAAATGTGATACCTCCTGCCTGCTTTCTGGAATTTAGGAGAAGGTTCTAGCATAATCTGGTACAGGCCACTCATCTTAGAGCAGTTTGGTACAACTGTGGCCTTGAAAAGACATGTATGTGAGATGTCAGAAGCCACTCGGCCACACCCAGAGCGCCCCAGTCCCTGCTGGGCCATCACCCACGGGTCAGCCTTGCCCACTTTTGGAGAGGTCTCGGAAGTCCCAGGGCCACAGTCCAGAAAGCATCCAGAGAAGGGCAGCTTTGCCACAAAGCCAAAGGAACCCATGCGTGGGCTGCCGGAGAGACGGAGGTTGCCTGCGGGAGCCGATTCTGCTCATTCTCAGGTAGAAGGGGCCAGGATCACTTCTTGTCCACCCTACCCTCCGTCTGCCCCTGAGGTTGAAGGCGCCACCTACGAGTCCCATAGCGGGTGCTCTGTGGATGACCTGAGGCCCAGCACACAGCTGCCCCTGACCTCCTCACACTGGCAACTATTTCTTGTACTGTTTAAGAGCACAACAGTGAGGGAGCCATGGCCTGCCCTGGGGAGAGAGCAGGCACGGGATTGATTTTCAAGATTAACTGTCATCCCCAGCTGGGAAGCAGTGTGCACGTGAACTGAGCAACTGGGTTTTCTCCTGCTTCAGAAATCACTTTCTCTGCCAGGTGTCTGGCAAGGCTGGGTTGGCGGGTCCTAGGAGGTCTGTTCCTGGCCACTGAAGGATAAAGCCCTCCAGTGAGCAAGCATGAGGAGGTGTCAAGAGACCTTCTGGTAAGAAGGGCTCACCCTGTGCATGTGAGTTTCATTATCTTTGCTGTGTGGCCCTAGGCAAATTGCTTAATCACTCTGAAAGTTCCACTCATCCAAAAATCGTAGACTGTTAACACCTACTTTACCATATGCTTGTGAAAACTAGAGATAATGTGTATAAAATACCTGGCCCATAAAGGCACTCAAAATGAATGGTGGCCATTCTTCAATTCCCATCTCTCCAGTAACTGACATCACCTAGGGCTATCCCCCCAAACTAGGTTAAATTTTCAATAGGATCTATACAAAATAATAAGGGAGGTCAAACAAGAAATGAACAAATAAATATCTTATTTGAAATAGAAAACTGTCAAGTTTCCACAGTCCACATTCCTGATGGTTCCAGACCTTGGTGGTTGAGATCACATTCTTTCCCACCAAGTTTGCCTGCCCATCTTACCTCTAGATAGTCTCCAAACTGTTCTGGTCTTCAGAATAGATCTAGAGATTTAACTTATCCTGATTCTTGGGCCAGCGCCAAAGCTTTTATTAATTTTAACCCGTTCCCTTTGGAATCTTCCATGCCCCAGGAATGCTCCTTCTGGCATAAGATACCTGGTTCCCATGCTACTTGTAAGACTCTGACGTCCATCTATTGAGATCCAATGAATGGTCTGGGTTATTAGTCATGCCTGCTTGAAATGTCACAGTGTGCTCACTCCTTTGAGAATCAGCCTCCTGCCACAGTTCATAACCCAACATGGGGCCACACCTATGCTAACCAAGCCAACTCTCTAAGGGTGAGGCTAGGAATCTGCCCATATAGAAACCCTAACTCATTATTATTCCTGTGAAAGTTTAAGAACCACTCAGGTACAGTAACAGGAAGGACTCTTAAAATGTCATAGTTCCCTCTGCTTTTATCTGTTGGAAAGAAGATGTAAGCATCTGAGTGAGGCAATCCACCATGCAGAAGCATTTATTATCTATGAGTGCCCCACATGTTCAAAGAATCATGATGAGGAATCTTAGGGCAAAAGACTAGTTCCATATTCAGTTGATCTACACATCACTTCATGCAGCACAGAGCTGGCCAGCAGAACGTGTACACTGAATACAGAGTTTATGTCTACCTCCATAGGAGGGGCAAAGGGGATGGAAGCATTTTATTTTTATTTGAATGTTGCCTAAATGAATTTAGTTTGATAATATTATAGATTACTTGATATCAAAGGAAGAAGAATTTGTGTACTCACACACACACACACACACACACACATTTGGCTAGCAAAATAAGGACATACGCTCTCTGGTTTGTGGTGAAAAGAAGTAATATTGAGGGCCTACTAGGTGTCCAGCATTTTCATATATCTCATATAACGTTCCTAATTGCCTTAGGTAGGTATTATTAGTTCCAACTTTAGACAAAAATTGTGGCACAGAGTTGAATGATTTTCCCTATTTCCCTTACTTATTAAGTGGCACAGCTCATCTTCAGACTGGAGTCTGGCTGATTTAAAACCTGCGCCTTTGGTCTTTATCCTTTGTTTCTTTCTTAATTTAGATTTGTGTGGTTCTTCATATTAAACAAAGCTTGTCTAAGGAGACCAGGGCCTACTAGGGAATATAAAGGAAATAGACAAATATCTATATTAGGACATTGACCTGGATTTGATGAGAGATGTGACATTACAGGGCTTCCGAGGAGGTTGCACTTGCATCTCACTTTAAAGGATTTGAGATTGGCCTGGAAGGATGGGAAAGATTGCTCTAGGAGAGAGAGAGTGAGAGGGCATATCAGTTGGGAGGAATGTTATGCGTAATTGTGTGGAGGTGGAAAGAGCAAGGCATCTAGATTGATTGGAACAGGAGCTAAGGCCCCAGGAAGAAAGCAAGCATGGGCCTATAATATGGCTACTGGACATAATTTTATATTTCTCCAGCAATACTTTGCATCCTTGGAGACTGGGGGCAAAAAAACACCACCAGGACTTGTTTAGGTAGAAAGAGCCGAATGTCAATTCATAAGGATTGGCAGGAAGGCTCCTACTCTTGGAAAAGCTGGCTCAGGAGCCCAGCTGGGGTAAAAAGCAAGGGGAATGGTAGGAGGAAATTGAAATGGACCATGGGAATGTGAAGGATTGATGATTAAGAGTAGGAGCCCATAATGAGAGGTTTAGCAATTTGGATGCCCTCAGAGGAAAGGAACAGAAAACCCTAAATAAATTAGTTTAAATGCCATGGCAATATGTGAGTTAACCCGCTTAACAAAAAGTCCATGGGTAGAGCATCACCAGATGAGGGCTCTGAAGGCTCTGACTGCCTGTCTTACAACCCAGGGTCTCTGCCCTTCGTGATATATATTGGCATCATCCTCGGCTGGCAGCAAAGTGGCTGCAGGAGTTCCAGAGGTCACCTTCAAAGAGCACCTTATCCAGAGGAAACTGGGGACTGTCTCTTTCTTAAGTCTCTTCTTAGGAGAAAGGAAACCTTTCCCAAAAGCCTTCCCAACAGACTTCCTCTATGTCTCATCAGCCAGAATTAGGTCACTTACCCATGCTTAAGCCCAACACAGCAGAAGGTAAGAATTCTCATGACTGACTTATCATTGAGGGTAGAATAGATGTTGGGGACTCAGCTAACTGGCCACTATAAGGGGAAAAGGAAGGAATCCATACGTTCTTTCTAAGCCTTGGTTGTCTCTCATCCACCCCTCTTTACTTCTCTCATCCACACTCCAGGTGTGTGCTGTTACCATCTCTGTACCAATAAGAAAAGAGAGGCTCTGGGAGGTAGGCAACTGCCCAGGGTCCCACATCTCTACTGTGCCCCAAAGCCCCTGCCCTTTTTATTACTCTGCACTACAGACTCCGAGTGAAGTGGAAAGACAGAAGCTGTGCCCAGAGAGAGGATTTTCAGTGTCAAATATCTTACACGTGGCAACATTTCTTTTGAGGTGTCACACGCTTGGTTGGCTTCAATGAAGACCTCTAGGACTGAAGCCTGTGAGAGCAACAGTTGAAAACATTATCAAAAACAGAGAGTCCTCAAACAGGTAGGCTCCCCTGGGGAATAATTCTGGAAACAGCCAGTTGGATTGGGGAGGGTGGGCCAGGTACCAGACGCTGAGGGGTCCCATGACAAACCACACAAAGTAAACAGTGGGTTGGGGGGCTGGGTGGGGAGCCAGCCTGCCTGGGTAAGTTGGCTCAGACATCATTATTCTCTTTCCCTCCTCCTCTTACATCACACCAAATATGGAAACAGATACCTGCCTACCATCTGTAGGCAGCTCCACAAGTCATTCTTTGGAAGGTGGGAGCCAGATGGGGTGATGTTTTCTTTTTTCCTGGGCATTCACAGAATGAGGAATCTATGAACTGGAAGCAACATGAGCGATCATCTAGTCATTTTGAAGTGAAGAAAAATCCAGGGAAGCCAAGTTACCTGTCCTGGGATGGGAGGAAAGCCAGACTTAAGAACTAAGTCTCTTATCTCCCAGACCAACGCCCCTTCCACTGAACTGTGCTACTTCCCACTGTCTAGCTGACAATAAAAACTGAAAGCAGACTTCTTCTCTCTCCCTAAGAGAATCCCAGCCCCAGTGGATTTGCTGTCCCAGGACGGGCGAGGTTCTCCCGCGTCCCCACTGAATTGGCCGTTGACTCTTCTCAGGGCCAATAATGGCACGACAGTCTCCATCCCTCTGCCTCAGCCTTTAGAGAGCAGGGTCTGCATGGACTGTATTTCACAATTTACTCCACAGCGGTTTCCTGTTTTGTGCCAACAGTGTGCCCTCTCGTCTAGGAACTTAATGTAGTTTTGCTCTTTAGCCATTTAATCCCCACTCCGTATTAATAACCCAAGGCCATTAGGAATTACTGGAGTTAAAGATGGGGAGGCAGAAGTGGACTGGATTGACAGCTGCTCTTTACTTAGGACAAACGTGATTGTAATTCCTAAAAAGCAATGAACTAGATTTTTGGACTCACAGAGTCCAAGTTGAAAGAATAGGACGATCTGAAGGGTCCCCAAACTTGAATTCTAAAACTTTGAAAAATATAGGGGCTGCTCTGCCATCCTACTCTCATCTCAGCAGTTGAACTCTTATCTAACTTGACTTTGAATCCTGGATCTTGGTGATCTAAGATGAACCTATATTGTAGGAATTTCCAGAACCAGCCTCTAGGCCTAGTGTACCAGAGGCTGGTACCTAGTCAACAGGAAAAAGCAAATGGAAGTAGTTCTCCCACCACTCACTTGAGAAGACTTGCAAAGTGCTGTTAGGAACGTCAGATGTCGAGTGCAACTGAGAGGGTGGTGGAAGGACATGGACGTAATCTGGACTCATCTTCTCCAAAGAAGCACTGATGATGTCTGATGCTCCTAAAGTCACTCCTGCATTCAGTGCCCCATATGAGTGGTTAATTGTAACTCTGTCCAGTCCTCTCTCCTCCCCGTAGTTCATCACGCTTTAAGGGTGGAGATCCAAGTTGTATTCATCCTTCAGTCCCCCATAGCACCTTCCAGGGCCTGGACTACGTTGAGGCACACCAGGCATGTAGGGCACAAAATTTAAGGAGGCATTTACTCTGAGAGTCCTTAGATTCTAGGCACCTGACCTGCCTCACCCTCTTTCCTACACCATCACCCTCCTGAATATCTGACATACAGGAGATGGGCGGTGAGTATTTGTTTGCACAATGTTCGCTCCACTACCTGAAATTCTCAAATGTCTCCCCGTCACCTGCAAGTCCAAACTCTTGAATGTGGCCAACACAGCCCTTCGTGAGCTGACCCGTCTCCATCCCGAGCATCAGAGACCTCAACGCTTTGCCTTATTTTAAGCTCCAGCAATCCTCAATTCCTTAAGGTCTTGACCTCCCATGGGCTCTAGAACAGATTCCGTGCTCTGTGAAAGACTGCCAAATGAATAAATGTGAGACCTGAAACACTATTAATACACTGATGCCAAAGGATGGGAGGAGAAGGCCTAAGGAAGAGGTCTGGCGGTGACTAAGAGCGCAGGCTTGGGTGTCATCCCATTTCCATCAGGAGCTGTGTCCATGGACCACTGATTTTCCCTAAGCCTCAGTTATCTCCTTTAAAAAGAAAAAAGAAAAGTGAGAAAAGGGCCTATTTCATTGGTCGCTGTGCAGATTTTTAAAAACGGTTCACGTAAATCCTTAGCACGGTGGCTGACTCATGTAAGCGCTCAATAAGTGGTCATTAATGTTCTTACAAATTGGAAACAAAATCCAATCTCAGAGAAGTATTTATAAATCAGCTGACTGCTACTGGGTTTCAGGAGGTGACAGCGACATAAAGCTAGCACCAGTCATCCTGAAAAGTCCAAGTTCTCTCTTTGACAGGTGCCTGCCAAGACCAGGACTGAGAGACACCTTTCCATGCTGCAGACTTGTGCTGGGAGACACCACAGAAGAATAAAGGTACAGAGTCTGGATTTCCATGTATCAGTAGCAAGACCCTGCACCAGAATTTGTTAGTTCATTACTTAGTGTCTGAGTCTTGGAGAAAACATGTAAATTATGCAGAAAGGCACCATATTGTCAGAGGCAAATGAGACCTTCATTATCCCTGTGTGAGTAGGGCTTAGCCAACAGAGCGGAGAGAAACAGTAAACCCATCAAGGTCTGGCAGCACAGATGGGTGCTCAAAAAGGTTCCAGGGACCCTCAGAGCAGGGCCAAACGCTGTCGTTATTCAAGCAGTTAACACATGGCTAGGCACGTGGTATCCCTGATGATCTGCTTCTTTGCAGCCTTCTCTAGGGGAGGCTGCTCAGCTGTCCACAACCGTTACCACCACACCCTTAAAACACAGAGCCCACATAACCCGGGTGGTTAGTATTCTCCTAGTCCCCCACTGCCATTTATAGGAATTTTCATTCCCATGTGATTCAAAGACCCTCCTGTCTCCACGAGTCACAATTATACCATTGCATGGACTATAGGCTATACCATGTCTCCTATCCCCACCTCTGTCTCACACTGACTATATTAAAATTTATCCCCTGTGTTTACCGGGCACCATGGCATCTAGTGTCTGGCATGAAGTAGATACTACACAGATTTGCCGACTGTTGGCATTGGTTCACAGCCTTACTCTCCACCCCCAGCCCCTGCTGCCATCTCAGAGGCCCTCAAGATCTATAAAACATCTCCTCTTCCAAAGTCTTGTTTAACCTACTTACATACACTTATCTTCCATTCCAGGAACTCACGTTTATGACCTGCCAACATCTACCTCTAAAATCTTGACCTTGAAAAATCATCCATCTGACCTCAATTTTTATCCCTTCCCCTCTCCCACTCTTCACAAACTTGATCCAAACCATCACCCCTCTCAAGTCCTGTCCTACATGTGTTCTCACACTACCTCAATCATCTCTTACTTCCCATAGTAAAGGTCACCACATATAAATTCCCCCAGATCCCTTCCCATTCACTTCCAAAATTAACTATATTTTCTTCTATTATAATTTCCTCTCTTGTGGTCCCTTAGGAAGGGAAGCTTCTTTTCAAAGCTAACCCCTGTACCCCTGCATCCTATCATTATTTTCTTGGAATAGTGCACATTTCAGCAACCTGTCTCTTTCTTCTGTCAGTCCACCTCTAAAGTCACTTCCTATTTGTCAAACCCAGTGAACTTTTAGTTCTTAACCTTAGTTGATTTACCCAAAGCATTTGACAAGGTTCTTAGAATCGTTCTTCTTAGAATCCTCTTTTTTGTCTTCTGAACTAGCATTCATTTTGGGTTTTTCTCTTATCTACATTCATCCACACTGGTAGTTGTCTCTGGATCCTTTACTTGGCCCACTCTTTAAATTCTGATGTTCCTGGAGGGTTTGTCCTGGATTCCCTTCTCTTTTCACTCTGTACCCTCTTCTTGGGTCATGGACCCACTCACATGGCTTCTACTATATGTGTATCCATACCATGACTTGCAAATCAGTATCTCCAGCCAAAACCTCTCCCTCGAGCTTCAGACCCAAATACCTAACTATACATGGAAACCTCTACCAGGATGTCTCTTAGGATCTCAACACACTCAAGACTCTTTGCTGTCTCTTCCTCTATCATACCCACTCTGCTCCTGAATCCTCCATCTCACTTAGTGGTCCCATCACACATCTAGCTGAGGCTCAGACATGTGAATGTCTAGGTCAATGTCTAGGTCATGGATTGACTGCAACAGCTAGCTTTAACCTGAACAAGGAGGCACTTTCAGCCAGGATAGAAAAAAGATCGTTCAACCTAAGTGTCCATCGACAGATGAATGGATAAAGAAGATCTCGTATATATATATAATATATATAAAATAAATATACACACAGTGGAACAGTACCCAGCCACAAAAAGAATGAAATAATGGCATTTGCAGCAACATGGATGGACCTAGAGATTAAGTGAAGTAAGCCAGACAGAGAAAAACAAATATCATATGATATCACTTATATGTGGAATCTAAAAAAAGGATACAAATAAACTTATTTACAAAACAGAAATAGACTCACAGACATAGAAAACAAACTTATGGTTACCAAAGGGGAAATGTGGTGGGGAGGGATAAATTAGAAGTTTGGGATTAACATATATACGCTACTATATATAAAATAGATAACCAACAAGGACCTACTGTATAGCATGGGGAACTATACTCAATATCTTGTAATAACCTATAATGGAAGAAAATGTAGAAAAAGAATATATATATTTGTATATATATGTATAACTGAATCACTTTACTGTACACCTGAAACTAACACAACATTGTAAATCAACTATACGTCAATAAAAAATTTTTTAAAAAGAAAGAAAAGAGGTTGTTACTAAGAAATTGACTGGGAGGTAGGGACTTTTGGGGTCTTAAAGAGAGAAAGAAATAGAAATTGAGAAGTGACCTCTGACATTTAACCAACAGGAGGCTCATGGAATTGACCAACACCATTGAAGAGTTTCCATCAGTGTGCTCTGTCTCCCTGACAATTTAACCATCTCTATAGTGATCCTCATCTTGTCCTCCCTTGTACTTTGGGATTTATACACATGTCTCAGATCCTCCGGACACTATTGGCTCTAGAGTGGTATGGCCGTGTCTGATTCATTGCTACGCTCTCTACAAACAAGGCCTGACCCCAAGGAGATACACAAGAAATGTTTGTGAAATAGAAGGATAAACAGATAAATGGGTAAGTGAATGAATGTATGAGGAAGGGAAGGAATGAGTGAATGAACTAATGGACTGGGTTGAAAATGAGAACCCATAGATGGTGGTAGGAATCCCAAGCAGCCATTATAGACAGTGATGAGATCGTATTCACTGCAAAGCATGATGGGGAGAAGAAACACACTGAGATTAAGATGATGCTAAAATGCAAATACAGTTCCAGGTCTGGGAACTGAGCAAAACACTCTTCAGGTCCCAATAACCCCATGTTATGATCTCAGCAACCCTGGATTCACTGCGTGTAGATGTGGGTACTGGTTTTCTGGAACTGTTCACTTTTATAAGGCCCTAACTCTTCTTCCTGAACCAGCCACAATACAATAACACTGTAATGGAGAATAATGCTGGCGCACTCACAGAGTGCCATGCATTCTTCAAGTATCTCATTTAGTCCTCACAACAACAATATGAGACAAGTATTTATCCTATATTACAGATGAGGAAAATGAAGCTTAGAAAAGTTAAATAATTTTCTTAAGGTCACTCTTCTTCTAAATGGCAGAGTCAGGATTCAAACCCATGTCATCTGACTTCACAGCCATCCCTCCTAATCACGTTTCCAGCAACACGTTCCCATGGCTGACTAGGAGAACAAGTTCACGTCCATTAAGCAGTTGCTATGTGAGGCACCAAACACTCTGTGGACGTTGAATCCGCAATACACTTGTGCTCGAGGTACCATTTTGATCCTCATTTTATAAACAAGATGCTAAAGCTCATGTGACCTAGTGACACCACTAGAAAGTGGCAAAGCTGGAATGTGAAACTGAGTCGGCTTATTCCAAAACTCATGCTGTTCACCACAACATACTCTATCCCAGCCACAGCGCTCACAGTTTCTCTCTTGCTCAGTAGGTAGTTGTGGGGGTCAGAGAAAGAGCCCTGTATGTGAAATAGGATTATTTATGTTCTAGTCTTGTTTCTTCCGCTTAGGTCTATACCTTGGGCAAGTCATTTCACATTTCTGGGCCTCAGTTTCCTCCTCCGTAAAATGGAACCAGTCATGCCCCTTGTAGAACGACTGTGAGGCTTAAAGGAGAAGTCAGCGTTGATGAAAGCACTGTGCAAGCCTTTATCTCTGTGAAGCAGAAAGGGGTCAATAGATGTGATTATGCTTGTCCTGGGAGTGGATGAAATGAGTCTCACAGAGATCAAGTGTCTGGTCTAACAATCTCACAGAGAATCCGTTCATTATACCAGGAATAAAGCCCAGATGTCCCTAGGCAGAAGTCCATGTGCCTTCTGCTAGGTGGCCAGGGATTGTTATTTTGCCAGGGCGAGGTTCTGCCAGCCCCACGGTGCTACTTCAGTTTCAATGTGCATCATTTCTTCCCCCTTCCACACCCCCCAGCTCTTTCGAGGCCCCTTGACATTCAGGGTAAAAGTCTTTTTCCATCTTTCCTTGGCGTAACTGTTGAGTTAAGTGGTCTTGTTCTATCAGAGTTCCTCCCAGAATGAGCAGTTTCAGAGGAGGCAGCGTGAGTCTGGCCAGGCATGCTTGTCAAGTGCTTGAGACCCTCTGCTAATGAATATTGTTTTGGAGCTGCTTGGGATTAGGCCATTATCTGTGTGCTCTTCCCCTGACCCTATATGGGCCAAAATTCATTCATTCTAATTCCATGCTTAACTAGGAACGCTTTACAACTCCTTTCTCCCCTGGTATCATTTCTCTTCAATCTCCAGGACCCATTATGCAGCAATTTTGCTTTCTCCAATTTCATTTTCACTTTCAAAGTGAATGTCATTTGTAAGGCAAACGACGTATTCTTTGGATCCCAATCTGTTAAATTATTTCTGAACTTGACTTTTTTGGGGCCTCATTCTGGCTGACCTAAATTCTTCTCTGTCTACCATTTCCCCCTTCTCTCTGAAGGCAGCCATTTGTGGCTTCATTGCCTAAAGAAGCTGTTTCTGGAAGCATTTACCCGTCACCCCAGTTGGAAAGGTATCATTCCTATCTAAATTAGCAAGTGTGAACTTTTATCTGAACTCCAGGCAGAAATGATCCTTTGCACGAGAACTCCCCATTAGGTTTCAGACCCATCCACAGCATCATTCTCAGATGATTCTCTTTGGAACTAGGATTCAAATGTTTCGAATGCAAAGATCATCTCTTTAGCCACTTTTCAAAAGAACGTGCCACTCTTGCAGAGAAGATGCCTGGAATCCCAATTAGGCCATCTCTTGCCCCAAGACCATCTCAGAGGAAACGTCCTGCAAGGACCCCTGGTCTTTTCTGCCCTGGTGTTGCCAACTGCAGAGAGAATGTGCGATGGGTGACTGAGGAGGGAACAGCCTCAGTATCAAGGAATGATTTCATACAATTCACCTTCAGGAGTAGCAGCAAAGGGATTTTGCAATGAAACCATGACAGTTAACACATGTCAAAACTGATCTCACAAGGGGGCTGGCAGCCCTGCTCTGCCCCAGGTTGGACAGACAATGGGTAGAGTGTTGAGCTAGGTTTGAAGTACCCCAATTCCAGAGGACGTGCCACAGGTACATTCCACAGAGAACAATCAGGCTTCTGAAGAGACCAAACTGTGTGAAGGACGGTTGAAAGAACTGGCATGTTTAGCCTGGAAAGGAGACCTTTTGTGGGGATAAGCAGGGTGGAAAATTCTGTGGAAAATTCTATCTCAGACTCCTGTTTTACAAATTAGAAACCTGAGACTTGGAGAGTACAGACCCAGGGAATAAGCAGAGTGAACTTTCTAAAGAACAGATGAGATCATTTTGCTTTACTGCTTAAAACCCGCCAATGACTCTCTCACTGCTGTTAGAATAAAGGGACCACCCCAAGCCACACCCTCCAAGACCCCACATAATGGTGCTGGCCCTCTGTACTAGGGAAAGGAGGAGCTAAGATGGCACAATCAAGAGGCCCCCCTAAATGAATGGCTTAGACAAGGTACCAGTTTATTTCTTCACCTTATTAGAAACAGCACTATAAGTTGGACACCAGACCAGGCTTCAGTAGGAGCCAGTTAGCAGAAACTGTCCGCTGAATCTCCGGGAACATACCCATGAATGAAAAAACGATGCCTGCCTACTCTGTCTACTTGGAGAAGAGTAACAAAGAGTAGACTGGACCACAAATCGGAGGGTGGCAAACAGCTCAGGTGAGGAGGAAGTACATCTTAAAGGGAGGAGGTATGCTAATTAATGCACAGGTGATATGTGCTACATTTAAGCATATGGAGACTGTTGAATTTTATTATAAGTAAGAAGTTCGAATGATGAAAAAGTCAGAGGTGCGCAGTCAAGAGCAGGCTGGGAGGCTCTGTCATCCTTAAGGTGGAGCTTCTCTGTCTGGGGGCCGGGTGGCACCTCTAGGAGCCTTTATTTAGCTCTCAGTGTCTGCTTAAGCGTTAGCTCTTTGGGGAGCGTTCCCTGCCCGACCTATTAAAGGCGCTTGCCTTTCATGTCTCATCATATCTCAGCTCAGCGCCCTGCTTGCTTCTTTCCCAGCACTTACCACAAGTTATACTTATTCATTTGATTTCATCATTTTGTCTATTCCTCCTCATCCCCACCCCACTAGACTATAACTCCATGAAGGTAGGGTAAGGATCTTGTATGTCCTGCTCGCTACTTTATTAGTTCTCTATGACTGCTTAACAAAGTGCCCCCAAACAGAGTAGCTTAAAATAACCGACATTTCTTATCCACCTTTTCTGTGCGTCAGGAACTCAGAAGCAGCTTTGATAGCTGGCTCTGGATAGGAGTCTTTCTTGATGTTGCAATCAATATGTCAGATGGGCTGCAGTTATCTGAAGGCTTGGTTGGGGCTGAAGGAGCTATTCCCCAATGGCTCACTCACGTGGTGCTGGTTATTGGCAGGAGGCCTCAGTTCCTTCCCACGTGGGCCTCTCCAAGCACTGCTGAACATCCTTACAACATGGTGGCTGGCTTACCCAGTGTGAGAATTCCAAGAGAAAGCAAAGCAGAAATCACTGTGCCTTTTATGACCTAGCCATGGAAATCACAGACTGCCATTTCTACCGTATCCTATTGGTCACACAGGTCAGCTCTATTCATTGTGGGAGAGCGATATTCACAAGAGTGTGAATATCGGAACAGGGATTGTTGTGGGCCATCTTGAAGGCTGCCTACAACCAAGCTATGCCTCAGCAGCCAGTATAGTAATGGCGTAGAGTAGGCACTTAAGGTATGTTTGTTTAAAGAATGAACGAAGGGTGAGAGCCCAAGTAAACTCAGCATTGTCAGGATTAGTAACTGAACTCAGTCTTGAAATCAAGTCTTCAACCTCCTGCTAAGTGCTCTTTCCTTACACCACAAGGCCTTCTTTATGACCCTGCCTACCATGGTCTGTCTTTTCCAACACACACAACCATCTCTCCTAGCCTGTATCAGCCTGTAACCAACCCTGGTGATGGCCTTTCCAGCAAAGAAATGCATTGCTGGGATATGTCTTTACTTTAGTATCTGGCAATGACAGAGTAGAAACCCTGGGAGGCTGAGGAGATGAGAAGGCCTGACAGATCCATAAGTAGCATGTGACAGTCTAAGGCCAAGGTTTAGAAACTTCAGCGTGCAGAAGAATCAGCCAAGGAGTTTGGTGACGTGTCCAGAGTGGGACCTAGGATTCTTCAGTTAGGTGGGCTGGTGGGAAGTTCAAATTGCCGACGGTTACCGGACAAGCACTCCCATTGCCCTAGCTCCTTTGCACCACGGAGCACATCCTTCCTGAGGGTGTCCATAGAGAGGTGGGAAGAGGAAGCCCAGCCATAAAGCTACCAAGGTAAGAGAATTTATACAAGCTCATCAGGAAAATTAAGGCTGGGGAGGGAGAACAAGCGGGCAAGAAGTTCCCAGTAGTTTATTTGTATGGAACCCGAGTGTTGGGTGGTTGTATTTTTTAGAGGTTTTTGCACTGTGAGTGTGTGTGTGTGTGTGTGTGTGTGTGTGTGTGTGTGTGTGTGTGTGTAAGTTAGCTTCCTCTAGTATCCAACTGGGAATCTGATTCATTTAACTTGTTCAGAGTCAGTTGCAATAAACCAGGTGGTTTTGCATTGCTCATGCAAATCACTTTCTCCTCACACATGGCTACAGTCCCAGCTGCCAAAATGTTGTCATGTTCTTGTCTCCAGAGCCTTAATAAGAAGAAAAAATATAGTCTGTAGCATATATGTTTTTAACACTCTCCCTGGTTATCCCTGAGCCTGGGTGGTCACTACTACCCCTGTCAATGGGCCAGCTCAAGGCAGGAAGAGAGGTGTACAGATGCCAGTGGGGCTGGAGGGTCAGGACTCTGGCTCCTCAGGTCACAGATTCTGCAGACCGAACTCAGAGTATCCTTTATTAGAGCCAAAAGAACCTTGAGTATATGGAGACTAAAATCCCCAATTCCAGTCCTGCCTTTGTATTAGGATTATTAGGATAATAATTATTAGGATATTAGGATTTGGGCTCAAACTAACAGTGCCCTAGTGCCTCAGTTCTTGTGAGAATTAAGTAAGACAATCAAAGTCAAGATTCTCTATTGTTTTTACTTGATGGTGCAGAAAAAGATATTTGTACAGTACACTGGGGTAAACAGGAAAGGTTACTTATGGCCAAAGATGATCTCTAGAGCGTTTTGATCACCCCAGCCTCTGTCCATACACCCTATGGCTAAGGGATCAATGTCTCATGGTAAACTGACTGTTCCCCCAAATTAATAGCCCTCCCAGCAAGAGGATTATACTTACTCACCCTGTAGACTCTTACGTGGCCATGCACCTTGCTTTGGCCAATGAGATGTGAGCAGAAATGACATGCCACTTGTGAGTGGAGTCTTTAAGAGCTAGTGCATACTCTGCCTTGCTCTTTCCCTCTATTACAGTGACCAGCAATGTTGCAGATCATTCTGGATACCAAAGTGAACACTGTATGCTATACGGCCACTGAAGCAGAGCCACGGCCAACTCACAATGGCCATGTAGCATGAACAAAGAATGAACTTCTTTTGTAAGAGATTTGGGAGTTATTTGTTAGTGCAGCAAAACTTCTGCTATCCTGACCATGCCATGGCATACCCAATGGGACAATTTGATCTCAAGGAAAGCTCTAATTAAGTGGAGATTGCAATGTGAACCACTCACATACACAAGCACCAATGGAGTATAAATAAGTTTTTTGAGTTTCTATCAGCTCTGAACTCTGTGGGGTTCAGCTTTATCCCAAGTTTGTGAAGAGATGACTGAAAATTCTAGTTATCATAATCTATACAAAAAGAGATCATCTCTTTTTTTGTCTCTTTCATAGGGAATTAAAATCTCCCAGAAGCTCTGTTGAAGTTTCTGTAGTATATAATTATAGTAATAATGAAAAGCATGGGCTGTGGAGTCACCCAGCATGAGTCTAGATCCTGACTGCATGATCTTGGGTAAGGGGTTTAATCTCATTTTCTTTTTTATTTTTAATTAATTTTTATTGGAGTATAGTTGATTTACAATGTTGTGTTAGTTTAATCTCATTTTCTACATCTGTAAAATGGGAATAACAATAGGATTCAATGGATTTATTCAGCAGGAATAAACAAGTTAGTAGCTGTAAGGGTTTTGGGCCAGTGCCTGGCACAAAGTACACACTTCGCACATGTTAGTAGTGGACATCTGACATACTCATGGCCTCCCATGTTATACCTTGTCATTAGAAATCTTCTAATATTATGAGTCCCACCTTCATCTCCCTTACAGCAAATTTATCTGTGGACAACTTGAACTCAGAATTATACAGGGAAGGGCATAGCTCCTGCTTAGCTAGATTGACACAAAGCACAGCTATCACAGTTTGGAAAGGTAGATCATGGCAGACTGTGCTGTCAGGCTAAGGATTTGGGGGAACAGAGTAAAGTCTTAGAAAATTTTTGTTTTCTTTTTAAGTAGATGTGGCTTGATCAGCTTTGCATTTTAAAAGATCTCCTAGGTGCCAAGGTAGAGAATGACTGGTGGCGAGTGGGGACAGGAAGCAGAAGAACCAATTGTTACAGTATTCTGTAATTTCTAAGGCGCTGCTTCAAATCCTGTGGAACAAGGTGAGATAAGAATGCACAAGCAAACAATCACTAAGGCAAATTAGTTCTAATTATTTGTGATACAATGCAAAAATAAAATATATATACACACATCAGATTAAGAGACTTCTTTTTTAAGTGGCATTCAGTCCTTTTAACTAGTTTCCCAAAATGCAGTGCTGTTATTGATTTAATTCTGAATTTTTGCCATTGACAATGAAAGTAAGTCAAATGATCAGAATAATTCACTTATATTTTCTCCTCACGTACAACATAGAAAAAAGCTGTGAAAGATTCCGAATCCACTTACCTAGAACCAAAGAGCTTTCTGACTAATAGCTTTAGATGTATATATGAACTTCAGCTCCAAAAAACACCTCTGGAAGTAGGAGAGAAGGAAACAGTCACATCATGGAACAACCCTCTGCACTGAATATCCATCCACGTGCTCCCCCTCTCTCTCCCAGCTTTCTTTGTGATTGCTTGGGCTTGTGTGTTGAGTTCTGGCCAGCAGACTATGAACAGACGTGATGTGTCCCATGTCTGGGCCAAGGCAGCTTGGAGCTGGGGTGCCTTCATCACTTTTCTATTGGGTGACTTGGAAGCAACAAACAATAGAGCTACAAGATGAGGGGGCTTGTCTGACCAGGATGGGACTTCATGTGAATGGAGAAATGAGTTTTTATTATGAAAAATAATTGTGGATTTGTTACCTCAACATGGCCTAGCATAGCCTGACTAATATACCTGCCAAAGCCCGTGTCAGGCACTTTCACACCTGTTTTCCTCGCCGAGACATCCCAATGAGCCTGCCATAAACGCAGGGCTTGGGAAGGTTGTGTAGCTTACCTAAGCTCACAGAGCTTGTGGGTGGCACTGAAGAACTTAAACCAACCAGTATGGATCTAAAACCCATGATTTTTCTATCCTGCCACACCACAACACATCCTAGTACCTTCCCACAAAGGAATCTGAAGGATCTGGCCATGGATGGACAAGAGGCACTGGGAGAGACACAAAGTTCTAGCTGGTCCCAGGTCCTCACCAAGTCTCCAGGTCTTCAGGTTTGTTCCTCTGACCTCTCCTTCAATTTCTTTTTCCTTTTAATTCTGGAGGCAAAGTAGCACTGTGGTTAAGAGCATAGATTTTTGGAGTCCTGCCACTCACAAGCTGTGTGACCTTGACCAACATACTTCACCTCAAGCAAGCTTCAATTTCCTCATTAGCAGAAATGAGGATAAAAGTACCTACCTCAAAGGGTGGTTATAAGGATTAAATGAAATGGTGTCTGCAAAGTACTCAGTGTGGGGTCTAGCAGATTGGAAGTGCTTGGTGAATAGTAGCTGATAAATGTGATAGCCCAAAGCAGCCATTCATTTTAAGGTGCAATAGATTATTCTTTCCAACAAATGCTTTCTCCAGGCACTAACTGTATAAATGGCCTCAGGGCACAGTGGGACCGGAGTCCCAACCTCAGAGGCAAAGGGGACATTTTGTCAGCTTGCTTTCCTCTTTCTTGCTTACATTCATAGTTATACTTTGTTCCCATGACTAGTTGCTATTCTCCTAAAGAGCTCTGGGCTTGGCATCGAGCAGGCTGTTCATCTAAAAGAGCAGAACCTCTTCTAGAATTAGCGATTCCATCAGGAATCTCAGGACCCTCAGAATCAGTTCCTCATCTGAAAAATGGGAATGATAATCTCCACTTTACTGGGTTTATAGGAGGATTAAAGAAAATCTCACAGGGGAGAGCCCGTGGCACAGTTCCTAGCATGTAACAGGCATTTCGGAACTGAGAGTTATGTCTCATCACCTCAGGAGGGAGGCTGGGGCAAGTACCCTGTAGATAGTGGCGGAGGGCTTAGCTGTGGGAAACTGTTCTGTGGGACACACACAGCTTTTATTTTTTATTGCTATTATTTTTTAATTATGGTAAGAACACTTAACATGAGATCTACCCTCAACAAAAATTTAGGTGCACCGTTACAGTAACGTGAACTAGAGGCACCATGTTGTATAGCAGATCTCTGGAACGTGATCATCCTCCATAACTGAAACTTGATGCTCATTGGATAGCAACTCCCCATTTCCCCCTGAGCCCCAGCTCCTGGCAACCACCACCCTGCTTTCTGTTTCTATATATGTGACGATTTTATATACCTCATACAAGTGGTATCATGCAGTATTTGTCTTTCTGCGACTGGCTTCTTTCCCTTAGCCTAATGTCTTCAAGGGTCATCCATGTTTTAGATATGGCAGGATTTCCTTCTTTTTTGATGCCTTTTTTTTTTTTTTTTTGTGGCCGCACCACGTGGCATGCCAGATCCTAGCTCCCCGACCAGGGATTGAGCCCATGCCTCCTGCAGTGGAATCACGGAGTCTTAAACACGGGACCACCAGGGAAGTCCCTAGTCTTTTGATAGTGATGAGAGAGAAATAAGCACTTTCTTTTCTCTTATATATTTAATAATTTTTAACTTAAAAATGTACATATAATTTATGTTACCTAGGAAACTTAGACAATTCAAATAAATCCAGAAAAGGGAAAAAGAAAACGATCCATAATTTGGACAGCAGAGAGACTTAGACACCGTTCCAGAACTTCTTCTAGGTGTGCATAATTTTTATTTAAGTCTCATAATGCATATGGCTTTATAATTTGCTTTCTGCCCTTAACTAGGTTTTGGATCTATCTTTCCACATCAGTAAGTATCTATAACCAGTTATTACAACAGCTGCATGGTATTCCATTGCATGGAATAAACTATAGGCGGTTTCCAATTTTTTGCTATTGCAAGCAACCCTGTGATCCTCAATGCTGAAATAATCACAGGGCAAAGCATTATTAGCTCTGCCGTCTAATTTCAGTTCCCACTCCTGAATCTCTTGCTTGTCCCTATTATAAATAATTAAAATGTTTTCCAGTTAAACCTGCCTAATTACATATTAATGGTTCCTAAGTCAAAAGATCATTGCTGAGTTTAATTACAACAGAGCCACTTGTTCACAAAAACCCGATCCTTATTTCATATCAGAAACAACCCAATAACCTACAGACTGAACTTCATAGACCCGAATGATCTTCTACAACAAAGAGATGTCTAACAGGGTCTTCTCTGGAAAGGCAGAATTTATTTCATACCTAATAATTCAGACAAGAGAAAATAAGTTCCAAAATAAGGGAATCTGTTTGTGAAAACAGTTTCTAAATTATGAGCAGTGCTGCAAAGTGGACAGGGCATGACAGAGAGTCAGACAAAATGAGGTTATCATTGGGACTGATCCTTATTTGCTGTGTGCTCTTGAGCAATTTACTTAACTTCTCTGAGTCCTAACTTCTTTATCTGTAAAATACTTACTACTCTCTACTACAATGTTGTTGTATGGATTAAAATGTTGATAGATAACACCAATGTTTTATTTGGCCACAGATTAATAGAGAAAGAAAGTAAAATCCCCTCTTCCCATTCAGAAAGCAACAGAAGGGCACCAGGAGTGAAATTTCCCCTTCTTGACCACTGAGACATGGAGAATAGCTAGAGTCAAGGCCCTCTTCAACTTACAAGAAACTGTCTCTTAGTCCAACTCTGTCTTTGATATCTCAGGCCAACAGAGTTCTCCATGAATAGGGTGGCCAAAGAACTTATATCCACACTGGTACACTTTTTTGAGACCTAATTGGGGCACTATAAATAGTAGGGACAGCAGGTGCAAACTTGAGCTTTCCCAGGCAGACTGGTAACCCTAGTATTAACTGGATAATAACCAGTCTACATGGAACGAGTAGGAAAACCAAGTCATTTCATTTCAAGTCCTCATCTAAGTTGTCTTGGCTGTTCCCTAAGTGATCAAGAAAAAATAATTCAATCACAGACTGAAGTACACACAAAGTTTATCTGCTTGTCCAGAATGACCCTTTGGCTCTATCTCTTTGAATTGTCAATTCCCTTATCAGTCTTCTCAAAGCTATGTAAACATCTTTCTCTCCCCCATAAATCTTGTTGTGCAATTTTATAAGCTTTGTGTTTTCCATTTATATGATTTTTTTGTTTTTACACATCCATTACATGCCAAGTCCTAGCCTAAAATTATGGGAACTATAGAGATGTCTGAGCCATAGTCTCTGCTTTCAAGAAACACACAGTTAAGCCAGGGAGATGAACACAGAAGCCATCCACAAAAATGTACGATAGGAAAAATTCCAACATGGCGGTATGTGCAAAGGATCATGGGACACAGAGAAGAGGGTGACCGACTCTTCCCTAGAAGGCTTCACAGAAGTGGTATCATTTGATGCATCTCAAATGATATTTTCTAAGTGAAGAAGTATGGGGAGTATGTCCTAGGTACAAGTTAAGGAAGTTTGAGACTGTGGAATGTGTGAGGAGCTGCCCAAGGTCCAGTGTGGCTGGAGCCTGCTGTGAAAGAGGGCGAGAGGTTGGCCTCCAAACTCTCTCTGGGTTCCTAAAACCCTCTCCAGCAGCGGAAATCCAAACCAAGCAGACTTCTTGCCTCCTCTCTAACAGAATTCCCAACAGCCCCAGAACTTGTGCAAAGCTCCAACACGTTTTCTTTGAACTTCTTTAACAACAATGCTACAGTTTCGATTTCTTAAAGTGTGTGTGTGTGTGTGTGTGTGTGTGTGTATAAATGTGATGCCACATGGCCGCTATACTCTACCAGATTTTCGCCATGATTTTGTACCAGTGAAAACTTTATGAATAGATGCCATACTCTGACTTTTAAAACACCTATAAGTGACTGGTTTTTAAAAGAATTTTTCCTCACAGTATTCAAAACTGGTCCCTTCATATGAGGAACCCATGTGAGACCAAGACGCACCCTATATTGAGTTTACATCCTTGTAAACAAGTTTTTCTGCTATCATTTCTGTAGGGTATAAAAAAAAATCAATGTGATTCTAAATCATTCTGACCTCTTTAGAAGGCAACACATGTTGCATTTGATTCATAACAATTCCTGTGTTAAAAAAAAAAAAAGCAAGTGGGAAAGTGAGCAGTCCAGCCATATGGCAATGGGATGACTCAAAGCAGGGGGAGTGCTCTCATGGAGAGCAGAGTGCCATCACATTGGAGGATGGAGGGAAGGGGCAGCAGGGTGTCCCAGAGTTTTGCAAATGGGCTTCTATTAGGCCTCTGGCTTATAAGTGATAGAAACTCAATTTGAACTAGGTTCAAGAAAAGCAATTTTAAAGGGTTTATTAGATACCTTAGTCGAAAAAGTCAGGGGAAGGACTGATCAGTACTGACATGTCAGAATTTAGATACTCAAAGGATATCACTCAAAGGCATCTCTTTCTATCTCTCAGTCTTGCTTTCTTATTAGCTGGGTTCATTCTCACGGCTGTTCTGCCACCATGCTGACACAATGGTTGCCCGGGCTCATATCTTCACACCTCAGCAACCCCAATGGAAGGAGAGGTTCTCTTTGCCAAAAGTTCTAATAAAATCCTAGGATTGAGGTTCACCGGACAAGTGTGGGTCATGTGTCAATACCTAAAACAATCATCGCGTGCAGGAGTGAAGTAAGGTGATTTCACTTAGTATTATCATCCAGGCTGAATCATCCTGGATCTTAGATAAGGAGAATGGAGGGTAGGAAGCAGGAAATTCCACTGGGCCTGGTGGGCTGAGAGCTAGGGAACAATGGTTCACCACTGCTGTGGCGGTATCTGTCTCACTTTCCCTAATCTGTTTTCTCTTCTTCTTAGATACACATTCTAATGAATGATTTCAGCCTCCTTAACAGTTGGGTATATCCATATGACTAAGTTCTAGCTAATGGAAAGTGAGGAGAAGTAAGATGTAATGCTTCTAGGCCCATCAAAACCTCCCAGCTGGGACTTCCCTGGTGGCGCGGTGGTTAAGAATCCGCCTGCCAATGCAGGAGACACAGGTTCGAGCCCTGGTCCGGGAAGATCCCACATGCTGCGGAGCAACTAAGCCTGTGCGCCACAACTACTGAGTCTGCACTCTAGAGCCCGCGAGCCACAACTGCTGAAGCCCGTGCGCCTAGAGCCCGTGCTCCACAGAGAAGCCACTGCAATGAGGAGCCCACGCACTGCAATGAAGAGTAGCCCTCACTCGCTGCAACTAGAGAAAGCCCGCGCACAGCAACGAAGACCCAACGCAGTCAGAAATTAATTAATTAATTAAAAACAAAGAAGAAAACCTCCCAGCCACCTTTAGAAGCCATGAATAGAAGAGGGTAGATGCCCAAAATGGAAGGAGCCTGGTCCCTAAATGTCCACCCCTTAGAGGAAAGCTGCCTAGCAAACAGGAATACCCATGGTGAATATTCCATCGTGTTTGAAACATTATGCATTTGGGGATTTGCTTGTTACAGCAGCTTGCATTATCTTAACTAACAGAGATGCAAATACCAAAAAGGAGGGATTTGTAACCTGAGCGGGCAAAAGCAGTTTATGTCTACTAAATAGCTTATTTGTGTTTGATGCTGGAAATTTCAGACACCCCGATGGGTTTAATCAGTTAGTACCCATGGCCCGATGGAAGTGCTGGCCAAGGAGTTAAAAGACCCAAGGAGTTCAAGGCCTGACTCTGCCACTGATAGCTGTCAGACCCTGGACATGTCACCTCTCTCTGACCCTCAGTTTTTTTCATCTGCAAATTGGCAATCACAACATCTACTTAACTGCCTGACTGTGAGACTCAAATGCAATTATTTGAATTAAAGTGTGTTGTAAACTATAAAACTAGCCTATAAACAAACTGAAAACACGCTGATTCACCCAGTTGGTTAGAGCAAAGCATTAATGAATCCATTTGGCCTCACAGAAAAAAATTTTTTCCCATCTAGAACCGTAAAAATTAGCACCAGGAAGAAAAAAAATGAGGAGGATATATATACATCGTGTCCCAGGGAGAGAGACCAACACAGCAGGGGGCAAGCCTGCTGGGAGGCAAGCTGCGGCCTCCCTCTTTTCTCCCTCTCTCCTTTCCACCTCCTCTCAAACCCAATCCACTCCTCAGAAGACTGTGTCTGCTTATGTTTTCCAAAGCTGGCCACTCCTCAGCTCTCTTCCCCCTCTCTCATGGACTAGTAACGTCCAGTCCAGTCCAACTTCCACAAGGCTGGTTAGTGATTCTTCTTCCAAAATGCAATTTGTCATTTTTCTGGGACCAGAAACCTCTGTTTTTAATCCTGAATCCAAGATGCACACAGCCCTTTTGGCACGGCTTTTGGGTCCCCTCACGGTCTGGTCTCAGCCTCCCCTGCTGAGTCTCATCATTTCCACTCCACGTGGAAGAGACCACCTCTCCATTCCCTGGATGCTCCAGCTGCTTTCATAACTATCACCTCCACCTGGGAAGACAGAGATCCAGGCAGCAATGATTTTGGGAGCTCAGGAGGTCCCAGCTGGAGATATAGGTTGGGAGCATCTCTACAGAAGCAAGAACTGAAAACCTGGAGCTGGGAGACCCAGGTTTGGGGTGGGACCGTGAGCTAAAGGAGGAAGCTGCAAGGCTGAAAAATAAGATGCTGGTGTGGGGGAAGAAGCAGAGGAGGGCGACAGCACAGAGCAGAAGGAAGGAGAATGGGACGAGAGGAGGGAAGGGTCAGCAGGGCTGAATGCTGCAGGAAGGGCGGAGGGGCAAGGAGAGAGCAGAAAGGGGACACTGGGGCTTCCCTGGTGGCGCAGTGGTTGAGAGTCCGCCTGCCGATGCAGGGGACACGGGTTCGTGCCCTGGTCCAGGAACATCCCACATGCCACGGAGTGGCTGGGCCCGTGAGCCATGGCCGCTGAGCCTGCGTGGAGCCTGTGCTCCACAACGGGAGAGGCCACAACAGTGAGAGGCCCGCGTACCGCACAAAAAAAAAAAAAAAAAAAAGAAAGGGGACCCTGGCTTCGGCCAGTCACAGTGTCTTTTCAGTGGAACAGCTGGGGTGGGAAGTGCTCTGAGTAGGTCCAGGGATGAGAGGAGGGGAGGAAAAGGAGGTGGTGGGAGGGGCCGAGCCTTTTGGGAGGATGGCTTTAGGGAACCTGAGTCAGTTCCCTGACAAGTAACCCATTGTGCCCGGCACCTGGTGAGGGGAGTCGCTCTTGGCCTCACCCCGTGGAGATTTCAGCGGCTACCACCTGCTTCTGGTGGCCCAGACAGGCTGCAGTAGCCTGAGCCGGCTTCTGCCAGCATTTGAAAGGGACTGAACAACAGGTGCTGAAATCCCATCTCCTCTGAAGCTTCCTCCTGCACTTACCTGGCTCACAAATACCTTCCATCGTGAGCTCCTAGAGATCGCGCCCCTCCACTTGCCAGCAAAAAACCAGACCCAGTGATGACCGTCAACTGGACCCATCCTGAGCGTAAGATTTAAGGGAATCAAGACATGGTTCCTCTAAGTAGCAGCTTTGCGACCTTTAGCAAGGCACATCTGAGCCTCCGTGTCTTCATCTGTCAAATGACAACAGTTCTCTGGAGGATAGATGTGAGGGTCCAATCAGAAACGGAGTTCAACCACATGGAGAACTGAAAAGCTTTCCACGGGGGTTCATTACTACAGTTTTCTGATTGTGGAAATGCACCTTTGCCTAGAGCTTGTCAAACATTTCATCCTCAACTCCCTTCTTTCCTTCACAACCCCCATCCAGAGCATCAAAACTCCTATCAGCTCTACCTCCTAAATATTGCATGAATCTGACCCTTTCTCACCACCTCCACCGCTATCACTGTCACCCAAACTGGCATCATTGCCCTCTTGGAAAATTACAAGAGATGTGCATTTAACAATAGGCCTCACACGCCTGCCTTCCTACCCTCTCTCTTCTCTCAAAGCAGCCAGAACGGCCCTTTTCAAAATGTAGCCAGACCACGTCATCCTTCCTTCGAAACCCTCCAATGGTTTCTCGATGTGTGCAAAAAAAATTCAAAGTCCCCGCCATGCCCTGTGAGGCTCCCATGACCTGCCTCCACTGCCCAGGGGCTTCTTGCTGCTCCCTTGACCACACCCCGCTCTTCCCGGTCCAAGGCTTTCCATTCTGATGTGTGACTCGCTCCCTTGTTTGATTCAGGTCTTTGCTCAAACAGCACCTCCCCGGAGAGGTATCCCTGATGATTCTATTTCAAAGGGTGCCCCCCACACCCGGCATCCAGCCCTGCTTCCACCTCATCTCTCACCCTTTAGCCCTTTGTCCTGATGCATCTGTCTTTGCAGAACACTAAACTCACGTTAAAGTGGGTTTGTTTATTATCTATCTTACCCACCCCAGCCTTTGCCCAGTCAACTGCAAGTTTTGTTAGGACAAGGGCTTTTTCTCTACTTTGTTATCCTCAACACTTAAAAGGTGATAGGCCCTTAATAAATTTCTGTTGAATAAAAGAATGACCAAATGAATGTTTTTCCTACATCTGTCTAGGTCAGCAGTGTCCTGAATTCCATCTGGCCTACTTCACCCAGCCCAGCTCCATATCCAAATAAATGGCTTCCTCTAAGTCCTAGCAGTCTTGACTCCTTGAAAGGGAAAGGAAAGGACAAGTTGCTTAATTTGATCCATGGAACTGTTTTTGCCAGTATCAGCTTCACCTTTTGAGTGGCAGTGAAAGGTGCAATCTTTTACTTACTATCTTTTCTTTAGGACTTTATTTTTTAGAGCAGTTTTAGGTTCACAGAAAAATTGAGAGGAAGGTTCAGAGATCCGCCATATCTCCCCTGCTCCCACACATACAAAGCCTACCTGTTAACAACATCCCCGACCACAGTGGTTACGCTGGCTACAGTCGATGAACCTGCACTGACGCGTCATAATCACCCGAAGTCCATAGTTTACCTTAGGCTTCACTCCTGCTGCTCTGCATCCTATGGGTTTGGACAAATGTATAATGACGTGGACCCACCATTATGGTAGCGTACAGAGCATTTTCACTGCCCTAAAACCCTGCGATCCCCCTATTCACTTCTCCCTCCCATCAAACCCTGGCAACCACAGACCTTTTTATGGTCTGCATAGTTTTTCGTTCTCCTCTCTAGTAAGAAGTAGATATATCCTCATTGTAAAACATCCCAACAACACAGTTATATAAACAGGCAGTACTAAAAGCTCCTTCCCTTTACCCCCACTCTTCCAATCCCACTCCACGTCCCCCACTAGAAACTACTGTCCATGGTTTGATGTGTTTCCTCCAGGACCTTTCCTGTGCATTGGTACACATATAACTATACAGACACATACATCTCCCTTTTAGAAAATGGTATCACGCTGTGCATTATGCTGCAATTGACTCTTTTTTCATCCCAATACATCTTTCCACGTCAGCTCATCTAGACTGGCTGCCTGGTATTTTTAGTGCCTGCCTGGTATTCCCTAGTATAGATATAATCATAGTTTGTTTAATGCTCTGTGGAACATATAAGCCAGCTCCTATTTTTGGCTATTACAAACACCACTACAACAAACGTCCCTGTACGTACAACATAATACACAAATATATTTCTATAGAAGAGATAACTAAAAGACAAAAGGACGTTCTCACTTAATGACATGCACGAACATTTAAAAATGTAAATAATTATACTATAGGATAATCTTTTATTAAGAGACCATTAATACAATTTCCCAAAGACTGAATATTAAATATAATGATGGGGAGAGGGAATTAACATTTAATAAGGGTCTCTGGAACCTTCCATGGCATCTGCCATTAAACCTTAGGATCACTGTACAGGATGGGTATTTTTGCTGCCTGGCCTGATGAAACTTGAGGAAACGGACGCTCAGAGAGTTGACGTGGCATGCTCAAAGTCCTCCAGCTAACGAGTGGCAGAGCTGTGACCCACACCCAGGCCCGTTTACAAAGCCCATCATCTTTCCAACACACTGGGATTTTTTTTTTTCACCTTCCTTTTTCGGCTCAATAGAAAGGAAAAAAATTTGCTTGTGAAACTTGGTGATCTGCAGTCATGCATTCCAAGTCACTCAGGTTGTCTCACCTGAAAATCAGCCTCTGCTCTGTTGCTCATCATGAAACCAAGAGGACCATCCAAAGTGCGGGTGCCCTCACAGAAAAGCCCCTCCTTTCCCGGGGTGGGGGGAGGAGAGAGGGCTCTTTGGTGAGGCTCTCTCCTACCCAGGAGAAGCACTCACAAGTGTCCCAGCCCTGACTGATGCCTGGGGCTTCTCTGAGCTCGGCCCTGTCCTAGCAGGGTGCGGTGAAGAGGAAACAGATCCCTCAGGACCTCGACATGTAACCAAAGGAAGCAAATGCTTTCTCGGTAACAAAGGAGGCTCCGAGATGTCTCGATAGCTTCCCTCTCAAATAGCTAAAAGAAAAACAGAAAAGACAGGGAGGCCACACATGCATTTATGGAGACGTCCACAGTTGGGAGTCTGGAGGACAGGGGAACTTGAAAGGGAAAAGCTGGGAAGTGGCCCAATATGCAGAAGCAGAGGTCATGGAGTCAGGAGGTCTCAGCATGACGTGGCTGAAAGGGGCCTGAAAGTTCTGCCAGCCGAACTTCACAGCCAAAGCCTCACGTCTTCGGCAGCTTCCCTGCCAAGAGTCAGTCCCCCTGCTCTTGCACTCGCCACTGACATGGAGAGCATCACCTCCCCAAACGCCAAGGTCCACCTTTGCACACCTCTGCCCAGTAAAGAGCGCTCCCTTCTAGGATTCTGAAACCTACCCCCTCCTTTATCTCCGCCCACTGGTCCTAGGTCCCCTCCCTCGAGACCCCACAGAACAAGTCCAGTCCTGCCTCCCAGACACAGCCCTTGCAGCCCTGAGAAATGCCCAAATTCCCCAGCACCTGTGAAACCTTCACAGCACTTCTGAAGGGGGCTGCAGGATAGAGCTCTCTCTTCTTAACAAACAGGTCTAGCCTTTCTGGTTAGGAGAGCTGTCTGGACAAAGAAAACCAATCCCGCTTGTCTTTTGAACCTGCAGCCGGATGGGGATGGGAAGGGAACAATAGCCCCGGCAGAAGTGGGGGGAGGCCTGACTCTTCACTTCTTAATGAAGGTGTGAACTTTGAAGCTTTATTATGAACACTTGAAAGCCTAGCCCTGGTTAAGCTCCTTTCCGAAGCTCTCAGTCACCCTGGATAATGAGGCCACAGCTGTGTGGGAAGCGCTGGGGCAGGAGAAAGGGAGGACCAGGGTTATCTAGAAGCAGGAGCCTCGCTGGGCCTGGCAGAAAAGCCACCCTTGGCTGCAGGCTCTGCCCCGTGACCAGGCCCTGGTGGCTTTCAGGGACAAGGAACTCTCTGTTCAAGTCGAAGGAGAGCAGTAATCCTATTAAGGATAGGAGAAAGGCCTGGGGAGTCCTTTTTACCTTTTTCTAACTTCCTAGGTAATAAAAATAATGCCTCACACCTGGATGGCATCTCACATCATCATGTCCTCTTGATTCACACAAAAGTCTCTGTGAGGCAGAAAGGACAGTGGCTTAGAGAAGTTAGTGCCCCTGCCTGAGGCCACTTGGCCAGTAAATGGCAGGTCAGCTAGCTCCAGCCCAGGTCTCTGTCCACCCCACAACTCTTCCACCCCACCAACTCTTCTCTTGAAGCCTTCAAGGCAAGTCTCCAGGTATCCACGGAAATGTCCAATCACGATCAGTACGCAAACGACAACGAAGTTACAGTCTAATGTTAATCAAGTGCTTCCTGTGTTTCCTAGCACCAGACGTCACCTATTTACAGGCATTATCTCATTTAATCTTCCTAACAACCACATGAGGCTGTTATTATTAATATTATTAATATTGATGGGGAAACTTGGCACGGGGAGGAGAAGCAACTTACCCAAGGTCTCACAGCCAGCAAGTAGCCAGGTCACAATTTGAACTCAAGCTATTTCAAAGCTTATCTCACGTGTCCCCATTGTAACTGTAATGCCTATTTCTTATAGAAACTGGGAAAATCCAAAGAGATAGAAAAAAAGGAAATAGAGGTCCCATCACCCAAAGATGCGTGCTGTATTCACGTCCTGGCTTTTTCCTCTGGGCACTCACGTCTCACACATACTCATTCAGTACGCACTTCTCGAGCACCTCCTGTGTGCCGGGCGCCATTCTGGGTATTGCGGATCCAAATGATCCACAGGTGAGTAAGAGCAGAGGGTCCCTGTCCTCAGGGGGCTGACACTCTAGGAACACGTTCCTGTGTATGTCAGTGCTTCCTCCACCTGCACTGCCCTCATTTAAGGTGCCAGAGGGTTATAACCATTGCGTGAAGAACACACCGGGGGGCGGGTGATTTAAATGGTCATGTGATTCACACCCAACATCTATGTGCTGGGTAGCTCTGTGCTAATGGCCAATGACGGGGCAGCAAATAGAGTGCTGACTTTTCCCTTTCCTACTCTCAGTTCTACAGAGACAGCAATTTACTCTGCATGCTCTGAAGGGCATCAGATCTGCCATCCTGTGATTGCAAGATGGCAACGCGACTGCAAGATGTAACCAGTCCTTGGACAGAACAGGCTCACGGTTAAGAAAATGGAGCCAGGCCTGCCCTCCCAGCTGGGGCAGGAGAACAGCCTCCTAAGTATTGACCCCCGTTTTCTAAACAGGGAAAGTGAGGCTCACAGAATACATTTTCCTGAAATCACTTTGAGTTGGGAATCAAAGTCAGGCCAGCTTTGAAAGGTACCAGGGCTAGGGATTTTTCGTATCTCGGAGGAAATGACTGAGACCCACCCCGGAATGGAGGGAGTTCCACTGGGGGGATCTGGTCAGTTAGAATCCAGGCAGCAGCTGAATTCTGGAGTGTCAGATATTAAATTCCTTCCTCCTTCAATCTGTTGCGATATATTGTTTTAGTTGAAGCATATAAGAAAATAGAGCCTCATAAAGATATGTAATTGGAAAAGGGAAAATATTTTAAGAGTATTTTTTTTTCAAATAGTTGTGGTTATTCTTCATTGGTACTACACGAAAACTCAATATATGGTAACTTTTTAAACATGAGTTGCAATGTGGAATCTGAAATCATATCAGTGCACTTTTCATACTCAGCTTCATTAAAATCCATTGGTCTGCCTTGTGGTTTTTTTTTTTTAATGTTGAGCCTTCTTTTAATTTATTTATTTTTATTTTTGGCTGTGTTGGGTCTTCGTTTCTGTGCGAGGGCTTTCTCTAGTTGCGGCAAGCGGGGGCCACTCTTCATTGCGGTGCGCGGGCCTTTCACTAATGCGGCCTCTCGTTGCGGAGCACAGGCTCCAGATGCGCAGGCTCAGTAGTTGTGGCTCACGGGCTTAGTTGCTCCGCGGCATGTGGGATCTTCCCAGACCAGGGCTTGAACCCGTGTCCCCTGCATTAGCAGGCAGATTCTCAACCACTGCGCCACCAGGGAAGTCCTGCCTTGTGTTTTGAATAGTTCTTTTACAGATTCATGTTTTGTAACATCATGCATTGGTCATTAGAAAAACATTGGCTCACTGAGTTACACAGATCTTCCAGATATTGACGCATCACATTATGATACCCTCTGGAATTCCTACTCAAGAGAGAATGAGAATGGAAAAAGACAAATAATATCTTAGTATTATTATGAAAATGGTTTTGACTTTGGGGATCCCCTGAAGGGTCTCAGTGACCCCCCAGAGGTTTACAGACCACTTTCAAGAACTACTGCTCTGGAATAAGGGACAAGTGATGACCACTGAGAAATCCAGGTGTGGGTGACTGAACTCCAACCTTCTGAAGGCAGGAAATACATGGGAAGCTGAAACTGAGACAGAAGCCCAGTCCCGTGGCTGGGAAAAAAACAGATTAAGAGGGCTTGCCCAGGTGCTCAAGGGTCATCCCCCAGGGCTTCCCTGGTGGCGCAGTGGTTGAGAGTCCACCTGCCGATGCAGGGGACATGGGTTTGTGCCCCAGTCCGGGAAGATCCCACATGCTGCGGAGTGGCTAGGCCCGTGAGCCACGGCCGCTGGGCCTGCGCATCCGGAGCCTGTGCTCTGCAACGGGAGAGGCCACAACAGTGAGAGGCCCGCGTACCGCAAAAAAAAAAAAAAAAAAGAGGTCATCCCCCAGTGAGCAGCAAAAGATAATTGAGAAGCTGCAGAGGGGCCCACAAGGCAGGACCCAGGCACTGGACCCTATAGGCCAGAGAGTGCACTGAAGCCCCACTGAAGACACTGAGTCACCACCGCCTTCCTCAGCTAGACAGTGCCAGGGAGCGGAAAGGAATGCCAGCTGGATGGAGCTGGGAGCAGAGGCCAGGGATGCAGCGTCTGAGATGCATGCTGAGGACGTGAATATATGAGAAAGAACACCTTCTAATTCTAATTACCATCTCTTTTGGTGTTGGAGTCAAAATAAGAAGTGTCTAGAAAAAACAGAATCAAGCAATAAAGGATCACAAGAGGGAAACCTCCGCAGGAAGTGTCTCAAGTCTTCATTCTCCTGCCACACTCCTATGTCAGGTTCTCAGCACCTATCTTCCTTAACTGGCCTCCGCTTTCAGGATTGGCCCCCCCAGTCTAGCCCCAACCCTTCAGTCAGAGCTATGTTTCTACAACACAGATTTGAGCATCTTATTCCATGCTTAAAATCTTTAATCATTCCCTGCCATTTCTCACAGGTCAAGGGCAAATTCCTTAGGGAGGCACAGAAATCAGGCACCAGCTGGCCCCTCCTGCCCTACCCACTCGTCCCTTCCTGTTGCACCACTGAACCCTCTGTGCAGCCACCAGCACTTCCTGCCACCCCTCAAATACACCAGCCTATTCCCTGCTTTTGGCCTTTGCACAAGTTCTTCCCAGGGCGTGGTGGACCTTGTCCTTCAACATCCGGTTCAGTTATTACTTCCTCTCCAATGGAATCTGGCACTTTCTCTACCTGTGTACATTAGGATCCATGTGTTTTTCAAGATGTGATAGCCATTAGTGTTGTTCTCTAGATGTTTCTGTTCTCCCCAAAGTCCCTTCTGGGTCCATGGTAGAATTGTACTTCCTGGTTCTCGTGTGGTTAGATGGAGCCTAGTAACTAATTCCAGCTCTGGACAATGAGTTCTGTGAGGAAGTGAGAGCTAGATGGAGAATTTAATCGCCAGTAAAAGGCCATCAGGGATCTCTTCCCTCTGACACTGCAATGGGTATTATCTGAGACGGGCCTGCTCCTTCAGCCTAGGTCCCCTAGAGATTCTGATGAGCAAAGAAAGCACCTACCCTCGTCAACACCTCCTCAGTCTCCCTGCCAACTCATGATGTATCTATAGTGTATCTTCTGAGATTTGGGGATTATTTCTTTTTAAAAAAATTTTATTTATTTATTTATTTGGTTGTGTTGGGTCTTCGTTTCTGTGCAAGGGCTTTCTCCAGCCACGGCAAGCGGGGGCCACTCTTCATCGCGATGTGCGGGCCTCTCACTATCGCGGCCCCTCTTGTTGTGGAGCACAGGCTCCAGACGCGCAGTCTCAGTAGTTGTGGCTCACGGGTCTAGTTGCTCCGCGGCATGTGGGATCCTCCCGGACTGGGGCACGAACCTGCGTCCTCCGCATCGGCATGTGGACTCTCAACCACTGCGCCACCAGGGAAGCCCTGGGGATTATTTCTTTTTTTTGCGGTACGCGGGCCTCTCACTGTTGTGGTCTCTCCTGTTGCGGAGCACAGGCTCCGGACGCGCAGGCTCAGCGGCCACGGCTCACGGGCCCAGCCGCTCCTAGGCATGTGGGATCCTCCCGGACCGGGGCACGAACCCGTGTCCCCTGCATCGGCATGTGGACTCTCAACCACTGCGCCACCAGGGAAGCCCTGGGGATTATTTCTTAATGCAGCATACCCTAGCCTAACTGACTGAGGTGGTGACCAGAAATGGCCAAGCCATAAGGCTATCCTGACTCTGAGTCTTAAACAGGGCTGACCCAATCAGACCCAACAGAAGTGCGTGTGGACCCCTCTGTCTCTTACCCCCACCCCGTCCTTCAGATATCTTGGACCCTTTCTATCTGGACTTGGCTCTGTCCTTGTTCTTTGCTCCACTTCTGTGTCTGCCCGATGCACAGACTTCTCGGCTCTGCCTCTCTTTTCTAGTTTCTTTGACTTAATGGTGAATGTTTGCCTCCCTGGGTTTGCCCTTCAGTGCTCTCTAGCTGTTGTTTTCTCTTACTCCCTGTGATATGAAGGAACATGGTCCCCCAAAGATGTCCATGTCTTAATCCGCAAATTCTTCCATGGCAAAAGAGGCTTTACAGATGTGGTTAAGGGAAAAACCTTGAAATGTGGAGATTAGCCTAGATCATCTGGGTGTGCCCCATCTGATTGCATGAGTCCTTAGAAGTGGAGAACCTTTCCCAGCTGAGTCAGAGAGGGAGCTATAACTGTGAAGAAGGGTTAGAGAGATACAACACTGCTGGCTTTGAGGACTGAAAAGGGGCCCATGAGCCAAGGAATGTGGGTGTTCCCTGGAACCTGGAAAAGACATGGAAATAGATATTCATCGTAAGCCTCCAAAAAGTAAAACAGCCCTGCTGACACCTTGATTTTAGCTCAATGAGACCTGTGTTGTACTTCTGACCTATAGAACTATAAGATAGTAAATCTGTGTTGTTTTAATCCACAGAGTTTGTGGTTGTCTGTTACAGCAGCAGTAGGGAGCTCATACGTACATTACCACCCCCTTTCAGTCTGCTCTGGAAAGCTTTCCTATCTGATGGGGCCAAGGCCACAGGGACATTCTCCAACTTGTCCATGAGGTTGGAGGAAATGGTAGAACCATGTTGTAAGTCAAAGTCCACCCTGACTGGGAAATTATGAGAGCAGGGCTGTGCACCGTACACCATGGTAAGAGTACAGCCTCTGGAGACTAGAAGGCCTGCCTTTGTCATACTGAATCTGTCTGTTTACTGAGTTTATTCCTGAATCTCTGAAATGCGAAGGTTTCATTTATTTTTCTAAATGATCTTCTCTGGCTTTTATTTCCCGTGTATGAGTTCTCCCAAGCCACTGTCCATTTAACTGAGAAACAGAAAAGTAAAGGCCATAATATTCAAGGTGGCTGCCACATCAGTCTCTGCTCTGCTTCTGAGATGTCTATGGGACTGGAATTATAGGTGTCAAAGGAAGAAGAACCAAAGCCAGCACAAAGATTGGGAGAAAGCCAGATGTGAGGTTTGAATGCTAACTCTGATGTGTCCTAGCTGTGTGACCTTGGACTAGTTGCTTAACTTTTCTGAGCCTCATGTCCTTCATTTATAAAATTTGGACAGTAATGCTTACTTGCAAGTTTGTTGTAAAGATTAGGCAAGATAATGTACATAATGCACCCAATAGAGTACCTGGCATACAACAGGCACACAACCTACAGCATCTTGTAGGAGTGGAGCACAGAGGAACACAGGATGTGAATTTCATGTTGGTCAACCATCTAACCACTAGGGGGTGCTCAAGAACCCCCTTCACATCATCCCCAAGGAGGAGAAATTTAAATCTTTGTTAGGCTAAGAAAACAATAGTACATCATGCCAGGGGTAGAAGTCTTCAGGGGAAGGAATGGAAGAGGTGAACACTTCTTTGTCATTTGCTGATTCTCGGTTCTCTCACCACTGGTGGCTTTTCTCTCTTCCCTTCTATATGGCTGGTGTAGTCAGAAGAACCAAGGGCACTGGTGTGCTACAGCCAAGCCTAAAACTGCTAACTTTTCAGAAATTCTGCCAGCTGGTTGTCAAACAGCCATTATTAGATATTAAATTATATAAACTTACAAGTAAATAAACTGTATTAAGAACAAAGGTAATACTCAAAAACCATCATTTCCTAATTATTTTATAGCATTTTACTATGAGCTATGCTCTTGAGTTATTCGTGTCTATTGTGTCTTTATGGCCGAAATCCTATCTGATGATGTGCTACCGCACACCTCTTCCCAACCCAACATTCAGTGACGTCATGTTGGTAGCCTGAAATCCTCCATGGTGGGCGTATTCACACCACACAAATTGGCAAACACTGAACATCAGGGCTTGATGTATTGTTTTGTTGATTGTCTAGAGCGAGGGCAGCAAACTCCAGTCCAGGGGCCAAATGCAGCCCACTGCCTGTTTTGTACGGCCTACTGTGAGCTCACAGGTTAGCAGTGTGAGCTGCAGAGACCCAGCTGCACCTCCCCCTCTGCCCTGGGTTGCCCCCTGCTCCCAGCACCTGCTTCACTGGCTGGTGGCCATCCCTTGCCATTGCACAGGATCCATGCTGGTTGCCACCTACACACTAGAAACTCTGCTCTTGGCAAGTGTGCGTACCCAGCTGTAGAACTGCAGTCCAGGAGCTGGTGACTTGGCAAGTCCTTCTGCCTCTAGTTAGCTGCCCAGGTTAAGAGGGCCGGGCTCTCTAGAAGAGAAGGATGCACCAGGATCTGGGTGTCACTGGGACAGAGAGGAAAACGGACCTTGGCAGTCAACAGGAGCTGCTGCCCTTCTCGTAGGCAAAGTCCTTTCGAAGAAGTGTGCTTCCTATACTGGAGGATGGTCTCTGGCTGGGAGAAATGTGGGGCTGGCAGCGATAGAGAGCAGCTCAGTCTAGCAGGCAAATAAATAAAGATAATCCAGTTAGTGGGTCTCATAGGTTGGAGGCATGGAGGTAGCTGGCTGGATCTAAAAGTAGGGCATGAAGAGCTGGGCTAGCAAAAGGAAAAAGCCATAAGGGAGTGTGAACACACAGTTCTCCGTGGAGTTCTGCTCTGCATTCATTGGACCAGGCCCAGAGGTTCAAAGAGGAGCGCCATCTCGGAAGGAATGTTCTTTCCCTCTTTGGGGGATAGCACATTATGCTGGACTTTGGCCAAATCCTGGCTTGCCTCATCTCCCAGGATTAATTTTAATGGCCTCCCAGAAAGATTTCCATTCTCCACTTCTCGACACAATGTGTGAGGGTTCCCAGCAGAGAAGTAGAAGCAGATGCCCTCCTTCCATCTGGTGATTTATTGGCCAGGAAGACAAAAGGGGTGGGGACACATTCTTTATGAGTCTGAAAAGCCCAGGGTGAACCCCAGAACACTCCAAAAGGTGAGAATCTATCCTATCACATCTCAGATAAGGGAGTCATGTACTTCAGGTCTGTAATATGTTTCAGATTAGGCCACACTTGCCCATGCATTGCCACGCCTACCCAAACTGGAACAGAGGAATGAGCACACACTCTAGAATTACAGGTTCAAATCCTACATCTGTCACTTAACATGAGACCCTATACAAACCACTTTGTATCTCAGAACCTCAATTTCTTCATCAGTAAACTGGGGTTAATTATAACTACCTGAGGGGCAAGCTGTGAAGATGAAATACATATGAAGCCCGATACACACAAGGCCCTCACCGAGTGGGACCTACGTGTGTTAGAGCTAGCAGACTCGCAAAAAGCCAACTGCTAAATACTCAGAAACCTTGCCAGCCAGTGGTTAAACCATTTGCAGCCTGAAACCATCCACAGCATTAGTGCTGACACCCCAGAAATTAGCAGGGCTTTTCTTTTTTCTGGAGATCCGGTTCACCAGCACACCATTGTTTTCATTATTATTTCCCGTCCTCTTCCTCATATCCTGGAAAGACCCCTGTGAGGTAGTATCATTACCCCCATTTTACAGATAAAAAAATGAGATTTAGGTTAAATGACTTGTCCAAAGTCAACAACAAGTCATAAATATACAAATATTTTGTCTTCAACTATAGTGCCACGTATATGGGAAAAGAATCTAAAAAAGAGGGGATATATGTATCACTTTGCTGTATACTTGAAACTAACATTGTAAATCAACTATACTCCAATAAAAAGTTTCTTAAACCCTTAAAAATATATAGTGCCACCTCCACTCTACCAGAGTAGCCTAAGTAATTTTGAGTGCACACAGATCCTGTCTTGGCTTCTGGTACCCCTTTTCCAGACACTTCAGAGGAGATGTGACCTTTCAGGGCCCCCGCTCCCCCCTGGACAATTTGGTTTTATCGTCACATTAGAAAGCTGAAGCCCTGTGCCTCCTGCAGGAAGGTCCCACCTCATCTTCAAGGTTTCCCATTTGTTAATTTCACTGTGTATTCATCACTGCATTTCTACAGATACTTCACCCTCTATACAGCATCCTTAAGCTAAGTGGCTTCAAGGGCTCCAGAAACATTATCTCATTGTCCCCTTACATCCCAGTGGAAAGGGTTGGAGACTGGAGCCCTTATTTTACAACTGAGAAAAGTGACTTGGCCAAGGTCACCAGAGGAATTGGAGGCACTGGCAGCCTGGCTCTCCTTTCTCTCCAGCCTAGGCTGCCCCACCCACTAGCAAAGAGCAGAGGAGCAGCTGCAGCCTCTCTCCTGAAGGAAGAGAAAATGTCAAGGGCTATCAAGACTCTAGCTGCAGGGCACAAACTCATTACCAGCTAGGGTTAAGGATGAAAAAAAAAACCCCTACATGATGTACTACCATCCAATTACGAGCTTCACCCAGGCTTGAAGCAGTTGACATTGTCCACAATCAAGATGCTAAACCCAGTCTGGATGAGGACATAGTTTGCATTCTCTGGCTGTGGGATGATACTGAAGTAGATCTGGGAAAAATAAATAAATAACATGGAGAGAGGTTCACACTGCCAGATTATTCAAGCTGACATTATTACTATCACGCCCAGTGATTAAGAAGAAAATACAGGCAGAGTCCCACTTGTCTAATTTGATTATCAGAGAGGCTTTGTGTTGATTACTAACGTCTGCTTGTAATTGGGGACAGAAAAGCGGTATCCAACCAGCTGAGAGCCAGGAAATCACACACAGGGACCTACGATCTGTGTAAATGAAATTTAATAATAAATGGGATGTGCTCCCAGATAAAGTAGTAAATAACAGGCAGAGAAAGAGGAGGTTCAGATTATATAGGTGGGAGGGGGATTGTGGCCAACCTGGCATATGTGGAGAAATGGCCTGTGTTGAGAGGGGAAGATGGGCTCAGGAGTAAAATGAAGGAGACAGAGAAAATGAAAAAGAAGACAGTGAATTAGATACGAGATTATGGTGTTGGTCTCAGGAGAGGTGATTATAAGTACTGTTGGGGGCAGTATACAAGAAGACTTCTGTGTGTAGAGAGAAAAACGTGGCCAAATATGAAGGACCCCAGAGCCAAGCAGAGAAAGATTACAAGATGGGGGACAGCATCTGCGTGAAAACCACTGGTGAGCTGCATAGGAAAGCAGGGGTGGTCTCAGCATTCTCTCTGCCCCAGCGTGTTAGGAAAGACCCGAGGTGGCCCTGTAGTAGTACTGACTGGGCACCTGACTCCCGCAGTGGCCATGCCATCGCCTGAAGATACTGACAACATGCGCAACCTACATGCAAATGGAGCTGTAGAAGTGGTGCTGTCACTAGGCAACAAATGCTAGGCTTGAAGTCAGGAGCCCAGGCGCTGTTCCTCCTCATCTGTAAAATGGGGATAATAGTGTAGTTTGTACTTGGGGGCGGAGGGACAGGGGAAGAACACAATGTAAAATAAGGGGAATGAGGGCTTCCCTGGTGGCGCAGTGGTTGAGAGTCCGCCTGCCGATGCAGGGGACACGGGTTCGTGCCCCGGTCCAGGAAGATCCCACATGCCGCGGAGCGGCTGGGCCCGTGAGCCATGGACACTGAGCCTGCGCGTCCGGAGCCTGTGCTCGCAACGGGAGAGGCCACAACAGTGAGAGGCCCGCGTACTGCAAAAAAAAAAAAAAAAAAAGGGGGAATGAGGTAGCCCTGTAAAGACTAAAGCTGTAAGATCAGCATGTTACAGGTCACAGCAGAGATAGGCAACGTCACATTAAAGGAACAGAAAAGGCACTGAGGCAGAGCAAGAGCCTGACTGAAAGTGGTAAGACCTCCATAGAAGGAAACTGTGCAACCAAAGGGGGCCTGATGGGAAATGGAAGAAAACAAGAAGGACCAAGCTCAGTGCCCCTGCCAGTGAGTTCATATGATGCCTTACCACAGACCTAGAGAATTACAGTCCCATAAACAAGAGCACACCTACTGTCACCATCCTAGGATGAGGTTATGAAATTTCCCAACCATCTAACTCTATGCCTTGGTTCTGTGTTCAACAGCCAATCCTCAACTCAGCTTATTCTACTGGGGAACCACTCTGCTAATTTAGAGTTTCCCCTGAGTGAGCCCCAGGAGGATGTGCTGGCCTTCCTTGGACAGCAAGACCACTGGGTTCACTGAGCTTTTTCCAGGTGAGCAGATAGAGAGGAACCCTGATCTCTGATGCAGCAGCGAGGTTCTATTCTGCCAGGAATCTGCCAGGCTCCAAGGTATGGATTTGCACCAGACATTGTCCTTGCCTTTGAAGAAGCAGTTGATGGGAAAGCCAGGCATAGCAATAACAGAATGTGGGAAATGCTCAGGAGAGATCTGTAGTTAAATGACTCTGGGCCTCTGCATCCCTCAACTGTAAAATGGGGTTATGGCATAAATGAGTTTATACATGGAAAGCACTCCAAACAGTGCCAGGCACACAGCAAGTTCTCAGTAAATGTTGGCCATGAACAATTAATTACTGGACACAGTAGCATGCGTCTCCACTTCACTGTACCTACTGTCCTCTTGACTTCGGAAACTTTTATTGCTTAATGCCATTTTTACAGCTCTCACGTGCTTTCTCATTATTGTTTTGTGATTATCAGAATATAAACACTATGCAACATGCAAAAGAAAAAAAACAACTTTGTTCAAGACTGAAATAATAATTTATAAAGTAGGGAACAGAAAGATCTTCTAACACATTCACAAGTTATTTTAATACTTTCCAAATAAATGCCAAGGAAGGGAATGTTTATATATAGCATTCAAAACAGGCCCCTCCACTTTCTCGGTGAATATGCACCAGCTTGTCAATGTCCCCATTGTGCAGGGCCCAGAGCTGGATATAATTAAATCCTATTACCCAGGAAAACTTGCAGCATAGTTGGTCTGACACATTTAATGATTTGTTAACTCAATCTGCAAATGTAATTAGAATAACTCTGTGTCTGGGAGATGGGAGATGAATCTGAGGATATGATGCCATGTCTGCCCTTAAAGAGCTTAAAATCCAATGGGTGGGCTCGATATGGAAATGGCTAAATATGGTCTCAGGCAGAAATACATGAACACTAAGTAGACATTCAGCAGCTAGAAGCACCAATCTCTGAACATTTTGAGGGCAAGGTTTTATCTGTGCCTCTTCATCTGTCATGAAAAGATGTCCTAGCACAGCAATTGGAAATCTGAACTCTGGGTATAAATCCCAGCCCAGGCTCTTGCCAATTGCATGATCTTGGTTGCGTGAGCTCGTTAACTTCTCTAAACCTCAGTTTCCTCATCTTTAAAATAAGGATAACAACAGTAACTATATCATAGGGCTATCTCATTGGGATAATATCTCTATTATCTCACAGCAGTAGTAAATATCTCATTGGATTAAGGTTGGGATAATGGATCGAAAACATGTACCACAATACCTGCCACATAATAAATTAGTACTAATCTTTCTCTGCTCACTTCCCCTAACACCGAGCATAGAGCTAATCCATAGTAAGCACCACTAGTCAATTTTAAAGAATGAAAAATGCAAGATTGAAATAAAGAGTAAATGAATTATTTAATTAACAAGAGAAGTTATTGTGTGGGAATAAAGGTGGAAAAGTAATTATTCTTGCTTGGGGAAGCAAGGTGGTTTCTTTGAAGATATGGCATTTGAGAGAGCCCTAAAGGCCGGACTCACAAGAGGCCTGAGCCTGCATGGTATGTTTGGAACAGGATAGATATGCAGAAAATGAGGTTGAAGCCTTGGTAGCAATCTAAGAATTGTGGAGCTTCTCTTTGGGGAAAGAAAGGCCAGTAGAGATTTTAGTGGAGGGGTTTGGTATAATATCTGTTTTCTAAAGTCATTCTGGCCGCACACAAAGAATGAAGTCGTGGGGGACAAGAGCAGAAGTTTGGAAGAACAATGAGGACATCAGCACAATAGTTCAGGCAGAGATGGTGGGAGTCTGACTAGGGCAACAGCAGTGGGAGTGGAAATGAGGAGAAGGCATTTGAGAACGGATGGAATGTGGATGTAAGAAACAGCAGGGAGTAAATGAAGATTTGAGGTTTCTCACCTGGGTGACTGACATAGCCTTTATCATAGAAAGATCATTATTAAGTCATAGAGAGAAAATGGTGCATCATGTTCTCCCAAATCATGTAATCCTAGATTACAATGGTAGATGAGACCAGGCCCCCAAATAGTCACCACCTGCCACATCAATGTCTCTCCTCTGTGTCCTAATTCCAAAGCAGCTTCAGGACATATCTTATTCTTTGAAAGGTCAGACTTATACCGAGTTAAAGTCTGCTTTCCCATAATTTCCAACCTTTAGTCCTAGTTTGGCTTCTGGAATCACAGATCAAATTTGGACCTTCTTTTCTAAGACCATCTTTTGAATTCAGCTGGCTAAATAAGAATTCCACCTTCATTTTTCTAATTTTTCCATAAAAATAACATGAAGTATTTCGTCGAATATTTTGCTGAAATCAAAATACATTGTCTGCTTCTCTCTACCTTATTATTCTGTTAAACCTGTCCCCCCAACCCCTGCAAAATGTGGAGAGGGTCTAGTTATATAAGTGGTCACAAACCAGACACTAATGACCATCAATTTTTGTACAGGTGCTCAAAAACTACTTATTTAAAAGTCTAGCCTAGAATTTTCCCCAAGATCAGCAGGTTGGCTGCCTAATTTCAACTGCAATGGAAAAACGCCTCTGGAATCTCACAGAGCCACCACCAATCTAAGGAAAAGCATATGCTCCTTTTGTGTCCTTGACCACACCAAGCCAGATCTACCCAGCATTCCTTTGTGTTTGCTGGTCGTTCTCATGACACGCTTTTTGTATGCTTGTTCTTTCTCATCACTTGAATTTCAGCTCAAATATCCCCTCCCCCAGGAAGGCTTTCCCTGACCACCTGATCTAGACTCACTCCACCCCCAGCACTTTCCCATTACCTGTTTTACTGTTGGTGTAGCCTTTTTAACTATCTGAAATGATTCTGTTCATTTGTTTGCTTGCTGTAAAGCATAAGCCTCCCGAGAGGAGGGATGTTGCCTGTTACATGTTGTAGTCCCAGTACCAAGAAGGCTGCCAGCCCAGAGTCTGTGCTCTATAAGCTGAATAAGTGTGTGAGTGGTCACTGGCTTAAAATTCTAACTGCCCAGCCTCCAATCTTTTCAGCTTTCACAAACCAGGATGACGTTATTGCTTTCTCCCAGGGTTTCTGTCACATTCACTTTGGCAAGCAACTTTTCCTAGTTGGTCAGAATTAGGTCCAGGACAGAAGTTCCCCAAGCCTCTCCCGCTTCCGGCTGAAAGATGAAATTCTCAGCCAAGTCGAGCAAGGCAAAATGGATCAGATGCCCTGTGCGAGACTGAAGGGAGCTTCCAGCAGTTACTGCCCCCCGCACTGTTCTTCATATAGGGAGGTCTCATCCCCCAGCTGTCTCCTACCGTCATACATGCTCCCCAGCCCCAAGAAGAGGCTGGATCTTCTGCAGCATCGTCCAAGCAACTTCACCACGACTCACTGACCTCCTTCTCTTCCCTGACTCTGGTTCTTGATTCCCAGCTTTAATGACTCACATTAGACCAGACCCTGATAGCAGATGACCACGGAGTTAGTCAATGGATATCACTGGTTGCATGAGTCAGAAAACACTCCAGCTACACAAAATAAGAAGAGGAGTAATTAGAAGTCAGCAGGGAGTTTCATGGAACCCAAGAGTAGTAGGCAAGCTATTGTCCCTGTCTCTGTCCCGCCCCCTATCTTCTTCTTCCACACAGCTGAGTCATGCTCCCCTTTGCTTAACAGCTGGCTTCCTCTCCTTGATCATGGTTTATGTGCTCTCCCAAAACTCTGACTTAATGTGCTATGGCTTTCCCTCTGTCAGGTCGCAAACTTCATCTCAAGTCGATATGACCTTTCAGCTCATATACTCACCACTGAATGACTACAGCCTCTGGCCTGTTGGTTCAATTACTCAATAGAAAAAAACCTGAAAGGCCACTAGCCAGCCAATGAATTGTCTTGTTATTTGAGGTTTCTAATCTTTCGAGGGTAGGGAGTGGGACTTCTTAAGGGGGGGGGGGTGTGGGAAAGTGAAATATCTCAGAACATTCTAATATGCATAGCATAATATCGTTGCTAAAGTGACTGTTCCCTGCTTGGCCCTGCTTTGTCTCTCTGGATTGGGGCCCAGTTCAAACTTTTGCACCATCCTAGACCTGAACCCCTCTCCCCCTGCCCCCAAAAGTGGGCCCCGTCTCTGCAGCATCAGCTGGATTTCTGATGCCTCTAGCATCAGCCAACATGCTGACACACCTGGGTGCTGACACCCACTACATTGAATGCAGTTAGTCTCAAGCATGGGTGGCACCACCACCACAAAGGTTTTTGGAGAGGTGTAAGAGTGACTTTGGGTTGACCCAATGGCTGGGGTCAGCTACCACCCTTTAGTGGGCAGCGGTCAGGGATCCTTAATTTCCTGCACCATGCAGGACAGTCCCTCCTAACGAAGACATGTCCTATCAAAATGGCAGCAGCGCCTCTATTGAGAAACACAAGTAGACTGACAAAGCCATCTAATCAATCATCCATGTATATGTTCAGCATCTTTACTGCCCGCTACTATGCTAGTCTGGGAATACAAAGATAAATATATGATAGATTTATTTCTTTATATATGATAGACATAATCCTTGTTCTGGAGGCTCTCAAGCCTAAAGGAGAAGAGAGTCACATAAAAATAATACCAAATAGGAAAACATTAATTCTAGATTAAAAAACAATCCCAACTGTATAAGAAAGGAAACACAATCATAGTACAATATTTGACTCAGCAGGGAGTGATATGTCATCAGAATAATGTAAACTCTAATTACTGATTTAACAAAAAAATGTGATGTGACCATTTTGGGAGGATGAAGGGAAAAAGAAGTGGGGTGGTGGTTGTATCAGAAAACCTAATCTTCATCCATTGTCAAAGGAAGTCAATAGATAATTCCAATAAATCGCAGCATAGCTGTATAAGCACATTACTTAGGAATACGGAGGTAAATTCCAGAAGACATAAGTAGGAGAACTGGGAAACAAGGTGGTAAGACAGAAGTCAGCTGTTGTTTGATAATAAACCTTTCAATATTATTTAAATTTTATACATATATTATCCTTTAATGCAAAATTTAATTTTAAAATTATTACAATACAGGCTATGCAATTATTATGAAGCCTATATTGGAGAAACGTACATGATGCTATGCATTTATTCTTTTTTTTTTTTTTTTTTTTGCGGTACGCGGGCCTCTCACTGTTGTGGCCTCTCCTGTTGCGGAGCACAGGCTCCAGACGCGCAGGCTCAGCGGCCATGGCTCACGGGCCCAGCCGCTCCGCGGCATGTGGGATCTTCCCCCACCGGGGCACGAACCCGTGTCCCCTGCATCAGCAGGCGGACTCTCAACCACTGCACCACCAGGGAAGCCCTATGCATTTATTCTTAATGTTATAATGTCTGTAATTGGTAAAGCCACGAAAAGGCTTTACTAGACTAAGTATGTAGGTCTGTGGGAATGCACCAGCAATACCCAGCATATGACTAAGGCGTGCTTCAAATGCTCATATATATTTTCTTAGCACCTCTGTTGGAAGCTTCCCAATCAGCCCACCTGGGGTAGTAAGCAGAACCTCCAGAATCCCAGCATTGGCTGCCACTCAGGGTGTGGAGGAAAGAGAAAGCTATAATACATACTAGAGGGAGAGGAATTGGGAACCCAGGAGAAATTCAAGAGAGAGGGGGTGAGGAGAGAGAAGAGGCTGGGAAAGGAGGCCCAAGAGGAAGCAGGTAAGGATATGAGTGTCTGTGAAGCCCCCAGCTGATTTCAGGGTTTTCCAGTTTTACCACGGTGATTGGTAATTTATCTGCCACTCCTCCTCCATCAGTAAGCTCCTGGCAGGCAAGGACCACACCTCAATCACATCTGAATCCCCTGCATCTAACAGGGGATCGTGCCTGTGCTCCCTAAATAGCAGAGAGTTATTGAGCATTTATTCCTGTTACGTGCTGTTCTAATATATGAGCATGCACATATAACAGAGATACTGTTTCTACATATGAAAACATTTAGTCCTAACAGATATTCAGTGAGGTAGGTATCATTAAATACATTTTACAGAGGCAGAAACTAAAGCACTTAGAGGTTCAGGAACTCTGATGGAAAGATGTTATTTCTTTCCATTTCACTGGTGAAAAAATCGAGCGTCAGAGAAGTGAATGGATTTTCCCAGCATCCTACAGCTGGTCAGCTGCAGAAGGAAAATTTGAGCCCACGTCTATATGATGACCACACCTTCCAAGGTAGCCAGCCTCCTGGGCAACCTAGTGGCAATTCGGTCCAACTTTGCCAAGCTAATGCTGGGTGATCTCAATGCTGGTGATATTGGTTTTGGGGGTGCAGTTTTGGGGTATCTCCTCTCATCTGTGATTCAAAGAGTCTCTGGATGTTGGTGGAGGGATCACCTCAACATTTAAGATGCTTCTTCTAAATGCTGTACAGTTCTCTGGGCAGCCAAGGCAACCCCTGAACCTATGGAAGCCTGGTGTTCTGCACACTGGACCAGGTGTCAGTTACAAAACCAACACAGTGGGCATTTCCCAATTCATGCAAATATGTTAAGCTAATGGTTAGAAACGTTTCAATTAAAATTTTTTTTACCTATGTACTTTTCAGTGCTTGTCCATGTTAGAATCTAGTGTTGAATGATGTCTTATATACTTAGCTATTTTAAGTTTCATATATCAATATTTTATGGTGTTCCACAAACAGTCCCATTCAAGACATAGATAATTCCAACCCCACTGCCTCTCCTGTCCATCTTTGCCTGCTCAGAGCTCAGGATAATAGTAGCTGTGAATGAGGAAAATGACTCACAGATTTTTTTTTAAAGGAGGGGGGAAAAGTCATTGTTATGTCCACCTTCCTTTCTAAGCCTAACTCTTCCATTTGTACAGTGGATCCCGTCCCTTCCCATCTACTCAATGACTTCACTTCTCTCCATCTAATGCCTATGTTTCAGGTATTCTTTATACAAAAATTTATCAAAGGGTCTGTCAAGGCTCACTTTCACCTCTTCCCTTTCTCTCCTGAAGTCACTCGAATCAGGTTTTAGGTCCCACTATTCTTCTGGAAGAGCTCTTGCAAGGTCACCAGTGACTACACATGGCAAACCCCGACAGTCAATCCTCAGTTCTCTTGTCAACTCTCAGCTCACTTCACCCCCTCTTTCCTGAAGCACTTTCTTCACTTGGTTTCTAGGCCATCACTCTCTTGTGATTCTCTTCCAGCTGCTCCTATCACTCATTCTGGGTGTCCTTCACTTGCCCAGAATGGAAACCCCTTATGCCCCAGAGCTCAGTTCTTGGGATGTTTCTCTTTTGTATCTAATTTCACTCCCTGGATGATGACCTCATCCTACTCTGTGCTTTAAAATGCCACCTGTACTCTCGACAATTCTCAAATTTATAACTCCAATCTGGACCCCTCCCTGAAATCCAGACTTTTATCTACAAGTGCCTTCTTGACATCTCCTCTTGGATGTCTAAATAACATCTTAGACCTAATGGGACCAAAACCAAACTCCTGGTTTCCCCATTTAAAACTTCCCTCCCACGTGTTTGCCCATTTTGGAAATGGCAACTCCATTCTTCCAAGCAGCCAAACTTGGAGTCATGCTTGTCTCCTTCCAGCCCATCAGCCAATCCTGTGAGGTCTACCTTCAAGATGTGTCCAACATTTTATCATATTTCCTGCATCCACCCTGGTGGAGCCACTCCCATCTCCACCTGGATTCCAGCAACAGACTCCTGCCTCTCTCTCTGCTTCCCCACGCTGCTTCTCATTCTGTTCTCCCCCTAGAAGCCAGAGTCATCCTGTTAAAATATATCCTTCATATATATATATATATATATATATCCTTCATATACATATATAAATATATCCAGCATATCCTTCCTTTGCCGAATATCCTCTGCATGGTTTGCTCCATCAGTCCCTCAGATCTCTGTTCAAATGTCAGGTAATCAGAGAGCCCGTCCCTAACCACCCTATTAAGAACACTAATCTTCACCTACCCACTGCACTCCCTATCTCTCTTACCCAACTTTACATTTCTTTCTCTCTCTCTCTCTCTCTCTCTCTATCTATATATATATATATACACGCATGTGCACACACACACACATATTTATTTATTTTGTTATATACTTATTTGTTATCTCCCCATGAGTCCCAACACATTGCCTTTTATACTCACTGCCTTATCCCTAACACCTAGAACAGGGCCAAACTCAAAGTAGGTCAATAAATATTTGTTGAATGAATGAATGACCTCAGTGCAAGAAGTGCCAAAACAGAAGTGTGAACACAAAGCAGGGTAGGATCACCTGTCTGGAGAGGAAGAGGCAGTCAGAGCAGCCTCCTTGGATGAGACCATATGACATTGCTTGGCACAAGTTTGAGAAAGATTGTCCAATAAGAAAGTAGGAATTACGTTGAGGCTTGAACCTAATTCCAGTTCAAATGTCACTGTTTACAGGCATTCTTTTCTTTGGTAAAAAGTCAAGTGTGCCTCACGTCCAAACTCCTTTCACATAAAAGGGATCCTGCCTCTGGGCTTCTTCCCAGTGCGCAGCAGAAAAGAAGGCTTATGGCTGTCAGCATGGGGCAACTTCACGGTCATGGTTCAGCCACAGAGAGGATGGGCAATAAAGAAAACTGGCTCAGAGATTTTAAAGAGCATGTTTAGCCAAACCGGACTCGCAGGAGGTTTACCATTGCTGAGGATGTTTTGTTCTGTTGGACTGGCTACAACTAGTAATGCTCTGAGAGAAAGGAATAACCCTAATTCACAGAGGGGGCACTGCCTGGGCTCTGGAGAGAGCAGGTTAATTCCAGCAGCTGCCACTAGAGGTCCATTCACAGCTAGAAATAAGAAGAGGCATCATTCCTGCAGCCTTTTCAGGGCTCCTGCGGAGTTGCCTGCCAGAGGGTCTGCCCCCAGAGTATGTGGAGCTCACATCACAGCTTCCAGTCCTTCTGCTGTGGCTTTTTTTTATCCCCCAAAGACCTCATGTTGGGTCCTCTTCCCCCCCAAACTGTGGAAGGACAACCCCTTCAAAGTGCTGGCTGTCGCAAGCCCATGGCTTGAGGGTGGACAGATGAGGAGGTGGTTCCTTGTCACTAAATAAACATTGCTACATTCAGTAGTAGCACTGCAATTACCCTAAGCAGGTCACCTTCCTGCTTCATGCAATAAGTATTTCACAAAGATCTACCTAGGAATAGAGTCGTTTTCATACAGTAGAGATGAGTGCCCAGTCTGAAGGAATCCATCAAGAATCCTATGAGTGGTGAACTGACAGGTCGAATAATATACCTGTTCGGTAGATTCATCCCTCAGTATGGCTTTATATGGTTCTCAGGTTCGTCTGTAGGTGAGTTAGAAGTAGCAGCCCTGTGGGTTTTAGAGTCCAGTTATCCTTTACTGGCAGATCCATTCTATATTTTTAATCAAAGTTAAATCTACATAACACAAAATTCACCATTGTAACCATTTTAAAGTGTACAATTCAGCGCCTTCCATCACATTCACAGCACTGAACAGTCATCACTACTATCTAATTCCAGAACATGTTTATCACCCAGCAGAGAAACCTGTATCCATTAAGCAATCTCTACCCCCTACTTCCTTCAGCTCCCTGTAATCATTAACCTGCTTTCTGTCTCTATGGATTTAATCTATCATTTTATATAAGTGCATTTATATAAATGGGCATTTTATATAAATGGCATCGTACATTGTGTGGCTTTCTGTGCCTGGCTTCTTTCACTTTGCGTAAAGCTTTGAAGGTTGAGCCACGTTGTGGCAGGTATCAGTACTTCATTCCCCCGATGGCTGAATAATATCCCATTGCATGGATATGCCACATTTTGTTTACCTACTTACCAGCTGATGGACATTTGGGTTGTTTCCACCTATCTTTTACCTATTAAATAAATAGATAATATGAATAATGCTCCTACGGACATTGTTGTACAAGTCTTTGAACACCCCTTTTCAGCTCTCTTGGGTATATACCTGGGAGTGGGACGATTGTGCACTTTCACACTGAGTACCCACTCTCTACCAGGCATCGAAGTACAAAGAGGAATGAGATATGGTCGCTCCCTCCCCCAAGTAATCTCCTTCCATGCTTTCTGCGTGCTGTTCATTTGTTCACCAAAGGTGTACCAGGCCCTGGAAGTACATCCATGAGCAAAACACACGAAGGTCCCAGTTCTCATGGCGCACACAGTTGGGTGAGCAGATAAGAATGAAGAAAAAAACCCTGCAACCAATGATCAAATAAGATAATTTCAGATGACAGTGGAGGGCAATTTTAAGTAAACACTAATATTCAGTTGTCTACTAGGAAGTTCTCAATTGCCACAGAAACATTTAATAACTAGCAATGTCCAAAACTGGGCTCAGCACCTTTATCCCATTCTCTCCCCACCTAACCTGTTTACCTTCCTAGTTTCCCTAACTCTGTTCTTGACCTATCTAACCAGTGATTCAAGCCACTGGCCTAGAGTCCTCCTCAACTCTCCCTTCTCCCAAATCTCCACATCTAAGAGGTCTCCAAGTCTTCCGTGCTCTCCCTTCCGTGTCTTGAGTCAGTCTTCTTTGCCCCATTACTCTCGCCTCTGCCTGGTTCAGACTAGTATCATTGCTGGATTTTGCAAGGGCTTCCCATCTCTCACCTTTAATCAAGTCTTCACCTCAACACCAAAATTATCTTTCTACTGTGCAAATCCAGTCCTGCCATCCTCCAATTTAAAATCTTCACTAGCCCCCCATTCCACTCAAGATGAAGTCCCAACTCCAGCCTGGCATAAAGAAACCTCCGGCGGCCAGACCCTGCCGACCCCTCCAGCCCTCTATCCTGCTGATCCTGGCATCACCTTCCCTCTAACAGAAATAAAATCCTTTGTTGTCTCCTAATGACACCACAGTTGCATGCTGTCCTCTCTGCCTAGACTATCCTTCCCCCTTGGACTTGACCTTCCATTCTCACCCACCTCATCCTCTTAGAAGCCTCCGCCTTCTTCCCTCCACCCCCACAAGACTGAATTAAAGGCAGTCCTCTGCCCTCTCCAAGCTTAAGCTGATTAGCAATCACGTCTACTTGCCTGCAAGGGCTGATTTTCCTGTAGAATGGGCACATGTCTGTTACTTCTATATCCCTAAGGCTGAGCACTTTCTACAAGGTGTATGCTTAGACGAAGATGTTAGCCCCTCTGAGCCTCAAGTTCTCTTTTGCAAAAGGGAGTTACTACCCACCACAGATGACTCCTGTGAGGATTAAATGAGCAATGCTTTATAAAACAAATAAACAAGAAACAAACAAATTAAAAAACTGCCTAGAGGGCATCCCTGGTGGTGCAGTGGTTAAGAATCCATCCGCCTGCTAATGGGTTCGAGCCCTGGTCCGGGAAGATCCCACATGCCGCGGAGCAACTAAGCGCGTGCGCCAGGACTGCTGAGCCTGCGCTCTAGAGCCTGTGAGCCACAACTACTGAGCCCACGTGCCACAACTACTGAAGCCTGCACGCCTAGAGCCTGTGCTCCGCAACAAGAGAAGCCACAACAATGAGAAGCCCGAGCACCGCAACAAAGAGTAGCCCCCACTCACCACAACTAGAGAAAGCCCGCACATAGCAACAAAGACCCAAGGCAGCCAAAAATAAATAAATAAATTTATTTATTTATTTATTAAAAAAAAAAAAAAAAGAGTGTTGTTGATGATTTCCTGAAGCTGGAGGAATTCTGTTCTTCCAAGCCTCCTGTTCAACTTTTGGTCAGTCTTATGAGTGCATTACAGAGAAGAAATGTTAACCAAATTGCAAACGATTAAAAAGTCAGAGGGATAGCCAGGGATAGTATGATGGGTATTTTTCCTAACTGTCTAGAATGTTGAGTGAAAATGACTAAGGTGTTGTGAGTAAGGATAAATGAGTTTTCTCTTCAGATTCCAAAAACCAATTGCATACATGCCAGGCCAGGGTGCTCTTACTTAAGAACAACTCATGTGAACAGATGGGTAATGTGACTGCTAAAAAAAAATGTGAGTCAGTGTGAGCTTGGTGTTGCAAACTCAGGAAGTAATAGACCCATTGTTCTTAGCTCCAAGCAGATGATATTTGGAATGTGTGGGACCACATCTGAAGAGGAACAATGGTCAAGTACAGAGTATCCTTGAATGAGCAATCAAAATAAAGAGGGGTGAAATGCCAATAATGGAAAATAGACGTCACCATTTATTTCCAAATAGTAGATGGAATCTCAGATGAGTCTAGGTTACATCGTTATACTAAAGGCCAGTTTTGCTCAAAGTCCGTAAAAAGCAAGCACCTGAACACAGGTAATGTGAAGGGCCACTTTGGCTGGTCTAACAATGGCATCTCAGTCTTACCTGTAACCCACTGCCATTGCTTCTGTATTTGGGTAAAGTTAAATATGCATTGTTATTTTTTCCATTTAACTGAAAAAGTGGAAATCAACCTTACCGTCAGTTAGACTGTGATGTATAGTGTTTCTAACCAAACAGAGGCAAGGCCACACTGGAGCTGAAAAAATGACTTCCAAGAGATTGTTGCTTTCTTACCAGTGACATCTCTGGCCCCATTTTGTTCTTTCTAATTCCTGAGCAAGGATTTCTGAAATGCCAATTTGCTGAATCTCCCCTCTTTCTAATAGCATCCAATACAAAGCTACTTCCTGTTTCTCTAGTCCTTCCTTAGAATCACCCACATCCTTTAACAAACCCCTCCAATGCTCTCTTACCAAGGCACCAAGAGCTCTCCCCCATGGCAGTAAACCTACATTTGTTTAACTATAGATATGCTCCCAAAGGTCTTTGGTGGAATCCAATACAACAAATTTTTATTGAGAATCTATTATGTGTTAGGTACTAGGTACTTGGTGATGAAGGAAAGTAAAGACTTGATTACAGACAAGAGAATAGAGGAATCTGGATCAATTCCAGAGCTACTGATGATAAGAAGAAAAAAGAGAAATAGGAACTAAGCCAGAGTAGTAGAAATTGGACAAGCTATGTGCCAGGGCACCTAGCCTGCCCAAACTTCCTACTGCAGGTCCCTGTTACACAGACATAATCAGACTCTGTACCAAGTGACACAAAATAAGGGTGGACACCAGCCCCCAATGGGACCTTACAGTCCAGGAGCCCATGACTTGTGTGGCCTTGCTCAAAGAAGATATGTTAGACCAATTATATTCCTATTTCAGGATGTTGAGTTGAAATTCACATAGACCAACCTCAACTGACAATGAAAGTCAGAAGGATTATCAAGAGTTACCCCATTGTAGAGGTAATTGGGTGACCAATATGGACCACCTGCTTCCGAAGGCAGGAAGAAACTGATCAGCAGACAGGTGAGACTAGAGGTTATGCACAGAGGGCAGCAGAGCTGTCTAAAGTGAGGCCATGAAGCCATCAAGAGATAGCCTTTTTGTGCAACAATATCCCCATTCAAATCCCCATGAAACCTGGAGGAACTTGGGTTCTTGTCCTGGATTCTCCTGAGCCTGTCTTTACCACTGATGCCCCTTTTGTTAAGCTAGCTCTTACTACTACAATTAGAGCACTATCCAGGACAAGAAAGAAGGAGCAGGGGATCCTTAAACAACAGCCCAAGACTAGTAACCTCAAAAGCAAAAAGACAAAAGAAGGCAATCAGAGTTCACATGGTGCCTTCTGAGTTCAGCACGGGACCAGGTGAGGGGAGGAGCAGGTGATCAAGGCAAGAAGCAGGTTGCAGATGGGGCCAGTGACATGCCAAGTGGTACCACATCTGTGCTGCTGCCATTGCCTTGCCTGTCATGCCATGGCTTGCTCCCTTTAGGGAGCAACTCAAGTCTCTCCTCCCCACTCCTCCCAGACTCTGTCAACAACTCCTCCTCTCGGTGGACTTTGCTCGAGCTGCGTTTACATTTGTGTGAGCATTTGACTGTTTACCTCCCTCAGCAGATTGGAAGCAACCGGAGGGCAAGAAACAGGCTCGGCTTGTTTACCTCCCTATTCCTGAGGCCTAGTACAGGGCCTGGCACAAAACAGGTGTTCAGTACACATGTGTGTACACAACCAAATGATGAATGGCCCGCTAGGGAGTGTATTCATCACAGCTCTCCAGAGAAACAGACCAGTAGGAAAGATAGATAGGTAGCTAGATAGATAAATAGATGCGCATATATACACATGTGACTATAATACATATGTATAGTATACTATATATGTGAATATATATAAAAGAGATTTATTACAAGTGATCATCTCACATGATAATGCAGTCTGACAAGTCCCAAGATCTGCAGGGTGAATTTCCAAGCTGGAGACCCTGGAGAGTTGATGGTTTACCTCCAGTATGAAGCCTGGCAGGCTCAAGATCTAGGCAGAGCCATTGTTTCAGTTCAAGCCCAAAGGCAGGAAGAAAGCCAATGTCGCTGTGTGAAAGCAGTTAGGCAAGAAGAATCGTCTCATATTCAAGGGAGAGTCAGTCTTTTTGTTCTGTTCGAGGCTTCAACTGATTGGATAAGGCCCATCCACATCACAAAGGGCAATCTGCTTTAGTCAGTCTATGGATATAAATGTGAATCTCATCCACAAACACCCTTGCAGATAATGTTTGATCAAACATCTAGCGGCTCCATGGCCCAGCCAGATTGACACATAAAATTAACCATGGGAGAGGTGGAGCTGGGGAGATTGGAGGGGAAAGGAATTTGTCTTGCTGGGTTTGTATTTAAGTAAAATTTTATTGTAATTAGGCAAATCATTTTTGGTTTTTGGGTGTTTCTGAAAGGACTTTAGGAGCTGTCCCAACTTTGCCTGGGCTCACCCCTTATCTCTTTCCTGGAAGGAGACAGGAAAGAACAGGAACAGGATAAACTCCATCAATTCTGGTTCAGCACATGATTCTCCTCATGGGACACTGAATACTGTGATTGCTGCTGGGCTTCCATTGGCTCACTCAGATAAAAGGAGGGGTGGAGAGACCACTGGGAGTCAAGCTACCACGCCCTCAAAATTCTGAACCACAGAAATCTGGGTCCCTGGGCATTCCTAGGTATGGTCATTGCTAACCCCGATACTGTTGTTTTGCATAAGACTAAATGTTTTCATAAACAAAATGTTTTGCTATTTCAAGAACTCAAAGACTCTGGCCTGCCAGCTTAGAAAGCCACTATCTTAATTCCGCCCCTGGTAAGATGCTCACATTCTTTGTGCTTGGGACAAGACTGTGGCACGCTCCTGCCACCTGGTGGCAACAGTTGTGCAAGCTGAGAGTTGTGCAAAGGCTTTAACCTTGAAGTTCTGATTTGGCCAAAACGCAAGACAGAAAGGGCACGCTATGGGACTCACACTAGTGAAACAGAATTATGGGTTAACAGAACAATAAGCATGGGAGAAAAATTAGTGATTACTGAGTTCAACCACCACAATTTCCAGATGAGGAAACTAAGGCTTAAAGATACTTTGTGACTCACTCAAAGATATACAGGCAATAAGTGACCAGAGCCACCTCATCATCAATAATCAAGTGTCATTTCCCTCCAACTCAACATTGGAAAATAATTCTTTCTTTATTTAAGGCAACTAAAGACTTGATTAATTAGCAGAATGGTGAGCAATTAAGCGTACAGTTGACTCTTGAATAACACAGGTTTGAGCTGCGCAAGTTCACCTACATGCAGATTGTTTTCAATAAATACACTGGAAAACTTTTTGGAGATCTGCGACAACTTGAAAAAACTCACAGACAAACCACGTAGGCTTAGAAATATCGAAAAAATTAAGAAAAAGTTAAGTATGTCATGAATGCATAAAATATATGTAGATACTCATCTATCCTTACATAAGCGTAAAGTGAGTGATATTTAATATAAAATTAATAATGTGCTAGTTTTCTTATAACTTTGCTTTCAAGTAATTACATTACCGTACAATATGCCTCTCTTGTAATTAAAGAAATTGCATATCAGCCTATCATCACAGGTAAGTCGTTTTTAAAAAATGTAACAGTGTTTCCAATACTGTATTATGAATATGACTGTAATACTGTATGCCATAAACCTTATAATGATTCATTCATTAGAGTAAAGGCTTAGCTACCATGAAGCAATCATATCAATTGCACTAGGCTACCATAAAGCAGTCATATCGCTGCTTCTTCATTATCAGTGCCTGCATCGTTACATCTGTACATAAATATCAATTTCTTTTTCATATTATCTTTTCATTTTTGATGTCAAGTGTTAGTCATACATACAAGATCTACAGCGTTTTGTATGCTATAAGACAATATTGATGTCCGTACTGACAGTTGATTCATCTTATAAGGAGACAACATAAACTTATGGTACTGATAAATACAGTACAGTGCTGTAAGCGTATTTTCTCTTCCTTACGATGCTCTTAACAACATTTTCTTTTCTCTAGCTTACTTTATTGTAAGAGTACAGTATATAAGACATATAACATACAAAATATGTAGCTTAACTGTGTATGTTATCAGTCAACATACACAGTAGTTGAGTTTTTAGGAGTCGAGTTTTGAGGAAGTCAAAAGCTATACGTGGATTTTCAACTGTGTGTGGGGTTGGTGCTCCTGACCCCATGTTGTTCAAGGGTCAACTGTAATTACAAAGCAAACAAAGGGGACAAACGTCTACTACGATACCTCTTCTGTAATGAGCACAGTCTTTGTAAAAAAGGCTGTCTTTTCAGAAGTGACAAAGTTCTGCCAGGGCTGAATTCTGCTTTGCTCTTTCAGTTTAAAGGAACAGAGACGGATGTGTATCAGCAAAATCAAGTGAATGATCTCTTCCCGCTACAGGAATGGGATATTATTTTTATGTTTATGCTTTTGTTCATAAAATATGTATTAAATATTGCTGTGTTGTGCTAGGTGCCGGGGATACAAGGAGAAGAAAAACAAATGAGATTTCTGCTCTCCTGGAGCGCACTGTCTGGTAGAGAAGGACAAGTTAATACTCAAGTGCCATGGAAGGTGGTAACAAGGATGCTGCACGTGTGCTTAGGGAAGAGGAGCTAGGACTGGAGGAGGCAGCTGTCAGCAGAAACAGAATCTACGAGAGCCACTGGTCCTGGAGAGGGAGCTGAATTCCAAGCATGGTCAATGCCAGAGTGGCCAATAGGAACCATAAAATGGTGGCACTGCCAAAGCTGAAGAGTCAGGTGAGCGTGGGCGTCAAATAGAAGATCCATACGGTCCATTATACCTGCCTGGCTACGGGGAGCTCACCTCTGGAACGCCAGGCGCTGGATGTGGTTGCCACCAGAAACAGAAGGGCAGAGAGATACGGTAACAGGGGGTGGACCACTGAATCCCAGGTCAGGGAAGCCTCGCAGACCGGGCCAAGGGATGGAGATTATTAATATGCATCTTGCCTCTGTCAGGATTGGCCCAGGGACCAGCATGAGGCTGAGCCAGCAGGGAGGGGGGCAGGCAGCACAGGTGGCTTCTGTGGTGAGGATGCCAGCAGGGGTCAGATGGAAGCTCTGACCGTAATGCTAATTCATTTCTCTGTGGGTTTCTGTTCAGACAAATGTCGGTTTCTTGCGGGTTTAGTTTAAACCTATTGGCTGTGTGGGGTCAAAGCTCTACATCCTTGATTTCTTTTAATTTCTAAGTCCCTGATCACCTCAGTTTAAAGGAAGAGATGGTCAAGGTCTTGGCTTCTGGGAAGACACCATAATGCTTTAGAGAGCAGTTGGGAAAACGCTACTAGTTTCCCCAGAGCTGAGGTACATTCCAGCCTGTACTATCATTCTGTACTATTCAAAATGCAACATCAGACTGTGAGGTTTTAGGGCAGGTAGTGAGCCTGTGACCTTTAACATGTCTTATCCAACCTCTCCTTGGGAAAAATATTGACTCTTCCAGGTGGAAAGCGGGCTTGGAGCAAAGAAAGATGGAAGATGGAGCTTGGTAGATTCATGGTGTCATGATGCCTTGTCCGTTTGTTGGGTTGGGACACCCTGAGGAACTTTCCACACCCCAAATCTACCCAGGGACATTCAGCTGGACCCTCTGAAGTGAACTTTGGCCTAACTGGCAAGAGTTTTGCTTCCACCAGCGCTTGGCCACACACCAACCCTGAGACCCTGAGATAGTTCTCACTCCCTGACTCAATTTCCTCAACTACTCTTGCTATAGTTTCCAACACTAAGAAGAAAAACTAGTGTTGTGGCCAAAAATGAAAACACCACGCTAGATATTAAATGTCGTCCAGGAGACACTAATTTAATGGCCCCAAAGTGGTTTCATGCCTCCGAGAGGATTTTACTTCCTGGCCTTGGAGAAGCTAAGTGCTGCCTTCTACTTCTGCTCTGCATTCGAAAAGTCATAAATAGTTCACTGTGTTAAGCCCTGTTTTAAAACCTCCCCAGAGCATCTAAAAATAGCCTCTGGCAGCTCCATGCATGTTTCCTCAGGTCTTCCTCTTAGTCTTTCAATATTGGTGGCGACCATTTACTGTTATTGCCACACACAGACTTGCAGAGACAAGAGCAGCTAGGCTGGAAGGCAGAGAGGCAGTGTGTCCGAAGGGCCCCTTGAGAGGTGGAACCTAGCACTGATCTGCTACATACATCCCGGGATGAGAGATGTCGCCTCTTCTTGCCTTGGTTTCCCTGCTAGCAAAAGGAGAGTGGTGGGGGAGTCTCCCTCTCTCCAGGGCGCAGCAAGAATCACCCTTGAGTGGGAAGTGTCAGCAGACTCTTCAGCAAAGCGAGGCCTGCCAGCCGCCAAGTGCTTTTACGACCAGCCAAGTCCACGCTTGTTAAGTGCCTTTGCAGTGCGCGTCACTCCTGTCGTTTCCTATCTTCAGGCCAGAGTGGGGCTCTCCTGCCAGTTTTCCAGCCCCGGGGCATGACCCGAGGCTGAATGTCCATCATAAGCTCCATGGACAAGGGCCAGGAACGGCCAAGCCCAACTCAGCCACCTGCCTGTTCTCTGCATCCATGCCTCTGTTTTCTTTACACTTAACTCCAACAGTAAAGACCACCTCTCTCTGACTCTCAGCCCACCTCCTTCAGGGACGCACCCCCTGCAAACAGACCACCAGCTCAGAGCACTCCTGTCTACCCAGAAGGAAGGGTAGGACAGCACATCCTAGGTGGTCTCTGTGGCCTCTGTCTTCTCTCCAAACACTCCCAACAATGCACAGTGATGAGCTGCATCTCCCACCCCCTGACACCCCTTAACCTGCAAAAAATCAGGCAGATATTTCGCGACAGCAATCAGCTCCCAGACACATCGAACTGTAATGTGATTATGCCATTTACCAAAATGCAAAGAGAGATACTTGAGGTGTTTCTGATTAGGGATGACATTACCCCTCTAATGGGCCACCGCATTAATCAAAGCTGTCGCTATGACAATGGTGATGGTGGGGAAATAACCCCAGCTTGATTCAGGGCTTACCAAATACCACCAAGGAAGAGGTCAGCTTTTGTGAGGGGCACAGCAGAAGAACTGCTTCTTCCTGCTCGAGCAGGGCTTTTTATTGAAATCACACCAGTAACCAGAAAGAGAGGCCTCTGTTTTCTTCCACTGCATTGGGGTTTTCTGGTTCCACTGCTCAAGATGACTGGATAGCACTGTCCTGCGAGGAACTGGGGGAGGAGGTGTTGGTGGGGAGGAACCGAAGGCTGATTTGTGGGGCTGTCAGAGCCTTCTGGTTTCGAGAGCTGTGTGTTAATTGCTGGTGGCCCCCTGGGAATCATGTGGGGCATGAGACCCTGGGGGCAGCGGGAGAGATGACCTGTGGAAAAGCCCACCTTGTCCCGTGGCGTGAACACTTAGCTCATGCAGCTGTCTCCATCCCAGAGCCTCTGAGGCGTTTGGCAGACACAAGCCCACCCTACACACCCTGGGACAAGACAGATGGAAGAACAGAGGCGGGAATGAAATGGATCTGACGGGCCCCGGGGGGAAACGCCTCGGCCTCTGCTCTGTGCTGCAGGGAACCCAAGAACTGCAGGCGAGACCAGGGCTCTCAGGAGGCTGGCTCTGGCTCGTTAGCGGTAAACTACTCCACCAACACAAGTTGGCCCTCTCTCAGGCACAGACTTGCCCAGAAAGGGAGCCTGTGAGGTTGGCGACGTGGCACGGCCTCTCCCCCACCACAGGGATGGGACATCGGAGCGGACGCAGGAAATCTGATTTACAGTCCAGGTCCTTCTAGAATTGTTTCTGAGCCTTGGTTTTCCCATCTTCAGAGTGAGGACAGTGAAATCTACTCTGCTGTCCTTACGGGGGAGTAAAAGTTCAAATCACTTCATTTGGGGGAAAGCGACTTGTAAACTCTAAGAGCACAGATCTTCAAACTCGGCTGCATTTTGGAGCCACCCAGGGAGTTTTATAAAGTCCTGTTGCCTGGGTCCCAGTGCCAGACGTGCTGGTTTCACTGGTCTGCGGGGTGGCCAGGGCATGGGGACTTTTCAAAGCTCTCACATGCAGACAAGGTTGAGAACCGTTGCTCTCAAGTGTTGTGAGGTGCTGTACCCCCCTTTTTTGAGCCTCATTTCCAAAACTAACTTATACTTTTAATGAGGATAAGAATTTTTTAAATAAAAGGATCTTGTGAGGATAAAAGTAGAAAATGCATATGAGAGTGCATAAGGTGGTACACACCAGATTCCTAATTAAGCCTCCAGACCCTCATTAGAGGCTGCTGTCTCTATTTCAGGGGAAAGAGCTTGTCCCCAGAGCTGAGACCCCAGACGACACCTTGCCTCTTAGCTGTGCCACCGCATACACGTCGCTGGATCACGGGGAACATCTGCGACACCTGAAGCCTTTCACACGGTTGATCTCAATTATAGCAATAACCCGACAAGGTGGCTCGGACTGTTGTTACCACCCTCTGAAGCCACATCATAGGTGATTCAGGCAGTCAGTGTTGGAGTTGGGATTGTAGTCCAAATTTGTCTTGTTCAGAAACTGGAGTTCTTTCTACGACCTTCTTGGTTAGAACTGACCTGAGCCAATTTTGTCATTCAGCGCGTACACGCACGAGGTCTCTGGGCTGCAGGTCTCTATGTTATAATGAAAGCAGTGTCGGGTAGAATTGTGCCACCTAGACTCTCATTTATTAGCAAGCAGGGGCAAAAACAGGCATGTGGCTTACTCTGTGAACTCAATGGTATCCCGAATCAAGGTCCTTTTAGGTGCCCCAGCAGAGCCTTGCACAAAAGCTTTGCTCAGGGCAGAGGTGACATTTTTTAGCACCAAGATCCAGCTAAACTTGCCGTCGGGTCATGAGAAAAAAAAAATCTCTGATAATCAGTCTAACAAACATGGGATCCATTTGGAGTCCTACGCTCACAGCACTGTTCTACTTAACTAACATACCGACCAGAAGGCTACCAGGACGTTTCCAACCCGGAGTTGCCAGAGGTCTTTCCCAATGGCTGTGAGGAAGGAGGAGGGGTTAGATTATTCACTGAGCCACAACCAAACATGCTGGGCGCTGGATCAGCCTCCTGGGGCTGCTGAAACAAAGTACCACAAACTAGGTGGCTAAAACCCATAGAACTTCATTCCCTCACAGTTCTGGATGCCGGAAGTCAAAAATCAAGATGTCAGCAGGGCCACACTCCCTTAAAAGGTTCTAGGGAAGGTCTCCTAGCAGCTGGTGGAGGCCAGCAATCCTTGGTGATCCTTGGCTTGTAGCTCCATCACTCTAACCTCTACCTCTGCTGTCACATGGCCATCTTCTCTGTGTGTTTCTGTGTCTCTGTGTGCCCTTTCTTCTTCTGATAAGGACACTAGTCATATGAATTAGAGACCCACCCTAATACAGTATGACCTCAAACTAATTACATCAGCAAAGACTTTATTTTGAAATAAAGTCACATTCTGAGGTTCCAGGTGGACATGAATTTGGTGGGGGGCGGCGGACACTATTCAACCCAGTACAAGCACCTACACTGTGCCAAGTGCTGCGGAGAGAGAAGATAAAGGGGACTAAACTTGCCCTGCACTTGGGTTGCTCACCCTCCAGCGATGGAGACCAGCAGGTGTGTGAGCACCCTGAGAGTGGTAAACATGTTGCGGGCGTGGCACGAGGGAGGTGTCGCACCCAGCTTAACAGGGTCATGGAGGCAACCTGCAGGCTGACTTTGGAAGGTCTGGCAGGAGGCACCAGGTAGAGGAGGATGGGAGGGCAGCAGACAGAGGGAAGGACATGTAGATCCAAGGGGCTGGTCATAGAGGGAACAGGACTGGTTCACGGAGACAGGAATGTGGGATCCGAGACAGGCAAGAGGGACAGATGAAGCCAAACTGTTGGATAGGGGCAGGTCAGGAAGGTCCCATGTGCTAGTCTAAGAGAGCTGGGATTTGATCCTATGGAGCTCAGGGAGACAATGGCATCTTTTAATCAAGGAAGGAATGTAGTCATATTTGCATGTTAGAACAATCACTCTGGAGCAATGAAAAGGATCCACTGGAAAGGTTAAGATTAGAAATCGGAAGTCTACGCAAAAGACAAGGAATGATGAGTTTCTGGCATATGGCAGCAACCATGGGGGTAGAGAGAAGAGAACTGATTTAATGTTTATTCAGAAGAGGGAATCGGCAGAACTTCTCGATAGATGGAATGCTGGATGCTGGGTGTGAAAGAGGAGTTGGTAATGACATCCACGGTGCTCTTTTTGGTTTTTTGTTTAATTTTAGTTATTGGGGTCATCCATGAACTCTCTGGGAATGAACCAAGGACAGAAGCCTAGCGACTTCAATATTTAAGAAGCAGGAGGAGAAAAACCAGCTAGGAAAGGATTCATAGAACAAAATAGTCAAGTGACAGGAGAACTGGAGCTACACATGGGGAGAACTAGCAGAGGGCCCCTGGGACACGGTCGGAATGGGGGCCTGCGTGGCGGTATTAGCCTGAGGAGGGGGATCCCCGGGAAGGAAGGCCCCTGGGCAGGCCGCTTGGAGACCCAGGAAGGAGGTGGGGTGGAGACTAGGACCAAATAACCTTACATTGGGCAATTTGCCCAAGTCTTGATGTCCCCAGAACAATGGGTTCAGGTCAGTTCATTCATTTGTTCAATTAACTAGGATGACCAATTGTCCATTCTGGTTTTCCCAGAACTGTTCTGGTTTTAACACCGAAAGCCTAACATCCCAAGAAACCCTTCTGTCCTGGGAAAACTGGTTGGTCACCCTAGTTAACAAGCATTTCCTGCACTTCTGCCACATGCCACGTACGATGTCGGATGGCACGGAACTTAATAATACTTAGAGCAGGCTTTTGAGCACCCCACAGCCTGGAGGGGAAATAATGGGTTACAAGTGCTTAAAAACGGGCAGAGGGTGGATTGAGATTCCTCTCTCTCACTGCCAAGGGCAAGTTAAAGGAAGGTGGTTTGGATATAATTTAGGCCAGGGATGGAAAACACTTTTTTTTAAAGCAAAATAAGGCCGTGACATGAGTCTATAAGAGAGTATGTCAGTAGGAGAAATATTAATTTCTTGTATAAAATAAAGACGAGCAGGAGTGAAGCCTTTTCTGTTGTTTAACCCAATAAAAGCAGTGCGAGTTTTCAAGATGGTTATGTTATAGTGAGAAATAATTTCTTTTATAAAGCTGCAGACAGCCGGGTTCAGAAGGAAGGGAAGAAGTCCACGCAGGGTAAAACGTGCTTGGTTTCTGATACTGCAGGAGAGAACCAGTCACAGCTTGGAAAGGAAAACCCTTGTCGAGTCTCCCCTTCAGTCCCTACCCCCTCACCCCTGTATTAGCTTCCCAGGGCTGCCAACAAACGACCACAATCTAGGTGGCTTCAAATAACAGAAATCCACTCTCTCACTGTTCTGGAGCCCAGAAGTTAGAAATCAATGCACTGGCAGAGCTGTACTCCTCTGGAGTCTCTGGGGGGGGGGGGGGGGGGGGGGGGGAGGGTCCGTTCCTTGCCTCTTCCTGCTTCTGATAGCTATTGGTGTCACCTGATGTTCCTTGATGTGTAGCCGCATAACCCCAATCTCCATCCTCACACGGCCGTCTTCCTGTGTTTCTCCATACATCCTCCTCTTCTGTCTGTCTGATGTCCCTCTGCCTTACTCTTATAAGGACAGCTATCATTGGGTTAAGCTTGCCCCACCCCCCAGGCAATCCAGGATGATCTCATCTCAAGATCCTTAAGTTATAACTACATCTGAAAGAACTTTTTTTTCCCAAATAAGGCGATATTCACAGGTTCCATGGATTAGAACTTGGACCTATCTTTTTGGGGGTCACGATTCAACCCACTACACTTCTATTAATATAATCCAAGCACACTTCCCCTCCTGTGTGTTGTGAGGGGCAAGGAGAGCAACCTGACTCTGACAAAGAGCCCACCCTCTCTCAGCCCCAGCTGTATAGCAGCAAAAAAGCCATTCATAGGGCCTCCATGTATGGTTGTCCGATGTGTGCACTGCACAAAAGCCCTTGGCTAGGGGGTACTGAAATACAGCCCACTCTCTGCAGGTCAAACCATGTGCCTTGTCAGTACTGCACCCACTGGAAGAAAGGGACACCTTTTTCCTTCCGGGCAAAGGGACTGCCTACATCCCAAGCAGTGTGCCCGGCTCAAACGTGGCTCCTTTTTCTGATTTGAACAAAAGTGCTATCTGGGCTAGAGGAGAACCTGGCCATTGACATTCATTAACTCAACTGTGTTTGCCAGTGGCCAATTAGAAGTGATGGTACAAGCTAATGATGGAAATTTTTCAGGACCACGTAAAATGTGCCAGACATCAGGCAAGATGGAGAAGGGACTGATTATTTCTTTAGGAAGCAGCACGGTGAAGAGGGAAGCAAGGGGGATCATTGCAACAAGTCGTGAGTTAAAGGGAGAGATTTGCTAGAAGCGGAGGGAAGGTCCACAGCCTGGATAGCCTCTATGTGAGCACACCCTCATCCTCACCCCAGCATCCTAGGCAGCGAGGCTTCATCCCTTCTGTGATAGGAGGGGGCAATGCAGCCAGACTGAGACCTGCTCTCCAAACCCACCTACCCCTGTCCCACTCTCTGTAAGATGTTGAAGTAATCACCAGAACCCCCTGCTTGGTAAAGACGTGCTTGAATGTTCACTGAGAGCCAATATGCCTTCGCTTTGAAGAAAGCTGAGTGCTCTGGTATCTGAGCCAGATGGAGAAAGGCAGTGGCGTCCTCATCGTGGCCAACTGTGTGTCCAGCAGCAGATAGCCTTGGGCAATGATCCCCCAACTCAGACTGCCCAGAGACCAAGCCACCACCCACCCTACAGGAGAAGGGGACAGGGAAAAGGAAGCCTCTCCTTCTGGTGACACTGCAATCCCTTAGGTGTGTACAACCCCCAAATCTTTCTATATCCACTATTTTATTGGAGCCTCACAACAATGTCCCATGACGAGCCAATTTTATAGATCTGGAAACTGAGTTTCAGAGATATGATAGTCTTTCTCAGAGGCAGGGCTCCCTACTCCTGGTCGGGTTTTGCATTCACAGTAGTGATTTTCTGCTTCCTGTCTTTCTGCACAAGACATGTTGAGAATCTGAAGGCTGGGCTCTAATCTAAACCCCCCTTGTAGAGGTCTCAGAGCATGTCGCTTAACCCAGCAGGAGCGATTACTCTGTAAATAAAAAGGAATAACAATAATCTTCTCCATGATGTCACTGTGGACTAGCCAATAAAAAAGATTAAAAAGCAATTGTCAACAATTGAAATCAAATACATAAGAGTAATTAGCTATGTCTGACTAACTTCCATGGGAATTTAGATATAATTAAAAAACAAAAAAAGACCAATCCCTAGATATTCATGAGAGTTAGAGGGAGTCATTAGTGAGGTGGAAAGAAAAGTGGATTTTCTTGATAGTTTTATTAATAAGAGAAAGAGTATATGTGTATTGTTTGTCCAAAAAATGAGATTTTCAGGAGCATATGGCAAATTAATCATTAAGACTCTCTTATGGCTCAGACCCACTTAATATGTTCTCTGTGGTGTGTGTATGACAAACCTGTAAAAATTACATTACAGTGACTATTAAATGATTCATCAGGGTCACTTCCCCTGTAGATTTAGAATCTGGTGCTTATTCATGCTTCCCCTTTGGTAGGCTTTATTACCTCAACTGTGTTTGCCAGTGGCTAATTAGAGGTGATGGTACAAGCTAATTGCTAAAATTTTTCAGAAACATGCAAAGTATTTATTTTGGGAGGAGGGGGAAATTACAGTTCCATCTTTGGCAGCAGAGGGATGCATTGTGATTTTAACAAATGGTATGGCCGCTGGTCCTAAAGAGTTCACGATCAGTTTAATATGCAGAGTGATGGGCTAACAGCGTGGACCCGGGAGCTGAGATGCTATTGTTGCTCCGGATACCCCAGAACACGCAGGCTATAGTGGGCTCATGCTTTGTGTGGCTTTAAATTCCCATGGCTTGGATTTGGTCCCTGAGGACTTTTTCTCTCTTGTAACCCTTAACCATAGCAGGATGGGGAACACCATGGGGGTGGCAAATTGAACCGGGTTCATCTGGGATGTCAGAGATTGGCGAGACCAGCACAGATGGGCTCCAGGTGATAAGAAAAAGTGCAATCTGTAGGTAAAGAGTAGACTTCAAAGAGCAGAGGATAGTTATTTGACAGCAGAACACAAAGACAAGGGATTCAGGAGAGGCAATGCTTAGAAATTCAGGAAGGTAACCCTGGGAAGTCTGACAACCAATAACCAAGGCTTGTACCCTAGAATGGGGGTCATGGTTGAGACTGGCCCCTAGGGAAGAAGAAGGTAGAAGGTGGGGGAAGAGAAGAATCAAGGTTGGTCTCAAACACAAAGAGTACCCTAGCAGTAAGAGAGATGATGCTGAGTCCTTGAGAACAGAAGTTGGATAACGCACTCTTGATCCAGACAGCTACCTTTACAGCAACCTATACTTCATGAGATTCTGTTGGGTTGAGCAGCATCCAATGCCCTCAGCATCCACTCCCACTCCTGGTGCGCCTTCTCATGCAGAGGAGGCTGGAAATAGACGTTACAGATCCATGGCTCGCTTGCAGCTAGGGTTTGCCGTACAAATTAGGTTCTGCCAATTCGATGCGCTCATGCCAGATTGGAGTGGGGGAAGTGAAGTGCAGACCAGTTGCCTGCTGTCTTTACTGCTTCTCCAGGCAAGAAAGATCATGGGGATATACAACTGTGGCAGCCCGGAGAATGCACTTCCCACTTTTCCACTGCGGGACTGGCATCCATCCACCCAGCACCCTGCTGCTGTGCTCTGAAATCAACCATCACATTGTCACATTCATCCCGGAAGCCACACTTCCCATGGGCTGGGAATTATCTCATTCTATTTAATTCTCACAATGAAGCAGGTCTTCTTACTACTAGCCCCATTTTGCATTTAAGGACATTGAACTTAAAGAGATTATGTAATTTCCATAAAGTCACAAGGCTAGTGAAGGGCAGGTTCTCCTGCCAGATTTATTATGCATGTACCATGTACCACAGGCCAAGCTAGAGCCAACAGACAGGTTATTTCACACGCTCCTCACTGTAAAGGCATTGCCAGAGCCAGGAGTTCAGCAGGGGTGGGCTTGGCTTAAATGGCTCTGATTAAGAAAGCTTCATTGTTGCATTTTTCAATGTTGTTGTCATATCTATAATAGTTAGGATTCTAGATAAAATATGGGACACCCAGTGAAACTTGAATTTCAGATAAACAATGAATAATTTTTTAGCATAAGTATTCCCAAGACAATATCTGAACACATTTAGACTAAAAAAATGATTTGTTGCTTATCTGAAATTCAGATTTACCTAGGTGTCCTGTGTTTTTGTTTGTCAAATCTAATGAGTCTAACAATTAACGAACCCCTTCCAAACAGAGGGAATGTTATCCAAAGCCACGATGCAAAATTAATTTCTAAGCATTGCCTAAGGAGCAAAGCCAGGAATTCTTAGAAGAAAGATAACACTAACAACAATAGCTGATTTATTGGACACCTTTCTACTTGGCAATAACTTTCCTAAGGCCTTTCATGTAATAACTCACTCTAACCTCACAATGAGCAATGTGGCAGGCGTTACCATCATTCCTCTCTCACATACAACTGAGACAGAGAGAACCCTGCCCAACGACAGCTGGCCAGCAAGCCGAAGGGCTGGAACTCCAGCCATGGTGGTCAGTTCCCGATCCTGGGTGCTTAACAACTACCCATTCGCATAGTCAGCAAGGCTCAATTTACCAAATTAGACAAGGAATATCCAACTCAGGTTGACACAAATGTTATAGATTCCCTTGTCATTTGTTCTTTTCCAGTTACCCCCAATCTAGGCTTCATCTCCCTAACTGGCGTCATACCCATTCTCTCCTGGTATGGCAGCAATCTAACCAGAGCCTGTATTTTTAAACTACAATTTTCTTTTTAAAAAGTATTGTATGTTTACCTTTTGAAATTCTGAAATACAACAAAGGAGAGGGAAAACTTTTTTATAGAAAGTATAAAGCCAGTTAAAAGCAACTTTATTTCCATTTTTTAACATGCTATATAAAGTCTTCTTGTCTTCCTTTAGACACATATATGTTCTTCTAATTTGTTTTTTTAGACAATATCTGAATCATACCATATACAGTTTTGTGGCTTCAATGAACATTGAACATTGTGAACATCTCCTCTTTCCCACAAGTGGTCTTTGAGAATACTATGGACTGAATTCTATCCCCACAACATTCGTATGTTGATGCCCTAACCCCCAATGTGACTTATTTGGAGTAAAGATGTAATTAAGGTCAAATGAGATTGTAAAGTGGGGCCCGAATCCAATGGGATTTGTGCATTTATAAGAAGAGACACCAGAGAGCTGGCTCCCTCTCTCTGCCTTGTGAGGACACAGCAAGAAGGCAGTCATCTGCAAACCAAGGAGAGAGCCCTCACCAGAAATCGACCCGGCTAGATCTTGATCTGGGACCTCTAGCTTCCAAAAGTGTGAGAAAATAAATGTCTGTTGTTTAAGCCACATAGTCCTTGGTATTTTGTTATGGCAGCCTGAGCTAATACAGAGAACATGGGTTTTTCAGAACTATAATACTCTATCTGATGGATATACAAAAATTTATTCAACAAATTTCCTTATGCTAATCCTGTAAACTGTTTCCAAATTTGCACTTTTCACAAGTAACACATATTATAAGTAATCTTTCCAGCCTCTTCACCTTAGGAAAAATTTCTAGAGGCAGAGTTAGTGGTAGGGTGATAGACTGTCTCAGTTTGCCCTGGACTGTCCTGTTTTTGCACAAGACAGCCTCACATCCAGGGAAACCCCTGAGTTCTGGCAAATCAGGACAGTTGGTCACTATATCCTTGGGTCAATAGCAATGTACTTTCCAAAGCCTTCTGACATGTACTGTTGGATCACCCACCAGACATGTGCTAATTTCCACAGCTGCCATATAAGAGGTTTCCCTTCTGAGGTATAGAACCTTATCTGTAATTTACATTAACATGCTTCAGCATAGATAGGAGAAACATGAAGTATAAATTAAAAGTAGTCTATACCCTAGAAACGGTTAATTAATATGTGAAGTACCCTAATCATGAATCCATATGGCAGAGGTAGCTGGTTAGCATTTGAAAGACCCTAATCAGGAGCCCGCACTCCAACTCCAGTGCCTGCTACAAGCACCGTGACAAGTGCTTGCTTTAAATACCACTATCTGAAGCTGCATATTGAGCTTGTTAATTAGCATAAGGAATATTAGAAATAATGTTTCATCAGTGAAATGCAAGCTATTCAAGAATCATTCTGCCTTAAATTAACAGATATTTTGAAAAATCTGGTATCAAAATCCAGCAACCTTGGGAGTAATACTTTACACCTTTGGAGTGATACTCTAGGTCAAGAACTCCATTTGATCCCATCACCCTTACATTTATTAGAGGATCACAGAGGTTTGGAAATGGGGTGCCTTTTGGGGTTATCACAGTGATTAAGGGGTAGTGAATGGGGAGGATGGCTAGCAGAATTCAGCGCCTGGGTCCAGGGTTGCTAAATATCCTACAATGCCCAGGAAAGTAGAACACCCAAAATGCCAGGGATGCTGGAGAAGTTTAGCCAATGAGCAGAACCTTGTGGCATTTTTGCCTCAACGTGAACCTTCTAGGTTGGAGAACCCCAAGGACAGAGGGTTCACACTTCAGTGGGCTTACAAAGCAGACTGACCAGTCTTTGTGTCTGTTTTCCGTTATCGTGTTGGGGTTTTTTTTTGTTTGTTTCTTTATTATTTTGTTGTTGTTACATGTGGTTGAATTTGGTCCAAGACTTGCTAGTATTGTAACACATCACCTAGAAGTGAGGTTTAGAGGAGGAGACCTACTGACTTCACTGACCTCTAATCATTGGAAACCATGAACATTCAACAAAAAAGAAGCTGCTCATGGTGGACAGGCAAATCAGCCAAGGTCAGGTCACGAAAACGGGTATCTTTAATGTCTGCTTTAACATGTCAGTATCCCTTTTAGTGCTCTTAAATACCAAGAAAAATGAAATGCAATGAAAATAAAGCTGGTAAGTTCCTCTGTTTTATTTAAAACAATGCATAAGGCATAATTGTCTGATGCTGTTTACTGAAAAATATGCCAGATGAATGTGACAGTGTGCATATGTGCATTCTCCTTGGTAAATCCAGTTATACATGTGCCCATCTTGTTTAACTGATGGCCCAGATTTAAATTCAGTCTTCAAGCAAGCAGAGTGAAACTCAGAAGCAATGCCACTGCTGGTAGGTAAGATCCCCACAAAGAGAGGTCTTCCCCACCACCACTACCGCCACCAAAGACAGCCAGCAGAGGCTTATGTGGATGAGGGCAAATCCCCTATGACAGTGAATCTCAAATCCAATAGGGAATCCAAATCCACTGGAGGGCTCCTTAAAACACAGATCACAGGGTCCCACGCGCAGAGATACTGATTCAGGAGGGCTGAGAATCTGCATTTCTAACAAGCTCCCAGACGCTGCTGACGCTCCTGGTCCTGGGACTACACTTTGAGAACCATTGCTCTGGTCCTCAGCCTTAGCTGTACATTAGAACCAGCTTTTAAACCAATCAAGACTCAGCCACACCCCAAGAGGACTGTGTCAGAATCTTGGGGGTGAGGCCCTGGCCCCAGGATTTTCTTTAGCCTTCCTTAGGGAATTCCAGAGTAAAGCCAAGGTTGAAAACTACATTTCTAGAAGGAGGAAAGAGTCAAGCTATATCCAGCTTGGAAGTCCCAAGCTCGATAATATCAGCAGTAATAATAATAACAATAGATGCTCTTTATTACCTCTGACTGTATGCCAAGTTCTGTCCTAGGCCTCCTTTAAGCATTTTAATTAATCTGTATAATAACCCTATGAAATTGGTATCTTTGACGTTTTTCGTAACAGATGAAACTCAGACTCTGAGAGGCCAAGCAGCTGACCAAGGAAATAAGTGTGCATTCAAACCCAGGAGGATGTGATTTCAAAATCCGTCTTTCTTAACGACCACATAATGCTTCCTCCTGTCATCCAATCCAAGGGGTAGGTGGAAGCCAGAGCAAACATGAAGGATTAAAAAGGGGAAAAGGGAATTCCCTGGCGGTCCAGTGGTTAGGACTCCATGCTTTCACTGCCGAGGGCCTGGGTTCAGTCCCTAGTTGGGGAACTAAGATCCCGCAAGCCAGGCAAAAAAAAAGTGGTGGGTGGGAAGGGGAACAAACCTAAGAGGACTTGAGAAAAGGAGAAATGAGCAAACAAGAGGAGGCTGGGGCAGTTCTAGAGGTGCTGCCAATGCCTAGGGCGCCACCTTTGGTCATCCTCTTATAGACCGCAGACAGATGGGGTCCATTCGAAGGGCCTCTGTGCACAGGATATAAAGGAACAATGACGGGATGGTGATCTTCACACCCCGACATCCCACGTTCCAGGTCAGGTAGAGACATCTACAGAGTTGATGCCATAGTCAGCAGGGGAAAATCCAGGTGACCTCGTTCCCTGCCCACAAGGAGGATGAGGACTTCACGCAGCCTGGGTAGGGGTGAGGGGGGCAGACAGGGGTTCATGACTTTAAAGGAGGTCTGGGATGAAAGGATGTGAACTGGGTCTGGGAGCCTTCGGGAGAGAAGGGGAGTTGGCATCTGGAGACTGCCGGGTTCCCCTGATGCCCAGAGCCTGGGAGCCTTCAGGGAGCTAAAGCGGCCCCTGAGAGCCATGGGCAGTGCCCCTCGAATCACACAAGTGGGAGGCCCTCGGAAGCTTTTCTCCTCGTGGGGCTCCTACGTTCCGCTGCCTGCAGTTGTCATGCATCTTCCATCACAATGGACCTGCACCTGGTTGCAGTTAGAGTCACCTGGAAATGTTTATGATAGCAGTGCTCAGGCCCCTCACCCATAGATTATGATTTAATTGGTCTGGGGTTAGGTCCAAGCATCTTTTTTTTTTTTTTAATGTTCCCCAGGTAATTCTAATGGGCAGCCATGTTCTAAGATATCCATAATTTACTTTAAAATACCTCAGCAGACAGTGTGGTGTTATTACATTTTTGGATTAAGCCAGTAGTTCTTGACCTGGGCTGCATGCTGAAGTCACCTGGGCATCTTTAAAAACACGAGTGCCTGGATGCCACCTCCAGCAAGTCTGATATACTTGGTCTGCAGGTGCAGCATCAGCATCAATGGTTTTAAAATTTCCTCCAGGTGACACCAATAGGTGGTCAAGGATGAGAACCACTGGATCAAGTTCTAGCCCAGAAACTGATAGTATACTGAAGTGTGCAAAGTTCGGGGGTGGTCAAATGGCATTCTAATCCAGATACTCATTCTTCAAGAATAGCCTATCTCAATCAAAAACAAGTGCTTTGGGCTTCCCTGGTGGCGCAGTGGTTGAGAGTCCACCTGCTGATGCAGGGGACACGGGTTCGAGCCCTGGTCCGGGAATATCCCACATGCCGCAGAGCGGCTGGGCCCGTGAGCCACAGCCGCTAAGCCTGCACGTCTGGAGCCTGTGCTCCGCAACGGGAGAGGCCGCGGCAGTGAGAGGTCCACATACCGCAAAAAAAAAGTGCTTTGCAAATTAGCATACTGGACATCAAAAATGAGTTTTATGAAATAACATGAGTATTACAAATCGGCTCTCACTGGTGAAATTATAGTTATAGAATATATATGTATTGACTAATAATATTTTAGAGACACTTTGCATGAATAGGGTAGGAGAATCCAGTGAGGCCGATAACCTTTAATTTTAGGGATATTACGTTAGGCATATATTAGGGATATATTGCCCTGAGCTAACTCTCTTAAGTGGTTCCATGTTCAGCAATGAATTCTCAAAGATTCTGCCTAATGCCAGCTGTATGGGTGACAGGAGCACTGCCTTTACATCAAATGAATCTTTGATGCAAAGTGTTGATTGAGCACCTAAGAGCAGACTTCCTTAAGCTTACAGAACAGATCATATGATTTTGGTGGAGGGGCAGGGGGTGTAATAGCTTGCTTATAAGCATTTAGTTAGTAAATGTATGTACATCTAGCAGAATTTGCATATGTCCAACTCATCAAATTGTATACATTAAATATGTGCAGATGTGTGCAGTTTTTTGTACATCAATTATACCTGAATAAGGCTGTAAAAAAATTATCATATAAAGACCTTTCCACTCCCTTCCAAAAAATTAATTAGTTAACTAACATTGCCATATCTTAAAAAAAACCCAAATGTATTAGTGAAGTTGAAGAAGTATCTAACTCACCCACCCACCCCAGGGCAGCCCTGATGGCTGTCAGCTCAGAGCTGACCTGGCTCTAACAGGAAACCCGTGCTGTTCTCCTGCTGAACACAAACAGGGCCACTCTGACTGTGGTGGGTGAGACAAAAAAAAAAAAAAAAAAAGGCCACACTGGAACCATGTCTGAGCACAAAGACAGGAGTGCCGTCCAAACCACAAAAATGGCCAAGCATCCCGCTTTCCCTGCTAATGGAGTGACTGGGGCCTCTTCATCCATTCTGGCTTTAGCCCCACTATGTTCTTCTCACCTCAGAGATAAAACTTACTAGGCTACTCAACCACAGAATAGTCCCTCCTTCTTTCTGATAGCACCCAAACCAGAGCAAAACCATGCTTCTTGAACTCTCGCCCAAATCACCCAACATAAACCCAGATTCTAGGACCAGCCCTTCCATAACCTCCTTACTGAGACCCTCCAAGATTCCCCATTTTGTTCTGTCCCCCTTGTTGCAGTGAACCAAATGCATTCTTTTTCTATTCTATGTTACTGCATAATAAATCACCATGAATTTAGAGGCTTAAAAATAGGAGAGATGTATCAGTTCATAGTTTCCCCGGGACAGGAGTCCGGATGGTTAGCTGGGTCCTCTTCTCAGGCTCTCACAAGGCTGAAATCAAGGTGTCAGCTGGGGCTACATTCTCATCTGCAGCTTGGGGGTTTTCCAAGCTCATTCAGATTGTTAGCGGAATTTGGTTCCTCCTAGTTGCAGGACTGAGGTCCTGCTGTTCTTGTTGGCTATTGGCTGCTGACCTGGGGTCATTTTCAGCTTTGAGAGGTCACTCCCACATCTTAGCCACATGGGTCCCCTCCATAGGCAGTTCACAACATGATTGTGATGCTGTATGAGCTCCCTGATGTTTTACCTTCTCTGATGAGTTCACCTGATTAGATCAGGCCCACCCAGGATAATCTGTCTTTTGACTCATTAGTAACCTAATCATGGGAGTGACATTCCAACATAGTCACAGGTCCCACTTAGATGGAGGGGGGAGTAGAGGGGAGGGGGAATGATACAGGGCTTATCCACCAGGGGGCAGGAATCTTGGGGGGGCATCTACCTATCACACCAAGAAACACTTTTCAGCTCTCATTTTCTATCAAAATGAGCCTAAGACTTGTGCACAATCAGACTACATCAAGTCACTTCATAACACCAGGATGGGAGACCATGGGTCAGACTTGCCAGGAGACTTTATTGAGCTTCAACCAAACAGTCTGGGTGAATCATTCCCCTTTTTCAATGGCAGAGACATTGAAAGCCTCTTCCACCAAAGGCAGATAGAGCTTGATACCCAAGGGAGTAAAATGAAGCCTATTTGCTCAGTGACCTAGTCACCGAATTTAAACTGCTTTTTAAATGATGTATTCCCAAACTATACCAACTTTACCCATTTACTTAAGTTAACCCTAAAGAATATTCTTCTTGAGTATATTCAACAAATATTAATATTTTCTGTTAGATATAAGAATGAAGAGCCCTTCTCCCCTTCTATTAGAAGCAAAGAATACTTGCTAAGTGAGCAAATAAATGGTATTTTCATTATCTACAATTTTAAGCACCTCCTGCCCGATGAGTCCAATTTAAATTATCCCTTTGGCAGAAAATATCAGAATGGTTGGGGACCTGGAATTCACATCCAATTGAAGTCTCTCTATGAACTACAACAGGTTGATTTTCCCGAGGAGGTGTCCCTATGACCCCAATTATCCTTTAACTTGTGTGAATTCTCCAATTATCTTCTTTTAAGCTTTTACTCAAATTATCAGGATTATTCATTTATTCATTTTTGAATAAATATGTTTTGAGCACCAACTATATGCTAGGTTCTCAGTATGGAGATCCAGCAGTGGACCATAGAAATGTCCTCCCTCATGGAGTTTTCAATACAGCAGAGACACAGATGTTCAACAAAAAATCCAAAAATTAATATGTAATTACAAATTCTGATGACTATTAGGAAGGAAAAGAATAAGAAAAAACCATGTGCTTGTGATAGTTACAGTAAATTTGAAGTGAAAATTGTGAGTTTGGACATTTTCTCTTTTCTCCTATCGCTACAAAGATTGTTTAGGAAATATGCCCAATAAAATAAAATCACTATCGCAAAGAGATGCCTGCACTTCCGTGTTCATTGCAGCATTATTCACAATTGCCAAGACATGGAAACAACCTAGGCGTCCATCAATGGATAAATGGATAGATAAAATGTCACACACACACACACACACACGCGCGCGCGCGCACACACGCGAATATTACTCAGCCATGAAAAAGAAGGAAATTCTGCCATTTGCAACAACATGGATGGACCTTAAGGGCATTATGCTAAGTGAGATAAGTCAGACAAAGACAAATATTGTATGATCTCACTTATATGTGGAATTTTAAAAAGCCAAACTCATAGAAACAGAATAGAGTGGTGGTTGCCAGGGCTAGGGGGTGCTCAAAATGGGGAGATGTCTGTCAAAGGGTACAAACTTCCAGTTACAAGATGAGTAAGTTTTGGGAATGTAATGCATAGCATGGTGACTATACTTAACAATACTGTGTTATATACTTAAAAGTTGCTAAGAGCAGATCTTAAATGTTCTCAACACACACACACACATACACCCCTAATTATGTGAGTTTATAGATGTGTTAAGTAACCTAACTGTAGTAACCATTTTGCAATATATAAGTGTATCAAATCATCACATTGTATGTGTTATGTGTCATGTTATGTGTCAGTTATACCTCAATAAAGCTGGAAAAAACGGAAGAGACATCCACCTTTCTGGGAAATGCAAAGGATAGTTTGGAATGTCCTTTACCCAGGGGTTAAGGGATCCACTTGATCAAGTTTATTTCAGAGATAAAAAAACAGGTCAGCTGTGTGACCATGACTTTCCACTCACCTCATTTCAACTGGAAAAGCTAGAGCTCCATCAATTCAAAGGTCTCCACTCCTAATATTACTTGCTCCATCAATCTTTGTTTAAAGTCAGCTAAACAAGAAGCACTTTTCCCCATTATGGACCAAAAAAGTAAAGAAATCTACTCTGCTTATACTTAATGCCCATTAAAATTGTGTATGAGAATCAGGAATACCTCCTGCTTAAATATTTACCAAACACAGATTAATCTTAGGTCTTAAATTGAACAATATAATTTAGTTCAGTTTCATTCACTCTAAAATAAGGATTCTCCACTGTAATTATCCAGGTAAAGTCAGTTACTCTCTAAAACCTTCTTTGATTCCCCCAGGCACAGTTATTAATAGTTACGTCCTTCTCTGTGCTCCTGCAAGACTTCCATTACAGCTCATTTTTGCATTGTACCGTAAATAACTTGAGGTCTTTGAAATTATTTTTCTGGCTTTTTTACTCGACTGAGGCCCTTGAGGAAAACAACTTGGTCTTATTCATTCATGTATCCTTGGTACCTAGCAGAGTGCCAAGGTCATAGTGATAAAACTCAATAAAAGTTTGAGTGAATAAACAAAAGGCATTGCACAAATCTAATATTATTATAACAAGTGGAGAAGGGTGACAGCTGACTCTTGACTTGGACCCTGAATGAGGAGACAGCCATGCAAAGATCTAGGCAGGAATAGCATTCAAGAAAGAATCGCCAGTGCCAAGGTCATGAGGGGAGGAAAAAAGATATGGGAAGAAGGCTACTGGGAGAGCGAAAGAGAGTAGAGGAGATAAGGTTAGAGGAGAGGGGCAAAGGCTGAACAATGAGGTCCTTCTAGGTCAGGATAAGAAGTTTGCATAGTGTGCTACGTACAAGGGAATTCACTTTCAGCAGAATTACATGATATAATTTATATTCTTAAAAGATCATTCTGGCTATTGTTTGGAGAATGGACTATAGTGGGTGCATGTTTGGGAGCAGGGAAACCCTAGAGGCCTACTGCAGAAGTTCAGGCAAGAGAAGATGGTGCCCGCGCACTGCATCCCGAGCTGCCCCTTGATCACCGGCTTCCCAGCTTTGCTGCTCTCCTCCCTCCTCCCACCCTCTGGCCCATCTGAGTCTGGAAACAATTGCAAAGGATTATTGTGTTGGGGGTTTATATAATATGGAGTGAAGTGTAGAGCACAAAAAAAAAAGAAAGAAGAAAAAGAGAAGATGGTGCCCAGTTCTAGAGTAGAAGCCATTGAGGTGGACAGAAGTAGCTGGATTTAAGACATGTTTTGGATGTAGAGGCGACCGGACTTGATAATCTGGATACGGGAAGGGCTGCTGTTTCGCTGCTAAGTCCCTAAAGAGCCCACCCAGTGACCAAAATATTGAAATATTCTATACTAGCTGGTAAACAGTCACTGCCAAAAGCCCCCAAGTGGTGCCCCACTTCAACACCCTAACACCCTCAGACTTCCCCTAAAACCAAAAACCAAGATATCAATGCCTGGCATGGTAGAGACCCCCTTGGACAGCTCTACTGCCTGACTCTGTTCTGATTGGTGGGTCCCATGCCACACTGTTTGCTAAAAATCACAATTGGATTTAAAAGACGGGGAAGAGAGAGGAATGGAGCTCTCCTAGGCTTTTGGCTTGAGCTGTTGGATGGATGCATTGCTGTTGGCTGACTGTGGAGGGATAGGAGATGAATAAGTCTGGTGGGAGGAAAACGATGATTCTGTTAAATTTTATTACTTATTAAACTTCCAAGTGGAAAGGACTAAAGGCCAAGTGAAGGTTCCCAGTCACTATGTACACCACAAACTTCAATGCAACAAAACTCTAGAATGATCAAACTTTGAAATAATCTTGAGGATTATTTTATTGTGAATAAATCTATAATGCTCTGGATTCCATTAAAACCTTGAAGGACCTCCAAGCCTTTTATAAATCCAGGCTCTTATGACCCATTTGGCTGACCAGTGGTAGGCTGAATAGTGGCCACCCAAAGACACAAGGTCCTAATCCTGGTACCTGTAAATACTGCCTTATTTAGAAAAAGGGTTTCTATGGATGTGATTAGGCTAAGTATCTTGAGACGGGTAGATCATCTTGGATTATCCTAAATGCAATCACATGTACTATGGACTGAATTGTATATCCCTAAAATTCATATGTTGAAGCCCCAGCCTCCAATGTGACTATATTTGGAGACAGGACTTTTAAGAGGTAATTAAGGTTAAATGAGGTCATGAGGGTGGGGCCCTACTCTGAGAGGATTGGTGGCCTTATAAAAGAGGAAGAGCTTTCTCTCCCTACCCCCCCAAAAATGTGATGACACAGAGAGAAGGTGGCTGTCTGCAAGCCAGAAAGAGAACTCTAACCAGGAACAAAATTGGCCATCACCTTAATTTTGCACTTTCCAGCCTCCAGAACTATGAGACATACATTTCTGTTGTTTAAGCCACATAGCCTATGATATTTTGTATGGCAGTCCAAGCAGACTAATACAGTATGTATTCATATAAGAGGGAAGCAGAGAAAGATTAGAAACAGACCAAAGAAGACAAGGCCATGTGAAGATGGAGGCAGAGATTGGAATAATGTGGCCACAAGCCCAGGAATGCCAGCAGGCAGCAGATACTGGAAGAGCCAGGGAATAGATTCTCCCCTAGGGCCTTCAGAAGGAGTGTGGCCCTACTGACTTTGATTTTGCCCCAGTGACACAAATTTCAGACTTCAGACCTACAGAACTTGAGAGAGTACATTTCTGTTGTTTTTAATCAGCATGTTTGTGGCAATTTGTTGCAGTAGCCACAGGCAACTAACATACCCACTAAGATAGTTGGGATGAAAAGTGGTGTCGTGTCCCTCTCACAAATGAAAACCCAGAGACAGGAATGTTTATAACATTTTGCCAAACTTTCCTGACTTCCAGGGCAGCACACCTGCCCCACTCCTGCTTTCCTCAGTGGGAGTAGGGCAGACGGCTTTCCCCAGGCTTCCTTTTTTTTTTTTAGCGAAAACTTTTATATTTAGAATTGGCCAGCCGGACTCAGTTTAGATGATCCCAATTTTGTTGGCAATATCCAAAGCGTCATAGTCAGGAGCCAGTCGAACATATTCCTTCTTCTCTCCATCAGGCCTGATCAGGGTGATGACCTTAGCCAGGTCAATATCATAGGGCTTCTTCACAGCCTGTTTAATTTGGTGCTTGTTGGCCTTGACATCCACAATGAACACCATTGTGTTGTTGTCTTCTATTTTCTTCACGGCTGACTCAGTGGTGAGGGGGAACTTGATGATGGCATAGTGGTCAACCTTAGCCAGGCTCCTCAGAGCCCTGTTCTCAACTAGGCCTTGATCTTGGCCCCCATCCTGTCTTCAGTCTGCCTACCCAGTTTTAGTAAGAATCCTGCTAAGTCAGTTTACCGAGAATCCCCACACCCTTGATATCTGATCACTCAGATACCCCCACCCTTGGTATCTGATAAAGTTCCCCATTCCCCACCTTTGATGTCTAGGTTCTTGGCCTTCCTTTAGCAAGAATCCTAATAGGTCAGTTTAGCAAGAGTTCCCCTACCCTTGATGTCTCTTCTTAGTAATTTTTTATCCACTGACCCCTTCATTCTGCTCCTTGGCTATCAATCCCCATCTGTTCTTGTATTCAAAGTTGAGCTTGAGCTTTCTCCTCTATTGCAATAGAGTTCACCCTTATTGTACAAGCCTTGAATAAAGTCTTCCTTACCATTTTAACAAATGTCAAAATACTTTTTTTCTTTAACAGACGTGGCACTGCTGGTATATCAACTATTGGCTTCCAAAAGTGAGGGAACTTTAAACGGCTCTCCCTTCCAAATATAAAGGTTGCTGCTGTCACTAAAAATGTTGCACAGGATTAGGACAAAGAGGAAATATCCCTACTCTCTTTGGAGATACTTGTCTTTGAGTTGAAACCATCGTAATTTTTGTATTACAAAGAAGATATAAGTAAGCTAAACCTTTCATATCTTTTCTCTTTCCTCCTCCCTTCTTTCCTTCCTTCCTTTCACTCACTTATTCATTCATTCATTCAGGAAGCATTTACTGAGCTGTGACTATGCACAAGGCTACATGCTCTGTGCCTTAGGGTTAGAAATATGTAGACATTGTAGTCATTGCCCTCAAAGAAGAAAAGAAACCACAGTAAGACTCTGAGCGGCTGCCATGTTATCTGTCACCATTTTTACGTGTATTGTCACATTTAATCCATCCACAGGATCAGAGAGATAGTTGTTATTTTTCTTTTTCTTTTTCTTTTTCTAACAGATAATAAAACTGAGTCTTAAAGAAACTGAGCAACTTATTCAAGACCATGCAGCTACTGAGCTTTGGAGGTAGCTCTCAAAAACAGATGTCAGGGGCTCCCCTGGTGGCGCAGTGGTTGAGAGTCCACCTGCCGATGCGGGGGACACAGGTTCGTGCCCGATCCGGGAGGATCCCACATGCCGCGGAGCGGCTGGGCCCGTGAGCCATGGCCGCTAAGCCTGCGCGTCCGGAGCCTGTGCTCCGCAACGGGAGAGGCCACAGCAGTGAGAGGCCCGCGTACCGCAAAAGGGAAAGAGAAAAAAAAAAAAAAATAGATGTCAGACATCAAAATCTGTGCCTTTTTTTCTCTCACTGTGATATATAACAATTAAGATATACACCCACATAACTGTGATACAAGGTAAAGAAGAATAACTTTGCTGCCCTAGAAGAAATAAATACTCTTGGAATTCAAAGAATTAAAAAATGTAGAAAGGAAAAAAAATACTGTGTGTCTAGTGTTTGCTAGGCATTTTACTTTGCATATCCATGTGCATAATCTTTTCATTTTATTGTGGTAACAACACTTAATGTGAGATCTACCCTTTTAACAAATCTTTAGGTGTACAACAGTATTGTTGACTACGGGCACAATGTTGTACAGCAGATCTCTACAAGTTATTCACCTTGCATAACTGAAACTTTTTGCCCATTAGGAACAACTGCCCGTTTTCCCTTCCCCTCGGCCCCTGGCAACCGCCATTCTACTTCTGTGCATAGTCTTGTTCAATCCTTTCAGCACCCCTGTGAAGAGAGACATCCCACTTTCAGCAAGAGAGACCGGGGAAATCTTCAAGGAAAAGGTAATGCCAGTCTGGGCTTCGGAAGATGAGGAGAGCAGAGCATGCGCAACTAGAGAGAAGACACGTTCAAAGGGAAGAAACGGAGTGCTGTAGAAAAGGAGGGTACGTTCTCAAAGCAGCTGCTGGTGAAACTGGCTGGAGCAGAAAGAACACAACAGGAAGGAACAAAAGGCAGAGGGCCTACAAGGCCATGCTCAAGTGTTTGGCCCTTGTTTGGTGAGCCATGGGAGCTCTTGACCTGGAGGCCAGAGCTGAACTTTGGGAAATACGTGGTGTGAGGGTTGAATTGAAAAGGATGGAGGGAAAACCCGGGGTCAAGAGAACAGGTGGGAGGCTATAAATAACCTAATGAGTGGTTTATCTCCTAAGGCAGAGAGGCTGGGTAGGAGGGACAGGAGAAGCACATAGTGAGACGAAAGTACACATCATTTTTCAAAAACGGCATTAAAGAGAGGAAAAACTGTGGCTCAAGATAAATAGTTCTCTTCTGGAACAGAGGTAGCAGTGGGCCTATGATGCTTTCATTTAAACCTATATTTGTTAGATGGCAAGGGCGGAAGCTGGCCAGCAGTAAATTGCCCCTTATCTCTAGATCCAGGCCATTTCACTCCTCTGCCCAGAGTCTGAATAATAAATATTCTATTTTTCCAAAGAAAACAATGTCATTGAATGAGGCAGAAATATCAGAAATAGGACGGTTTGATTTTTATGGACAGAGTTTCATATGATATATCAGAACTCATCTGTTTCTTTCCCAGTTGACCCAGAGCCCAAATACCTGACCTTAGAAAGTCATTTTCTTCCTCTTTTCAGTACAGTTTAAAAACATCAAAGTGTTTTTAGAACTGGAGAGACAAACCTAGGAATGAAGCTTGCAGCAAAGAAAGGATAATCGATCTATTCAAAGGACCAGAGTTCTCCTGATAAGACTGAATGGGAACAGCTGGAAGTGGGCCAGCAAAGGCTACAGATTAGGCAGTGATGGGAAAGGGAACTCATTTATTCGTACCCGTTTCTCTTCAAATACTGAGCTCGGTGAATTTAACAATGAACAAGATGATCCCTGCCCTCAAGGTGCTCACAGACATACAGAAAAATCCCCATACAGTGTGAGGTGAGCACCAGTATGGGAGCAGAGGTTTGGGGACCCAGGGAAATTTCCCAGAGACCTGAGTAAATACACATGATTCAAGGCTCAGAACATCAGGCCTCCATAATCAATGTCTCCTAAACGTCCACATCACACTTACTGATTTCAAACTATATCACAAAGGTATAGTAATTAAAGTAGTATGGTACAGGCATACAAATAGATACACAGACCAATGGAACAGATCCAACAGCCCAGAAATAAACCTTTGCATATACGATCAACTAATATCTGACAAGGGAGCCAAGAATACTCAATGGGGAAAGGATAATCTTGTCAACAAATGGTGCTAGGAAGACTGGATAATCACATGAAGAAGACTGAAATTGGACCCCTATCTTACACCACTCACAAAAATCAACTTGAAATGGATTACAGACTTAAAACATAAGACCTGAAACCATAAAACTCCTAAAGAAAGCATAGGGGAGAAGCTCCTTGACATTTGTCTTGGCAGTGATTTTTTGGATTTGACTCCAAAAGCGAAGGCACCAAAAGTTAAAATAAACAAGTGGGACTACATCACACTATAAAACTTCTGTGCAGCAAAAGAAACAACAAAATGAGAAGTGCTGTTACAAAATGGGATGGACTGTCTTGAGAGGATGTACATCCTCTTCTTTCTGCAGACGTTCAAACACAGGTGGGATGAGCACTGGGCAGGGGTATGGCAGAGGGGCTCAAATAGCAGGAGGTCATTTAGAATAGATGACTTCAAGCTTCCTTCCAAGCCTGACATTCTGTGACTCCACATTGAAGGTTCACGCTAGATTTGCTCCAATGCACTCTTGATCCCTACAGAGCTCCCTGCCCAGAATCATGCTATGAGGAATGGTAAGTGGCATCTTGGATGGGCCAGGCCCAGGGCTAGCTGGAGATAAGTAAATAAACACATAAATATATAAAATCATAATAGTGCCAAACATTTATGTATGATACGCCTTCAATCCACTCATGGAATGTAATCCGATGGCAACTTTATTTCTGTTTCCCTTCAAATTGTATTCAGTGGGCTAAAAACTCAGGCAATCTCGTGATATTTGGATCAATTTCTGGTCAAAAGTTTGACAACCACTTTGAGCTGCAAACACAGTATAAACCCTGTGATTACAAAGACCAGCCTCCTGTAATACTAATCAAAGCTGCCTCCTCATTTGAAGGAAAGACTTTCCCCTACTTCCCAGGGAGGGCGGGGACTGGAGGAAGGGGAAGGAGTGTGGTAGCTCCTCCCCCTGCCAAGACTCCCCTCCCCCAGCTTGTCAACGGCAGTTTCTGATCCCCTCAAGGTTGGGGTAGGGAAAGATCAGGTGGGGATAGGGGGTAGGAAAAAAAGTAAGAGTGGCAGGAATGTTTTACCTGCCTATCATAAGCAGGTTAGGCCCTGGAGATGGACTGATATTAAAGTTGTTTTCTGGGGCAGTTCACTGATGAGCTCTCACAGGCCATGCCCTTGACCCAGGCAAAAGCCCTCTGGTCTACCATTGCTCGCTCTCTCCTCTACCTCTAGGAATCCAGAAGCACGACTTCGACTTAGCCTCTACTGAAGGGCACTTCTCTCACCTTGGTGACTCTATTGGACAGCACACCAGATGACCCCACCCAGAGTTGCCAGATAAACCATCTTGTCTTTGCCCAAAATCTAGGCGTGAAGACCGATCTCCAAGCAGGAGCAGTTCTCCTTTGCTTTGCTGCTACATCAGCTAATAGCCCAGGTTTCATCCTCTGACATCCTGGGTGGGCACAGTGGTGTGGGACCAGACAACAGGCCTGTGTGTTTCCCTAACTGGTCTCTGGTCCCAGTGAAACTCCTCTCCCTTGACAAGATGAGGGGGGAAGCTCCCTTCAACTCTTTTCCTTGGATGGGGTAGGAGGACTCACCGCACAGCCACAACTCTCCAGGGAAATCCTCATAAATTTCTCTAACTTTCCACTCTTCTAACCTTATTATATCCTTGATGTGGCTGGGGGTTTGGTGAGCTGTGTTTTCCAACTTCTCTGTAATTTCTGCACATGGCCTAGACCCTCCTTTACATTGTATGGTATTGCATCAATTGAAACTTCCAATACAACATCCTGTTTAATTTTCAGTGACCAAATTGGTAAGAAACTATAGAATTTATTTATAGCTATCTAAGTGCTTGATGCTCCAAAGCAAAGCCCTTGTAAGAGAACAAAGAATGCAGGTGAGGCCTGAAGCCCCTTGCTTCCCACTCATGAATCTCTGCCTCTTCTATTCCCCAAACCCAAGGGTAGGATGTTAATCACTGCTGTGCAAAGAAAAACCACAGTGAACCACAACTACCAGAGGAAGTGGAGCTAGTCAAAGCACTAAAAGGACCACATTTGATCCCAAACCTAGTGCTGAGTATTCCAGGCACCTTTCTGTGGGACGAGAACAGTAGACAAGGTCAGGTTGTCATTGGGGAGAAAGTAAATCCAACTGGAGATGGCCAAGTCTCCTCCAACACAGTAGAGAAAGACCCAATCATTCAACCAATCCTTGGAGTAGGAAGTAAAAGAGGAAGGTGCAGGAGAGCCTATCATGCATAGATTCAAGAAGTAAAAGAGAAAGAGGATGGCTTGGTCTCTGCCCCTGAGTAATCCAGAGCTTCCCAGTGGGCCAAGCTGCGGTGCCATGAATGGGTTCCAGATGTGCCACAAGGCCTTAAACCCCCAAGGCTTTGGGGGCTGCAGGAAACCCCAGACAGGTCAACTCTGGTCATGAGCAGCCTTATTTGGGGCTCTACAGAGGGGGGTTCCAGATAAGCAGGACCTGTCTGTACATCCCACAGTCCCTACAGGCAGAAGTGTACTGAGCACCACTGAGCATGAATGGTCAGCCTCAACGTTCTGCGCAGAGCTAAGCAGGAGCCCTTCGACGTGGACAGTCATGCCAGGAACTAAGCATGAAGCCCAGACTGCCCATCATGGACAAGTGGCCCATGGAGCTTCTGCGGGAGTTTGTATTCTTGGTGCCCAAGGAGCATGGTGCATAGCCCAGGGTGCCATGTGTCTATGTTGACAGAAGGTAGACCAGGAAGGTTGAGCTCCTGGTGGTGGCCTTCCCGTACATTTGGGACTTCTGCCCATTTGTAATTGATGTGTCCTGTCAATGATGACTGCTCTCGTGATGTGTGAGAGTTTTGCACATTAATATTTGGAAGTACTAGATGTGAAAAAGTTCTATTATATTTAAAAACATTTGCGTTATCACAAGAAATTTCAATATTAAGTTTGTCAATAAAAGGATGGGCTGCTATAGTCCCTAAATATAATTTCAAGTACTACAAATTTTGAGACAGTTGTAAAACAATGGTTAAATAACTTTTTATGACCTCCTCATGCAAAGTTTCTAATTGATGGTGAATAACCAAAATTTGAAGAGATTGTTATTAAAGACTTTTGATCAGGAATTGAGTTCTGCCATTTCAAGCATCAAACTTGATATTAAAAAGTTACATTTCTAGAAGCAAACTCATTTATTTTCTCATTTTGAAAATTGACAATGCTCAATTTGGATGTTTTTATGCAAACCTAATATCCAATACCTTTCTCAATTTAAAATTTTTCTTGTAATTCCATGATGTAAAAAGAAATGATTTTTTTTCACCTTGTCCCACATAGGTGCCCCTGGAACCCCTTCAGTCTACCCACAATGTGCTGTAAGAATATTGCCATCTTCTGTATGAGCCATGACACAGAGGTAATCCTTGAGTTTGAGCACATGGTCTAATAATCAGATTAGGTAAGGGCTCCTTCTAACACTCTCTTGAGCTGGGTGAGGAAGCTTAGAGGGAAATTTTCTAACGAGGAAATTGCTTTGACGTACATATTTTTAAGTTTGCATGCTCTATCAAGGACATATCCATTGTGAATAGTGTGTCAAAGGTGTTTCCCAAAACACTGATCCTCAACTATGGATCTCAGCTCTCCAAATTGCTGCGTGAACCCCATCTTGGGAGCATTGTTCATGGCTACCTCCTTCCTCAGGATTCTCCCTCCCGTGGGAAGACAGAGAACAATCTGGGCGCTTCACTCTCCCAGGTGTTTCATATTACCAATCCACGTTTTCTTATTTGGTCGTTTGGCCACCTCAAAAAAACAAAACCAATTTAATCTAAGTCTAGCATACTCTTTGGCTAATTTTACTATTTTCATTATTTCATCTTTAAAATATTTTCTCTATTCTTTTAACTTATTTGTAATATTTTATCTCTTTTCTCCTAGTCCTTCCCCATTGTGGAATGGGAAGATTGGAGAGATGAAGGTGTGACTCACATAAGTGACCCAGGTCAGAGGACAATGTGTAGTCAGGCCCAGGCCTCAGGAAACCTTGCTGAGTTTCTCCCACGCCCTCATTCATTGTTCACCTGCTATGTGCTAGGCACACACACATGCTATCGCTAGTCAGTACAAGGACCCTGCAGTACAGGTATTAGTAGGTCCAACTTACAGATAAGGACACAAAGGCTCAAAGTGACTTAGCAATTGCCCAAGGATACATCTCTAGTGAGTGCGTTAGTGTCAGGAGTTACAGTAAGATCTGTTTGATTTTGAACCTGTGCTCTTTGTACTCTGACAGTGCTTCTCAAACTTCAATATGCTCACAAGGACTTCCCTGGTGGCGCAGTGGTTAAGAGCCGCCTGCCAATGCAGGGGACATGGGTTTGAGCCCTGGTCTGGGAAGCTCCCACATGCTGCGGAGCAACTAAGCCCGTGTGCCACAACTACTAAGCCTGTGCCCTAGAGCCCGCGTGCCACAACTACTGAGCCCATGCACCTAGAGCCCGTGCTCCGCAACAAGAGAAGCCACTGCAATGAGAAGCCCAAGCACCGCAACCAAGATTAGCCCCTGCTCGCAGCAACTAGAGGAAGCCTGTGCACAGCAACAAAGACCCAATGAAGCCAAAAATAAATAAATAAATTTATTAAAAACATATATATGTTCATAGGTCACCTGGGTGTCTTAAAATGCAGGTTGGATAGGTCTGGGGTGGGGCCCCAAGAATCTGCATTTCTAACAAGCTCGTAGGTGAGGCAGATGCTGCTCCCTGACCTCACTTGAGTTAAAATCTGCCCATGGGCTTAGCCAGGCCCCTCTGGGTACGCCAGCATCAGGGAGACACCCCAGACAGAGCTGTCGAGGTTATCATTTACAGCTGATTTCTCCCTCTTTCGCTCACTGGCTTTTGATCAGGGTTCCAATGGATGGCTAGCAAAAGCTAATTACAATCCCAACTAATTCACTGTGTCAGTTGTTATTCATTAACAAATTATGTTCCTGACAAACTGCTCTAGTGTGGTACCCTAAGTACTGTAATTAAAATCTTAGAAAGTTGCATGTGGGCCTAATTGATTTCCTTAATGTATTACTCAGACTAAACATTCCATTATTTCCTGTCTTGATGTTTATGAAGGGGTGGAACTGCCGCTGCCACCCAGGCAGCAGATAGATGGGCTCTGGCTTAATGGGGAGCTTGGCTGCTCTTGGGGACTGCCCACTTCCCCAGCAAATGACAGTGGGGACTGCTCTCCACCAGAAATATTCACGGAGAAAGGGATGGAGAGTAATTTGACTTGTGTCTATAACTAATTTGTGTCCTTGGATTTCCGGACTTTGGGGATGTTATAATGATTCCCTAGTGTACCGATGGAGAAACGGAGAGATGCTCCCCGAGGCTGTCATGGCCCCATGTCAAATAGCCTCTCCCTTTTAGCACTGAGCACCACAGGGCAGAATTGGAGAGGAAGCTGGAGACAATGTTTATATTCCATCTAAAGGTGTGTCTGATGCAGACAAGTCCAAGTGCATTTGGCAAATTTGGAATGTTACAGACAGCCAATATCTATACTGCAGGCCATTGAATTAGACTACATGTACTCATTCATTCATGTTTTCAATAGCCTCTTAATGAATACCTAGGATGGGCCAGGCCCAGGGCTAGCTGGAGATAAATAAATAAATACATAAAATCATAATAGTGCCAAACATTTATGTATGATACGCCAGGCACTGTTCTAGGAACTTTAAACATATTAATTCATGTAATTCTTGCTCAGCTCCTATTTAGTAGGTATACTTATTAGCCTTGTTTTACAAATGAGAAAACAAGCAACAGAGAAAGTGACGAACTTGCCTAAGGCCACACAGCCAGGATTCAGATCTGAACAGTCTGGCTCTGACTCCTTGCTTGAACCCCTGAACTATACTGCTTCTCTTCAGTATAATAATAATAATTAACAAGGACTTAGTGTGTCCTCATGAATAACTCTAGACTCACAAAAACCCTAAAATGGGGTAGGTACTGTCATTATTCCCATTTCACAACTGAAGACACTGAGGCATAGAAAGGTTGCTTAACTGCCCCAAGGTCTCACGGCTGCTAAGGGGCAGAGTCAGAATTTGGGCCCAGCCCAGGACCACAGCCTATTCTTAATCTCTATGCATCTTAGATAAAACTAACAGAGATCTGAGAAATCATATGGGGGTTGGGAGCCTGCATAGGTCAGCCAATTTAAATAATTAAACTCCAGGTGGCCCTGCCCTAGATTTCCAGTGGATGAAAGTACAGAGCTGGATGTGAAGGCAGATGGTCCGGTGCCTAGGGCTGCCCCTGACCTCTATTATCACGCCTCTTGACACTATTCCCCTGCCCTCCACCTTACTCACTCAGCATCCCGCACAACAGGGGTGGACCACACATGTCTAAGGATAAACACATTTCTAAGGAAACGTGTTGCATTATTTGCTGCACACTGTACATTATGTACTTAATTCTGGAACTTCACTTTCATTTTTTATGAAGGCAGACATCAAAAACTGCAAACTATAAAAGACAGATGTTTCTTACATTTTCCTGATTTTGAAAAAAAAAAAAGGTGTCAGTTGTGAGGTCGTTGGAAGAACTAGACTATTTTGTTTGCTGGAACAGGAGACTGGGCTTTTCCATAGGTTATTTCTCACACTGCAGCGATGTGCTCAATGAGGACTCCCATCACCCACCCACTGCCCTAAGTGTGAAGTGCTTCCTTAGTACTTTCAAGCTCTCCCCTCAGTTCTGGAACCACAGCTTGACATGACTCATCGCTACCCTCTGAGTCACTTCCTGTGTCACTGGTTCACAGGCTCCCTCATCGTAAATTGCATTATTTCTGCTTCTCTCAGACAAGTGCCTTTGCGTACACCCTAACCCAGAGTCAAATAATCTACACCCCATAGATCATTTGACTCCCACACTTCTGCTCCAGGAATCACAAATTCCTTTCCCTCTGGTTTCTCTGACTATGTGCCATCCTTGCGGAGCTCCTTCTCTCAGCAGTTTCCGCTCATTATTAGGCATGTTTTCCTCTCAGTAAACTGATTGTATATCCTTCCATTGGACTATCCCACCAGTAGAACAAACTGGCTTTTCATTCATCCCTTTTAACACATCATGTTCTCCAACTATCTTTAATGCACATATATACATATATTTATATTTTAATATAAGCAGCCAATACTGTAAATTTTTGTCATATTACTAAGTTCAAAGAAATTTGAGTTTAAGTTCAAAGAATCATGTAGACATATACGCATCCCTGCAAACTCCATTTTTCACTTCTTATGCAGGACCTTGGAGCATTGATGACTTAGCTAATAGAAATGCTGTCGAAAGCTAAAAGTCGCTCCTTGGGGTAGTGCTACCTTTCTCTAAGAAAGTCCTTAAAAACACTTGACAGAACTCGGTTGCCGATGACAGATTTTCCCCTCTGCACTAGTTACCATTTGCAAGCAGAGAAGGAGGCAATGCAATCATCAGAAAAGCTTCAACCATTCTTTTCAATTTATTTGATATAAAGGAAAACATCTGGTTTAGGGTATGTGTTCAGAATACAGACTATCTGTGAGGCAGGCATGATGCCGGTACCTAGGAAAGACAGAGTCTCTTTTTTCTTTGCTGGAACTGCCATTGGGAGGTTGCTGGCAGCTTCTAGCTTGGGGAGGCTGAGAAAGCTCTCAGAATTTCTGCAACCGATTCCTTTTGTTTTTGGAAAATTACCAGGATTGGTTCCGTAGTTATATAAATATAAAGCAAGTCCCCACCCTTTGTCCTTGGCCACCGCAGTGAAGTCACCATAAATCTGAATGCTGATGCTGCAGATCCAGATGCCAAGCATTCTGTCCAGTGATGTAAGTGGGTATCTTCAGCCAGAACCATGCCCTTGAAGAGGGTGAGAAATGTTTTGCCTAAATGTGAATCTAGAGCAGGACCACTGGTATTTAAAGAGTAAATTAACACCAACCTTGTGAAATGTATTTTCAACTACTTGAGTGTTTTCAACTTTTCTGATTTAAAAAAAAGACATTTAAAAAGATATTTTATATTTTACATAGTATTCCAGTGCACATATGTCACAAATCTAACAAATAAGTTTCATAAAGCAACACCTGTCCTTATTATGCATAATGCTGATATTTCCATATATTCTTTGCCATTGTTTTTGATGGTGGTCATGTCCCACTGAATTCATATTAGGACCTGTTAATGGGTCGCAATTTGCAGTTTGAAAAACATCCAACTATTGGGTCCAGTGGTCAATCTGTGGAATCCAAGAGATTGGGGGCCTTAGACTTTGAGGTTTGGGGACCTATAATGATGACAGCATTTTACTTTAAAACACTTCAACATAGATAGGGAGATTTTATATATGTGCCAGTTAGTTTCAGTTTTAACTCTATGGGTAGCTGGGGCAGTCAGCTAGCATTCTGATATAAAGTCCATCCACCAGTGCCCCTGCTGTCTGTATCTCAATCAATAGTCATACACAGCTTTGTTAATTTGCACATGGAATGTAAAAAATTGGTTTTTATTGTGGAAAATGGGGTCCTGTTGATCAGCATAACAGATACCAGAAATGGGCTCCTTTTAGTGAAATTAAAAGGATTTTTTGTCAAATATATTTCAATTTAAAAACGTAAAAAAAAAGAACATTTATAGTAAAGATGTTTCTAAGAATGTTAAAAAAAAAGTGTTCTTAATATGTGGACTAGTTTAAATATCTCTACCCTCTCTACACGAGCAGGGTGTCAGAATCCAGAGAGCTGGGCAGCCTACAACCCTTGGAAGACTTAATTGCTAAAGGTTCCATATGCAACACCGGTGTGTGGCCATCGATGTGGAATGTCCTTGTTGTTGGATATTGACGGAAAGGGTGACAGAATCCTGCCTCTGCGGTCTTGGCTTTTGTCTCCAGTGAACAGAAGTTTATGCAAGTTCATCAGACCATCCAAAAGGCCAGACAGAGGCTGTGACTTCGTCAAGCTTCCAGAATGACAGTGTGAGCTGCTTTGTGCCTGCTTGTTAGGGAACGTCTGCTGTGTGGCAGTCGTGGTCTGAGACTTGCTTTCAGTATAACACAGTGGTGAGTTACATGAGAGTAGCAAATTGTCCCCCACCTCAAACTTTTTTGGGTTACCATGTATTCTTTCACGTATATTAAAAAAAAAATGAGCTGTGTTACCAAATTGATTAAATCCAGTTCATACGCCCCTTCGGCTCTTGCAAATCTATACAGAGATCAAGGCATCCCGGAGAAGCAGGTCACCTCAGGGGTGAATGGCTGACAAACACGACCAGAGAACAGATATGTAGAGCATGTGAGTGTCCTCTTGACGCCCAGAATTCAGTTGGTAGAAAAACTCAGCAGAGGAAGGATCTTCAAAGGATGAGGACTTAGGGTCATTTTACTTTAGATCATAAAAGGAAATATGACCTTCTTTGGTAATCAGAGGCTAGTGAGGCCTGGAAATCCTTAAGTCACCTTTGGAACCACGGTCTATAACAAGAAGGATTTTGTTCATGTTCCACTCTATTTAAATGTTGGTGTTTTCACTGTGAAGTTCATTTTCTCAGGATAATATGGTGGGAGGAAAAGTGGCAGGACTCCCATTTGCGCCTAAGATACATCCACTGCTGAGTTTCAGACCATCCTGATGAGCCAAAGAAGGGGACAGGCCATAACGGAACAACCACTGAGGAAGGGGCTTTCTGAATTATGGGGTTATTTGGGAATAGCGAGTGGAGGTTTGAAAAGGGTCCAAGAGCAATGAAGATGAAAGACTTGGGATCCTCCTTGTACATCACTCCCTGGCCCAGCCCATGAACTATGGGTCTGATTAGATCTCTCAGGGCTGCAGGCAGAAACAAAAGGAGACATGAGAATATTGCTCCCAGTGTATTAGACCCGGGGAATTAAGTGTAGCCCAGATGGGAAGAAGGATCTTCTCTTCATTGCTGTTTGGATCCAACATAGAGAAGATTCAAGGGAGTGCAGAGCCACTTGGGAGCTACAGAGCTGGGGTCTGCACCTTGGGTATCACTTGGAGAACAGACAGTGCTGTCACCCAATGCCCTGGGATCAGTGACAGTACTGGAATATGGCCACTGAGGGGCTTTTCCATTGGTGCACATTGATTATGTAAGCCAGAGAAAAAGAATTTGAGATCAGTGTCTGTAGCCTCATGCAGTTTGGGGCAAAGACAAAAAATTTTGGTCATTACCCAAGCTGAGCTCCACTGTACCTATTTATGCAGGTAAGACCTGAGGAAACTTGAATTAAATTTAGGACTCTCATTAGAATTGTGGTGATTCTGGGTTCTCCTTCAAAAATAGAGCCTGAGACGAGGTCTTGTGTGTGAGCAGTTTATTTGGGAAATGATCCGGAAAAGTGAGGCCAAGAGGGAATGGCAATACCAGAGTATATTATCAAGTTGGTCACTCTGAGTTACTAGGGCTTGACCCAGTAAGACCCTCTGAGAAGCCATGTAGAATATGCCTCATTTATCCACCAGCTCCCATCCCCCATTAGAAAAGAGATGCCCATTGGCTTTAACTCCCCCGCCCTTTCGGGTTCCACGTGCCTGAGTGGGTTTCCATAGCCATCTCACGGCGCAGCATTAGAGAAGTCCCAGGGCAGGAAGACATGATGCAGATGAAGTGAGGCGCTGTCAGAATGTTTGCACAAAGCTAGTTGCTACAACACCAGCTGGAGTAAAACGTGGGCTGAGAAACCTCGAGGATGTGCAGTGGCACACACACAGTGATACGGTACATCTCTTGCATGGCTCAGATCCACTCTCGTCCGACGTTAGTCCCATTCATCAGACAGCCTTCAGTGTGACGGCTTTCTACAGTCTCTACAAAAGACTTACAGGAGGCTTCCTGGAAAAAGCTATAGTCGCTCCTGATACAACCGGCATTGCAGGAAGGGGTTCCATAGAGTCAATCTGCTACCAGATGCCTGGCCAATACTTTCCCCATACCTTCACAAGAAACGGAAATTCTCAATTATGCAAATTGCAATTCAGTTTCAAGTAACAGATAACTGACCCAAAGTGGTTTAAACTAAAAAGGGAATTTATTGGCTCATCTAACTGAGCAGTCCAGGAGTAGATCTGGATTCAGATAGGGCTGGATGCAAAATATATGTGGTACTGTTGCCATAGAACAGAAGGAGCTGATGCAAGGCAGGAAAAAAAACAGGTGTATATTACATCAACATTTTAAAATTTTGCCAATACAATAAATGAAAAAAATAGCATTTTTATTTACATTTCCCCAACCACTGCTGGTCTAGTGGTTGAAGTGGAATTTGAACACAAGTCAGTTGACCCAGAAATTCATATTTTTTTTTACCAATATCCTACACTATATCTTTCACATCAGCTCCATTTGGAATCCTGAACTAGAAAAAGGCAGGAAAGAAAACACTGTCTATAAGATCTAAGAAGATGACAAAAGATTTAGAAATTCTGCCTGGGAAAATTTAATGGAAATGGGGATTTTCTCACTGTTAAATTTGTAAAGGCTATGAAATAATGTAACTTCTCAAGAACATTTAAGGGTTTAACTGTTGCCTTTTATTGACGGAGAATCATGAAAAGATTCTGACCAGCTGGCAGAAGAGGCAAGGAATTAGCCAGAGGGAATCAGTTTAGTCATAACAATTACATTTCTCAATAGAAAAGGTATAACACAGGGATGGGTATAGTAGACACACATTGTCTGTCTACCCTGCATCCTCCCCTGGTCATGTGGTCCTAACGCAACTGTGAATAGTGATGCCACCCTACCCTCAACTCAAGAGTGGTCATGCAGCCCAGGCTGACGAATGAATACGCTCATCCTTCTGGTCATGGTGAATGGTTCAAAGATGGGCATGTGATATAAGCAGAGTGATGATTAGTGAAGTAGAAATAGAAAGCATATAACATATTTAAGGAGATTTAAGGATCTATACCCAGGCCACAAAAAAAGAGAGAAAGGAAGACGAAAGCAGAAAATAAAATACAAGTAATACAGTTACCATGTGATTTCTGTAGTATGTAACAGAATGCGTATGCAATAGTGCAATTTTCTTTACTAGTCCAGCAAGGCAAATCTAAGCGGAGTCCTCCCCAAGACTTTTCTGCCAGAGTAACCAGAATACCTCCTTTTCATTGGGGTTGATAACCTGGCATCTAAAATCAGCATTATCCCTGAATTTCCAAATCTTCTGAGCCAATAAATTTCCTATTTTGCCTGAGTTGACTTGTTCAGATTTCTGTTTTCCAACAAGAAGTTTTCGACCAATATACTAGCTCACTCTCAAAGCTGTTACAGCTCCTTCTTCTGAGTCTGTTTATGTGAGAGGCTTCGTGTGTGGAAGGACGATGGCCAGTCGACACCTTTAGACACCGGTCCCTTCACCAGGTCCCATGGAGAGTGTAATGGAAAGAAAAAGGAATGCAGGGAAGTGTGAGTCTCACTTCAGATTCCGGAAAGTGCATTCGTTCCCCCCACATTCCTTAAATATGATTCCAGAACCCGTAGGCGAAGGATATTTAAGTGATTTACAGTGTGTAAGCTATAATCCTTTTTCCTTTGTCGCATGGGAAATGAAAAGTTGATTCCTATGTACAATCATTTAAACAAAACAGATTCTGGACCGAGTGTCAGCTGTTATGTTATCAGCCAATACTGCACTTTTTAAACAGTCCTTCCTACAACTCGTCCATTAGAGCCAATTGATAAATCAGGATGTGAGTTGGAAGCAAGGCTGTGATGAATAAAGACTAACTGCAGCCCAATTAAAGCCTTTCTGAGGAACTTTGTAATGTGGGGTTTCAAAGGAACAAAAAAAGGAGTTGAACTGAGTCTCTGACCCAAAGGTGCTTAAGTTCCCTGGAGAAGGGGAGGGACATCAAACCACAAGAAGAATGGCCACCTTTTGTGGAGCTGCTTCTCCATGCTAGGCACGCTGCCTGCTTTATCCCACTTGATCCTCACAACTATTTTATAAAAGAGGCATTTTTAATCCATGGATATTCACACGGAGAAACAGAGGCTCACAGAAATCAAGGTTTGCCCAAGGTTGTATAATTGGTCCACGGAGGATCTAGGAGTCAAGCTCAGTTCGAGCTTGTCCAAGGTCTGTGCTCTTCCCAAAAGCCTGTATTTTTTTCCATAGCATTATGTGGCCATGTATAGCTGTGTTTATTAACAGTTTTGCATTTAAGGCATTCCTTCCAGAACTAAACTTCTAGTTAAGACCTCTGAAGGAATCAAATCACACCCACAGTTATTACAGTATTGCTTGGTCTTCTTTTCTAGAAGGATGCTCTTCTAGAGGAATTGTTTACTGCCTTGAAATGCTCTCTTATAAAATCTCAGTTCAAAGGCTGTGTGTGTCCCAGTAAAAAAAAAAAAAAGCTTTTAAATCTTTTGCCACCGGCTTAAATAGTGCATTATTGGCACTCACAAGTCATATCCTAATCTATGGTAAATCACACGATATACTCAATTTGTATTATAGCTAGTGCCCTAATTATATGTATCCTTAACTGTTTATACAATCGTGATGGAATCAATTCTATTAATTTTGCAGTACCCACAGATTTCCCCTCTTACCCAGTCTGCCAAAGAGATCCTGTAGTTAATTATCTGCTCTGTTCTCCTCCTTAGGAGACACGAGAAAATGAAAAAATTCCTCTAATTATTTTGTGCTTATTTGTGCCTCTATAAATCCAACCCTTCTCCAGAACTGAAGCACCTGGGACAGAGCTTCTATAGCGCTGCACGACAACACCTGTGAAAAGCTAGCAGTACACCAGGTACAGAATCACACATGCCTGGCGGCGTGGCAAGGTGGGATGATTCCTGGAGCCTGACCATCCCTTATGTGCTCTTCACAGCATTATCAGGGGGATTACATGAAATAATATACATGAACATCCCTTCTTAACTACAAAACACTGTGCAAATGTGAGCTGTCCTAAACAGGTGGTGTGTGCAATGGAGATTACCTTTTGCCAGGGGGTAAGCATTTCAGTTTATATAACACTTTTCATTCCAGGAGCCCCAAACCCTTGTGAATATTATCCTAAGAAATATCACTTGAAATAAAGTGCACATAAATAAACAGAGTCTAACAAACGGAGACACAAATTATGATGACAATGATGAAGGTCTTAAAAAAGATCGTCAATATTTTGACAAGTCAACTCTCAAGGATGCTGCCACTGTAATCACAACACCTTCTGAGGGGAAAAATCAATTCTCAACATTAAAGTTTCCCAGCAGTGTTGACTGTTTGGGTGAGGGGGGAGGACGAGGGGAACAGAAGTGGGAAAACATTTTAAAATGTGAATTTTATTTCCCATAGCAGTATACATCAGAAAACTGAAATGTAAATCCGCGACTCTTTCAAGAGTTTCTTTTTGTTTTCCGATGGTAAAGGGGGAAAAAATAAACTGTCATTATCAGAATGATCAAATGCAGGGAGAAAAGAGGCAGAGGTAAGGAAAGCACCAATTACAGTGCTGCCAATCTGTGTGCATTGGGCTCCTTCCAAACAACAGTGCAAATGGATCAGAGGATGTGGGGAGGGGATGGTGCGGGTAGGGAAGGGAGAGCTGCCAAAATACAAGACGGGGGGCGGAGAGAAATTGCCCCCTGGCGCTCTGGCAGCAGTTTAATCAGCCAGAGCCCCTACATTCCCAGGCACCGATTCCACTGTGTGTGTTCACTCGCGGATTTGGCTTCTGCCTCAGTCTCTTTGTTTGGGTAGCTAGGCATGAAAAAGAATCATCGGCAACCAGAGCTCCACTTGATTCCCAGCTCCTCTCTGGAAACTCTCTGTCCACTTAATTCCCAGTTCCTCTCTGGAAACTCTCTGTCCACTTAATTCCCAGTTCCTCTCTGGAAACTCTCTGTTGGCATCGTGTAATGTTCTGTGTAAAAGGCCAGGCTTTGGCAGGTCAGAAGAGAAATTTCAGACCCTCCATCAGGATCCTCATGGATAAAGCTAAGTGAATTCTTGGAAACTGACAGAAGAATCTGCACCTCTGGAATAATGTGTTGCCCCGGCATCTCACTGTTCTTGACAGTGACAAATAGGAACCCCTGACAAATGTTCCTCCCTCTCCTAGCGTATGCAATGGCGGCACAGCTGTTTTCTCACTATAAAAAGACAGTTACTCCTCTCTCACTCCAGACTATAGCAAAAGTTCAACTTACACTAGTGATTGAACTACCATGTGTCATATGAAGAAATACAAAAGAAATTCACCAGGAGATGCTCTAAGATTTCTAATCATTTTACCTACTTTCCAGTACCTAAATTTAAGCATGATGTTCACAAGTTTTTGAATGAGCAAAAACCAAGAAATCTGGATAGATATTGCATTACCTGCTCTTTTCAGAAATCTTCATGCAGGGTAATTTTAATCCCTGCCTTTTGTCCCCATGGGTCAGGGAAGCCACTTTGTCTTATTATAACTGCTTTGATTTGTATCAAGTACCTATTGGGTTCAAGATACATTGAAGAGTGCTCTGAGAGACATAAGAAAAACTGGAAGAAAGAATAAGTGAATAGACTTCCAGTAAACATGAAAGATTATACACATAAATTTGCCTTTCCCTTCCCAAACCCCTCTAAAATGACAGTAAAAATTAAAAGAAAAAGAAAACATGAACCTACAAAAACAAAGAAAAGAGAAAAGGAGATGAGAGCAGATTATAGACAGCCACAATATTTTGGAAATGGAAACCCAAGGAGGGAAAGGAAAGGAGGTACGGGAGGAGGACTTAACCAGAAACACACCAGTTCATGCCTCAGAATCCCCAGAAAGTCTCAGGATTTGAGGATGCCAGGTGCCTCCCAAGGAAGAAATGCTGAGTGGGTTTGAAAGCAGGACAACTGACCGCAAGTTTTGTAAGGAGTGAGCAATCCCTCCAACCCCTCACCAGCCCTTTGTGGCCAGGCAGCCACAATCCCTGCCCCAGTGGAACCTCAGCGCTGTCCCCCGGACATGTCGTGCAGAGGTGTCTGGACTTGGGAACATCAGACACAGCTGACAATGGAGTGAGGCACCACAATTAAATAAGGAGACTGTGTGATAAATCACACAATAAACAGACAGTCCAACCAAATCCATCCCCTTCTTCATGGTAGTTCTCAGAAATATTGCCATTTAAGCTTCAGGTTGCAGACAAGACGGGAGTTCCCTGGTGGCCTAATGGTTGGGATTCCGGGCTTTCACTGACGTGGCCCAGGTTCCATTCCCTGGTCAGGGAACTGAGATCCCACAAGCCATGCAGCGCAGCCAAAAATAAAATAAAAATAAAAAAATAGAACTACCAATAACCAAAAGGACCTACTGTATAACCCAGGGAACTATACTCAATATCTCAAAAAAACCCTGCAGATAGGAGAGAGAAAACTAGTCACAAAGAAGTAGGGATAAGAATGGCATCATCTTCTCAATAGCAACACTAGCACCTTGACCCTGGTTTACTCTCCTTCAATCCCACCCCACATCATTCCACATGCTTGGTTCTGCAGCTTTGACTTCATGCAGAGGCTCCCACAAAATATTAGTGTTCCCCTCTGTAAGTGGTTGGTATGGTGTATCCACCCAGCCCCCTCTTACCAAAGAAATGGCCTTGGTTCTCAACCCACAGAGATAATGAGGAACTGCTTTAGCAAAGGGAAGAACCAGCATGGATTGTTTCCCTGGTCTCTCTGCTCTTTGGATAGTACTTTACTCTCAGTTCCCTGTCCTCCTCTTGTGATTATAACCTAAAGTGCAACGATGGCAGCCAATCCCAAATATATTCCTGATTCCTGCAATGTAGCCAAAGACTGATTTCATCACCCTTTCCTTTTTTGCTGGTGATTGGAGGAACAAACGGATCATGGGCCTGGTTTGATGAATAAATATATGGCCTGGTGACATCTGGAGTGGCAGCCTTCCAGATCTGCAATTGGCATAAAACACACATAATGAACCTGGGGTGGAGACACTGGGTTTAGGGACCATAGATTTGATATTACCTCACCATCCGGACATCAGCCTAGATTTCCCTTTCTTGGCTGCATTCAGGGGCTAAATGCCAGTTCCTCATCAACTACGCAGTGGAGACAAGAAGATGATGCCTGGAAAGTCCACCATAGTTTAGGAAGCCTGCCGCAGCCAATTTGCTGTGTCCTTTTAATTAAAAAAAAAGAAAGAAAAAAGAAAAGGAAAGAAAAGAAGAATAATCTCATTGTTAGGTGACTGACAGAGAAGATGATTGTTTTTGCTTTCAGCAAACCAATGGAAGAGAAAGTCAACCCACATGGTCTGAAAAGGAAAATGAGAACCTCACTCATATACTAGGAAGAATTTAAGAAAGACAATTTCCAGGCACTTGAATGGATACAACTCTGTTGTGCCTCTGGTTCCTGGATTTTGTGTTTGAGCTTGGTCTCTCTGCCTTTTGAACTTTCCACTGGTAAGGCCGGCCCCACCTCACTCATGAGGAGGAAATTTGCACATTTCCAGGTTCAGATGCTGAGTGAATCATGGAAGATAATGTTATTTGCAATAGAGGAGAAGCAGCCATTGAAGGAAAGAAGATGATAAGTTTGCTTGGGGGCATGGAGAGTTTGAGATACCTGCAGAAGGTTCAGGCTGAGGTTCCTGTGGACACTGAGAGTGTTACAAGGTAACTAGAAACCTAGATCCTGGGCTCAGGTGATCAATTAAGTTCAGTTCAGTAGATTTGGAATTCATTTAATTAGAGGATAAAGTTAAAGCCACAATCTTGGATAAACTCATCAGGGGCTAAGGTGAAGAGTTTAAAGAAAAAAAAAAAAGGTTATTTCAGTCAGGGTAGAGCTAGATTATGCTGTAGAACAAATAATCCCCAAATCTCAATGACTTAATACCTCAAAGGTTTATTTCTCATCCATTCTTTATGTCAAGGGTTGACTAGGAATGCTATTCAGTGTCATCTCACTCTGGGATTTGGACTGATGAACAACCACCCACTCGCAACATTGCTGGTCTCTGTAGCAGGTGGAAAGCTGGGTCTCATACTGGCAGTTAACTGTTGTAGCCCAGAAGTGACAGACATTGCTCCTGCTCATAATTCAAAGGCCAGAACTCATCACACAGCCCCACCCAACCGCAAGGAAGGCAGTACTCGTCATCCAACCATGTGTCTGGAAAGAGAGGAGTGCTGACATCAGGAGCCACATTAATGACTACCCCAAGGCCCAGGACAGACTTTGTATAAACATGTCACTACAGAGATGCAAGAACTAAGAGTCGGCACAGAAAAAAGACCGGGAAAGAACACTTAGGCATAGGAGGAGGACCAAGAAAGCAAGAGTCATAGATGACCAGGAGGAAGGAAAGAGAGTGAAGAAAGGAGCAAGTCATCAATGCAGAAATTTCTAATAGAAGGGTACACCATGCACAGTAAAGCAGAGGGAGTTAACACATCCAACTGGCTATCTCACAAGAGACCCTTCAAGATGGTGCTCATTTCCTTGATGATTTTCTCAGTCACAATTTCTGTCCGTCAGCCTAACCCTAACCCCACAACTAATCTTAATTATAATGATGTATACATAAGGCTGCCTCAGCCTGTGGCCACCAAACATTCTAAAGGTCTAATGATTTCATTCTTGTTAAGCAAACTTCTGCTTATGATTTGGCTTTCCTTGAAGGTCTATCTTCAGTAAGAGCCGTGTGTTAGTTATTGTATATTAGAGCATTTGGGACCATGTGACAACTCCACTGCTCATCTGGGTAAATTTAAAAGACAACATTCTGATTCATCAGTGGGATGAACATGGTATATATGAATCTCTCCCTAGATGGTTCCACCCTTGATATGCAGGTAAATGTATGATATGTAGGCAAACATAAGGCCTGCAAGCCCTATGTGCAATACTGACTTTTTTCTACAATGAGCATTTAGCAGGAAAAATCCAATAAAAATAAACTTCACGTTGAAGAGAGACAGAGGAAGGAGTATGAAGAATTCAACAGAGGAAAAGGAGTTAGGAAGTAAAGGAAATGGGGAAAAGAGAGACCCTGAGAGGAGATCGCAATTTCAGCAACCTAAAAACTTTGGTGGCCTTTTAATTTTTGCTGAATTTAAAACAGGACTACAATTGTTTGCAGACTATGAAGTCTACAGTTTGGCAAAGTTTAAGTTAAGGTTATTGATGGTGGGATGAAGTATCACAACTGAACACATGTCAGAAGCCAAGTATATACCATATTTTTCTATTTCTAGAAACAAGCAAGCTGGGAATTATTAAATAAATTATAATAGAACCAGATTGTATATTTTAATATTACATATAACATGCATTATAATATAATAAATTATAACAGATTATAATATGATGGAATATAATTTGGTCACCAAAATTAGATCATTAGATAGTATTAAATAGCACAGAAAAAAAAATGGCCTCAATAGAACATTCAGTGGGAAAACAGCAGGGCTTTGAAATGTGTGTGCATTATTATACCCAGCTTGAAAAACAGAAAAGCCTAGAAGATCTCCAGAATGGGTGGGGAAGTAGTGCTGTGGTTATGCTGATTTTTATTTTAGTCTTTATATTTTCCTGTGATTTTCAAATTTTCTATAATGAACTTAAAATTCCTTTAGATAATGTAAATGACTTGTATAGAGAAGCACGCTTCCACTAGCAACTCAGTTTTTCAATTATTTTGTTAGTTATACTGGAATTAAAACCTCATTAGATACATTAAATGTAGCATATTTAAATGCTCAGGGTATATATGTTCCCAACTGCTTTTAAAATGAAATTGTAATTAGATGGAATAAGAGAATTGAGACTAGAAAAGCTCTCTGAGGGTAATGGCAAAGGCATGAAATGCCCTATTTCAAACATTATAAAATACCATACAAATGGTAATCTTGTGAACATATTTTGCAGAATGCAATACATATAAATTAAAACTTGACTTTAGATTGTCTCATAAGTTTTAGTATGAACAGAAAAAGTTTTCTAAATTTCAAATTAAGCTCAAGGTTTATTTTTACAATATATGAAAATGAGATGATAAGCAAACCAATACTGAAAATAAGATTATGGAGAAAAGAGTTTACCTGCCTAAGAGAATATACGATTGTCAAATAGTGGAACCATCCTTTACATATTCACAATATATGTGTTAATTAACAATTAATACTCTAAGTACAGTTCTAAGCTCCATTTGGGGATGCAGAAGAGATGAAGAGTTTCCTCCCTTCTGATGAATTCTGCTCTTTCTGCAAAGACTGAAGCAAGATCATCTGAGAGTAAGGGGGCAGTGTGAAGCTCAGGGAGCAAGGAAGGTCGAGAGGCTCAAGGTAACTTTGCAGAGAATAGGAGGGTGCGTCCACCTATATTGCCACCTATATTGCTATATTGCCATGGCTTGAAAGTCTCGACCTAGCTTTGGATTGAGATTATTTCAATGATATAATTGAATGATCTCACTGAGCAAGATGGATTCCTAGGGTGCAAAGAGAAAACAATTTTATTCACCCCCAACTGCCCATTTGAATTCTCTTTTTTGAGCCAGCTCTTCCTTACCTTTCAGATGAAATATTAGGAAGATCTTCTAACTCTCTGATCATCTCAGATAATAAAATGTCCTCTGATCACTTCATCCCCAAATCACAGCTTCAGTTTATAAATTAATATGCCAAGAACTATTGCAACAAAACTCCAAACTTCACTGCAAGCTTGGATATGCTTTAGAACAAAGGGCCTGCCGTGGGGAATGAGGTTTCACTTCTATTTCCCCATTAGTGCTACTCCTCCCGACCCCTCTCCGATCTCCCACCGCTTGGCTACCAAAAGGTCTTCCAAGATGGGAGCAGAGACGGCAGGAAGGTAAGTGGAAGGAAGGCCTTATCTGACTGACACAAATATAAGTTGGGGTAGCTTCCCTCTGGTTCTGGCTGCTGTTTTAAGCTGGCATTTTTTCTCTCATTCGAGTATCTGTGGCCTCCCCAGACACCCGCCTGCTGGACCCTTCCAGTTGGAATTCCTTTGCCTCAGGCAGTGCCTCTCCTCTAACCAGCCACCTACAATCCCTCTCTGCTTGTCTACCTAGTAGAACCTCCAACCCCTTTTTGCTGAGGACATCTCATTGACTGCAGGAAGTCCTTTGGGTCACAATTCCTTTTAAACAACCCAGACTCACATTCCTTCTGTGGGTTTCACATTTGGTCCCTGGAAAAATACAGCTTTGGCCTGGCATAGACCAGAATGTGGTTATTTCCTAAATGCAGCCCTCGGCTGTACTGACACAGTTCATTTCAGTCAGCCCCTCATTAAAGACTTTCTTCCTGGGCTTCCCTGGTGGCGCAGTGGTTGAGAGTCCGCCTGCCGATGCAGGGGACACGGGTTTGTGCCCTGGTCCGGGAAGATCCCACATGCCGCGGAGCGGCTGGGCCCATGAGCCACGGCCGCTGAGCCTGCACGTCTGGAGCCTGTGCTCCGCAACGGGAGAGGCCACAGCAGTGAGAGGACCACGTACCGAAAAAAAAAGACTTTCTTCCCTAGGCATGAATCTAATGCCTGTCTGTGTCCCCCAAGCTTCAAAACATACCTGTCAAAGATGCCTGTGAAGCTCCCACATGGCTAAGGTATGGGGAGGGAGGGAGTGTCACATAGGAAGAACTCACAGCTCAAGGTAAGTGAAAGATAAAACTCATAAAACCTGTTTCCACCCACTTTCTTCTCAAGTCATGTATAGGTGGGCCGAATGATTTGCCTTGGAATATGATAGTATTTGGCATCCTTGGTCTTCGGGTCTCAGTGAAAACTGGAACAGAGGATTCTATTCTACTTTTATCTTCCCTCTGTGCAATTTTTTCACTACTGCTCAGCCTCCCAGTTGAAGAGAAACAAGATGGTTGGGATCACGTTATGTCAAAGAGAAATGATGAAAAATAGAGCAGCAAGGGGATTTGGGCTCTGGTAAGAGTGATTGAATTGATGCAGCATGGAACCAAGGCCGGATAAGGAAGGAAGTAAAGGAGGTCAGTGGACTAAATGGTTCAGGAGGTTGAAGAATGAAGAAGGAATGGCTGAGTAAACATTCTGGAAAGATACTTTTAGCAGTTGATTGACTAAAGGGAATGGAGATGAGAGCAGTTGAACAGTCTTTGGGGTTTGGAGCCTTGTGGACTGGTCAGTGATTATGGAATTATTGGCAGGGTTGGAGTATTGGAGAGGAGAGCTGGTTTTCAGACCAGAATGATGAACTCTACTTTGTTGAACAAGCTGAACTTGAGAGGTTAGTGAGACATCCAGGTAACGTGACTGGAGGGTTGGAGCTCAGAAGAACAGCATGGTCCATGATGTGCCTTTCAAAGTTAGGACCAGAGGTAATTTTGGGAGTCATAGGATTCAATGATGTCTCCAAAGGAGAAAGAAAGACTGAATGCAGAAATCAAGGACCACTTGGGAAATGCATCTTGTTTGAAGAAAGGGGCATAAAAAGAGACTGTTAACAGAGAAGAAATAAAGCTCTCTGCCATCCCAGAGAAAGAGCTGCATCTGGAAGTCAGGCTAATCTGTTCTGAAGAATGCTTCATCCAAGAATACCCTTTCTTCTGCTTCCTTTCTAATCAGATTTATTGCCTGATTATGCAGCTAAATCTCCTCCTACCTCTATGCTTAGTTTCCACATCCATAAAATGAAGTTAGTAACACTTTCTGCCTCTGGGGCTGTGGTGAAGATATAGTGAAACAAAGGGTGACACGCCTGGCATAGAGTATAAACCCAGCAGATGTGAGCTATGATTATTATTATCATTTTTCTCGTATCTGTCTCTGCTTAATCAATAATTACTCCTTTACAGGATGAGTATATCGAACTTGTTTCCAAAGGCTTTGTCTTTTTTTGCCTCTCCGTTAGCTCCTCCCTCTAATGCGAACGGCACTGGGAAAGAGAGAATAACTCAAACGTCGCACTCCTGATGCCCTGGCATGGTTAAGATAAATATGCTGCCATAACGACACTGGCTTGATTTTCAAATCTAATGTTCAGAAGTCACTATTTCCTCTTAGGGACTATGCCTAAGGTTTAGACACATTGTCCCCAACTGGACGATGATGGCTGAATTATGACATTTATTTACTGTATTAGTTTTCTATTGCTGTGCAACAAATTACAACAAACTTGGGGGCTTAAAACACCACTTCTGTCTTAGTTCACAGCTCTATGGGGCTGAAATCAGGGCACTGCGTGGGTAGGTTCTCTGCTCAGGGTCTCACAAGGCTAAAATCAAAAGTCAGCTGCAGTCCTCATCTGGGGCTCAGAGTCCTCTTACAAGCTCACTAGTGTTTGGTAGAATTCATTCCTTTGTGGCTGCAGGACTGAGGTCCCTGTTTTCTTGCTAGTTTGTTGTCTGGGGATCTGTCTCAGCTTCCAAAGGCTGCTCCTTTCCACTGGCAGTTCACTACATAGCTGTACGTATTCTTCCAGGCCAGCAGGAATGTTTCTCTCCGATGTTTTCCTTTGCTACCAGTTGGAGAAAACTCTGCTCCTAACAGACTCGCCTGATTAGAGCAGGCCCATCCAAGAGAGTTTCCCTTTTGCCGTATAACATACCCTAACCACTAGACTGATGTCTCATCATTTTCATATGCTCCGCGCACACTCAAAGAGGAACGGATGATACAAAGGCAAGGGTCACCGGGGGTGGCCTTAGAATTCTGCCTCCCACGCTCACTTATGGAACAGCAACTATGTCTCATGCACTGCCCGAAGCACCGTGGGTACACGATAGATTAGATACTGCCTTTCAGTTGCTCGTCCTCTACCCCCCACTGTCCAACACAGGAGCCCCTGCCACATGTGGCTATGTAGCACTCAAACATGACTAATCCAAATTGTGGTATGCTGTCAATGAAGCATGCACACTGGATTTCAAAGAACTAATACCCCCAAAAACCTGTGAAATACCTATTAATATTCATGTATTAAATACATAGCAAATTGATAATATTCAGGATACATTGGCTTCAAAAAATATATTATTAAAACTAATTCTACCTGTTCCTTTTTACTTTTTTAAAGTGTCTACAGTTGAGCCTTGAACAACGCAGGTTCGAACTGGGTGGGTCCATGTATACACGGACCTTTTTCAGTAGTAAGTCAAACAGTATTACATGGTCTGTGGTCGGTTGAATCCACAGATGCCAAGGAACCTTGAAAAGGGAGGGCCGACTATAAGTTATACACAGGGTAACCCCCTGTGGTCAAGGGTCTACTGCTTAAGGAAACTTAAAATCACAAATGTAGCTGGACAGTACTGGTCTAGACCAAGAAAAAGACAAGCACTTCCATGCGTACCAGGTGCCAACAGAGGAGAAGCCAATGATGTTTTGCGCACACAAGGAGGAGTGGTCAGTTCAGCTGGGGAAGAGAGAGCAAATAGGAAAGGCTTCCATTGCTTGGCTTCCCATTCACAGCAGACGAGGTAGAGCACACTGGTCCTTTTCCAATAGATAGCAATTTATATAAAACTGCAAAGCAATTACTAGTGACTTTTTAATTTTAGAAGGCACACTTCAGAGCACGATTTTAAAACAAATGCAAATGCCCAAATACAAGTGAACGCTTCCTGACAAACTTTTAACTGTTCTCCATCCAGCTGCACTTTCCTCTTTTCCTTGGACCCCAGCAGACAGAGCCAAGTCTCTCTTTGAGCTATTTTGCAGGGTGAGAACTTCAAGGCTGTCGTGGCCTGTCTTCCAAAGTCCTCGCCGGCAGTGATTCTCTGGCTTTTAATCTCTCCGATAGAGGGCGGCTATTACCAGCTTAATTAGAGAGCAGTTAATTACCCTCTTGGCCCTCGCAATTAGTTCAAAGAGCTGTCTTTGGCTTCCTTGACTTACGGCAAATGAGAAAAAGAAATGCTGAAATGTGATTTATAACATTTTGTCTATTATGGTCTTCATTCCCATTGGGAGATTCCCTGTCAATTATCTTTTTAGACTATATTCCACTTCCTATAAAGACCCCTGTAAATAATGTGTACTCAGACAAATGCTTTTATATGCAAATAGTTAATACCCTTTAAGCACATGTTATATATCAGATGTGCTCAGCACTTACATCATCTCATTTAATCTTTACAACTCAAAAAGGTAACAATAATAGTATGATACTAACAATTATTGAGTGCTTGCTAGGTGCCAGTTACTTTTCTAATCTCTTTTTATTTGTGATGAAGTTAATTTAAGGATTAAATGAGATAAAATATGGGAAGTGCTAAGAATAGTGCCTGATACCAGAAGAAGTGCTCAATAAGTGTTAATTAATATTTAATCCTCACAAAGGTTTTGTGTCATCAATATTATTGTTATTATTTCTATTGCAAAATAAAGGTAAGTAAAGTGAGGCTTAGAGGGCTTAAATTCCTTGCCCTATATCAGTGTAACAGAATCACCTGGAGGGCTTGTTAAAACAGACTGCTGCCCCCACTCCCCACCCCGCCCTTGAGTTTCTGATTCAGTGGGTCTGGGGTGGGAGGCGGGAATGTGCATTTCTAGCCAGTTTCCAGTGAGGCCCATGATGATGCTCAGGGATCTCACTGCTCTGATCACACAGCTCATAAAGACCTCGCCTCTGCTGCCCATGCTCTTCACTACTCAACACTCCCTCTTTCCACCTGTGTTAATGAAGCTTAAAGTGTCTAAAAATCAAGCTAACGTCAGAACTCAGACAGCTTTAAACAAATTATAAGAGTTTTAAAGGACAGTATAAAATGATTGACTCAAACTACATACTGGGAAATCCTGAACCAAATAGGGCATCAGTTCTTCTGAGGACCATGCTATCCATAAACGCTCATTAGTAAGGGCCTTTTGCTCACTTCCAGCCACCATGTATACCAGCAAAGATGAGTACTGTCTTGTCTAAATACGCATGTAGATGGGTTCTTTCCGTGCAAATTATGGCTCGTTCTTATCATCTTCATGATAAGGGTTTTCTCCAGAGTGCAAAGGAGGGCTATGGGATTGAGAGGAATTCACAAAGGTTTTAATTAGAATACCAATGTTTTTGTTCTTTAAAAAAAATGTGAAACAATTCTGGCAAAATGTTGAGATTTGTTAAAGCTCATTGATGAGTACACAGGTGTTTATTATGTTATTCTCTAAATTTTTCTGAATCTTTGGACTATTTTTTAAGCATATATATTTAAAAGACCCTATGCCTACTAGTTAGTAGGGAAATCTCAAAATGGAAAAACAGACACAGACCCAATTCCCATAGGAGTAACTGTCCAGTGAAGGAGGTGACCCTGAATCAAACAATTATAGATAGAGTTTCAAACCGCAGTTTGTTTTACAAAACTAAGGTTTAGAGCACAAGGAAAGCTTTCAACTCTGGTACCTGACCTAGACTTGGAGTCAGGGAATGCAGAAGTTCAGCTATGAGCCGAAGGACTTGAAACTGTTGACTAGGAGCAAGTGGGTTGGGGCACAGAGAACACTGCAGAAAGGCCAAGTGCTGGGAAGGAGCAAGGAGTTTTCAAAGGAATGAAAGCGTGTCTGTGGGTCTGAAGAGCTGGGAGCAAGTAAAAGGGTGGCATAAGATGCAGCTTAAGAAGCAGGCAAGGGGCAGGTCATGCAGAACCATATTTAGGATTCTGGACGTGATCAGGGCCCTAGCAGAATGTAATGTGCCTTCATGGTCACCTGGAAATAGGTTGAAACTATAAATATTAAAGCCTTGACTACTAAGCATCTATAGTTTAACAAGTGGTATACTGGCAAACTGGCTTTCCAAATTAAAAAAAAAAAAAAATTCCTGGTTGAAGTGTTTGCCTATGTCTGTGGTGGAAATACTCCCTCCATGTCTGATTTCAGGTCACTCACGTGATGTTACAGAAGAGATGTGTAGCCAGAGCTGATACAAGCTGGCTTCTGTTCACCACCATATTGTAACTTAGTTCTAGACACATTCTAAATGGAAATGATATTGTGTACTTTGGTATTAGTGAGAAACAACAGTTGTTGAGAGCAGATAGAATAGAATACATTTTTTTCACAGAGAATATAAGATGTTCTCTTATTTCCTGAAACAAGTCACCACGGTGAATTTTAGGTTTTGTCACTTAATGGAATCAAATCAGAACCGACCATGATTTCAATCTAACCTTGAGTTTATAAGCTTCGTTCATCCTTTGTTTCCTCATGCATAAAATGTGGAATCCCTTGAAGGGATAAAATCTTTATTATTTTATGAAATGAGGTCTTTTATAACCAAGATCTAAGTTATGCCCATTAAGGGTTATAGCTTTCTAGTTTCATTGTCAGGGTGTGGGGACACAAAAAATCAACCATCTGCTGCTTGCTAGTGGTTTCTGACTCATAAATCAAAATTTCCCTCATCTCTGTATGTCAGAGAATCACCACTGAGGTTGGTTAAGTGATTTGACTTGGCATTTTCAGCACTTAGTCCTTAGCCTACTATGAGGAGGCATCTTTTAGGTCAAATATCCGTGTAACTAATGCAAGCAGTCTTTATGTCCAAAATTTACTCCACCAGGACTTGGAATTAATTCTATAATTAAAATGTTAGACGCCTGATTTCCTACAGCTACTCTTGGTGATATCCCACTGTGTATGAGGGCCTCTGGAATCCCTGACTTTCTAAAGAAGTTTAAAAAAAATCAGTATTATCTCATGAATCCCAATTTGGTACACCATAGGTATTTATAAATCAGATTATACAGAAGGGAGAATTTCCTGATTGTGAAGTTTTGTTTTGTTTTGTTTCTTTTCAAGAGTGGTCTCCTTAACAAAAGGTATAAGACAGTATCTTCCAGCATCATTGGCAAGGGGCTATGATAATTTCCCTTGTAAAATATTCCTGTATGATTCATTTATTTCATGAAATAAAAGTGAATGGTGGCACACACTTGCATGGAATATAGTTTGAAATCTCTCCAAGGACTGCTATTACTTTAAAAACATTCCATTACAATATTTATCGTGAACTCTTATTCATTCAAGCTTGCTGCAAGGGCTGTACTTGGAGCCCCAAAGAACCAAGTAGGAGCACATGGCCACGTATTGGCCATATTACTCTGAGAAACTTTCTAAATTTTTATTATAGACAGGCACTTTCATACATATCCCAAATGAGGGAAAACAGCAGAATGAATCACCAGGTACCCACCACCTACTTCAATAGTTATTGATTCATGGCTGATCTGGTTTTATCTTTACCCCCACCCCCTTTTCATTCATCCAACCCCACACTGAATTCCTGAGAGCTTTCAAAGGAAGTTGCGGAATCTTAGCCTGTGGCAATAACAACTGCTCACATTCCTTCCTGGAAACTAGACTTTCTTGTAACCTTACAGTTTCAGCACAGCCATCAAAGAAGGAATGAACACATTTTCCAAGGCATTCTATTTACATGCTCTGGGTTTTTCATCAATCATGTAAAACAGAGTGACATTTTCAATTCAAACTAAAGTGACTCATCAAGCCAGAGGGACGGGTCATTGAGGACATACGACACCTTCCAGTTTAACCTGCTCTTTGACTGTGAACACCTGTGTAGTCATCTTGCCATAAATCTCTCCCTGACCTTTCTGTAATGAGAGACCCTGTTTACATAATCCTGAGCCTTACCAGTACAGTAAGAAATGATTTCAAAATTTATTGCAGGAAACCTCAATTTTTGGAAAGTATAGATTTATGTCAAATTCAACAGCAGGTCCATACTTTTACTTTAGAAGTAAAGCAAGCCACCGGGAAAAGCAATGGGAGAGAGTTTGATTCTTTCAACTAGAAATTTTTCTTAAAGAAACAATCAAGCAGTTCTTCAAAAATGTATATTAGGGTGTTGAGTGCAGTAGATTGAATATACAAAAAATATTGGAAACAATTAATTATCCAACAATAGAGGATTGTGGAAATAAACTCTGGAACACCCACACAGTGGAATATTATGAAGCCTTGAAGAATAATGGGGAAATGTTTGTGATATATTAAGTAAAAGAAAAATGTTATCTTTAATAAATAAAGTGCTAAAAAATAGATGGAAGAACCTATAGATTAAAAGAAACTTAAGAGAAATATTAACCAATTGCAGTGTATTGTATTCTCCTTGTAAGTCTAAGCATGCATACGTGGGCATAGAACTGAGGAAATCTGAACAGTGACCAGTTATTGAAAGACACTATGGGTTTTTTTATAACTATTTTTTAAATGTAATAGTGGTATATTTTTTTAAGTTCTATGTTTAGAGATGAAATGCTATGCTGATGGGGTGTAAGGCTATAGATGAAACAAGTTAACAAAATTTGAGAGTTCATTACACTCTCTACATCTGCACATGTTTAAAATGATGCACTGTAAAAACCTGTTTAAGTTTGAAAACAGTATACACTCTGTGACTCTGTTTATTAATTTTAGCTATCTTTTTTCTCATTCTGTATGAAACATGATAATCTTTAAACACTTTTTGTAATAAATTATTTAACAACTTGAACGAATGAGACAGGAACGAATGGGGGCAGGCACAACCGTTAAAAGAATGACACAGCCATTGAGAAAAACGGGATACGACAAAGACTGGTAAAAACCGACCAGGCCCAAGATGGCAGAAGATTCAACCTCCAGGAGACCTTGAGCCTGAGCATCTGCTCATTGTAACACATCAGCTAAATGACACCCCCACAGGCACCATGGCAGCTCTGAGGCTGACCATAAAAGGCCAAAAAGTGGGCGGTAGCCCGATTTCTGAAGTCCCCACCCCTTCCCCAAAATAGTTAGAATATTCCTCCCACTCCTTAGCATATGAAATTACCCAGCCCATAAAAACTAACAACTCCATACCCCGGGGCCGCTCTCACTTTCTGATACAGCCGGCATTATGCCTGTGGAATATGTCTGTCTCTAATAAACCTGCTTTCACTTTACTTTCGCTTGCTCTTGAATTCTTTCCTATGAGAGACCAAGGACCCTCACTTGGTGGCCTGTCCCAGGAACTCGCCCGAGACTTGGGACATGACCATTCTCTCACTCCCCCTTCTCCTGCAACACTAATTTATGATAGACGTTAATCACCAAAATTTTGCCGTTTTCTCATTTTTGCTAGTAAACCACTGTGTTCATAAACTGTTAAAAATAGCAATCTAAGATGAAGTCACATATTGTCTCAAACTGAATTTGGTGATCTTCTATTGACCTAAGGCCCATACACCAGTTATGAAGTGACTTTTATCCCGTGGCCTGGGAGCAATTTATGCCTGAAACAAGCAAAGAGACAAGCACAACTCTTTTGAAATGCTTGGCTTTCAAGTTTCAATACGAAGCTAAACTTTCATAAACAAAACAAGTAAGCAAACGGAATCTCCTAACAGGTGAGTGTAGAGAAACAAATAAAAACTTATTTTATATAAATGATTTGAATAGTCTATAACATTTTAGGGACAATTCTGCCCAAACTGATAAGAAAATGCAATTTTTCCAGGTACCAATTTTGCTTTTGCTTTGTTAAGGTGGCAGGATTTATCTTATGTAGGAAAAACTAAGTCACCAAGACATTGAACTTCCAAGCTCCTGAAAGATGCAGTTAAGCCTGAAATGGGCTTTCCAGAAAGTGACCACAAGCATACAAAATGGAAAAAGGAAAAATCACATATAAAGTACTTACCATATCAGAACCCCTGTGGATAGGTGTGTGGCGCTTTGTAACTTGATCCTGCTTAAAAACTCAACCACAGACCCTGTGTGCAGGAAAGAGAACAGTCTGGAAACTGGATTTTTGTGATCCTGCTTGAGTCCTCCAAGGCTCCAAATTGTTTAACTGACTAGAAAATTCTGCTTCGCTTCTAGTATTGGTCTCTCCTCCCTGGCCCTCTCAACTATAGACCCTGAGCCCCATTTGGGGTAATTTAAGTTCTGTCCCACTCACACTCCTGAGCCCAAGTTCATCCTCTGTCCTGGGTGAGTCTCCACCCCGCCCAGAGAGTGGGGTCTGGAATGGGCCTTGCTGCCCAGTTGCCAGATGGGTACAGGCAGCAGGAGGCTTCTCCCCTCACTCCTTCTCCCATGGCACCTCAGGACTTCTGTTTTGCTTTCCTGACTGCTCCCCTGGTCAATACCCAGGAAGAAGCCCTGAGTCTCAGCCTTCTGCCCCCAGATGTGGCCCTTATCCTTCTTCCTCTAGTAACTGCAGGCTGAGGTCTGGCTCCCTCTATGAGGGACCACCTGGAAGCACACTGCCCCCTGGTGGATGCCATTCTTCCTGCTTGGAGATCCCTGCAGCCAGCCCACCCCTTGTGCCAGGTGGCTACCCAAATATCTCCTTAAGTGGGGATTAAACTGTAATTTGACACACCTGTAAAAAACATAATTAGAACTGTGGGACGTTCCTCGGTGGTGTGCCAACTGATACATTTTTAGGCTTTCTACAAGTTGTACTGTTAAACACTGTCATTATTAAAATTGGCCGCTGAGCCTGCGCGTCCGGAGCCTGTGCTCCGCAATGGGAGAGGTCACAGCAGTGAGAGGCCCGCGTACAGCAAAAAAATAAATAAATAAATTAAATTAAATTGCATAAACTTAAAATTAACTTACATTAAAAACAAAGGCCATAAACACTCAAAACTCATCCCTTCTTAATAATCTTACTAAATTTTACTATTTTCTATGTTCGTGAGTTGTTTATATCTATTGGTATCTGGGTGGTGGAAATTACTCCACCTGTCAAATCATAGTTGAATTGCAACCAGAGGTTGGCTATGGATACAAGAGTTCAGCAAAAAATCAATGAAGACATTCAGTGTGAATCAACTGGCTACATGGAATTTAAAATAAAAAGCATTGGGGCTTCCCTGGTGGTGCAGTGTCTGAGAGTCCGCCTGCCGGTGCAGAGGACACGGGTTCGTGCCCCGGTCTGGGAAGATCCCACATGCCGCGGAGCTGCTGGGCCCGTGAGCTATGGCCGCTGAGCCTGCGCGTCTGGATCCTATGCTCCGCAACGGGAGAGGCCACAACAGTAAGAGGCCCGCGTACCGCAAAAAAAAATTAAATAAATAAAAAATAAAGAGCATTGTATATTTTATTATTACTTATAAATGGTGTGCTGCATACCCTTTACATCAGTAAAATTTATAAATGGACATAGTTTTTTTTTCTAGAGAGCTAATTGTTAAACATTTTGAAGCACACTACAGTGTCCCTTCCTCCCACTCCAGGGCCAGTTGTAGAGTCTCATTAATTCTCCCAGTTCTGCAAACACCCCATTACTGACTTTGAGAGCTGGTTGGAGGGTGGGAAGCTCATACTCCCACCCCCACCCTCACCACCCCCGATTAATCCTGTCCAAGTGGAGGGACATCATTAGCATACCACACCTGGCCTCTTCTGCTTCCTGACACATTCCTTCCCTGCGGAAGGTGAACTGACTTCCCTGGTTGGTGAGTTTAGGAGAAAGAAATCATGCATGGCCTAGCTCCTGCTTCTGTTCCTTTTCTTAGAAGCCACCACAGGGGGCCTCTCTCTCCACATGGGGAAGTCTGCCATATTCTGGTATTGCCTGAGGCTGATGAGCAAGTTGGTCAAATTCTGGAGTTTGGTATTAAGAAGCCCACTTGCTCAAAGATAGAAGCTATGCTCTGTAAAGCAGCATTGATCATAATGAGGGCCATATATTGGCCTCCATCTGCTAACTCCTTTGTCTTATTTCTCACTGGTTTAAAAACTGAATGGGGAAAAGGAGTGCTATTTACTGGGTCCCTCAGAAACTCACAAAGGCTCCTCTTCCATCAGCCTTTGCTCCTGAGGTCACAGAATGCCTTGTGGCTGTACCCATTTGTACTGGTATGCATAAGCCTTTTCTAAGATGAGAAAACTTGACTGGCAAATTTATTTGATTCTAATTCCTTTTATTACCTATACGTGTATGTGGAATAATAATGCTTACACAGTTGAGCACCTTGTATATGCCAGATATTGTACATAGGAAAACAGATCTTAGAAAGCAAGTATCAATGACCTAGAGTGTTAAAGTAACTTTCCCAAGGTCACAAAGTAACAAGCTAGTTGTCTGATTCCAAGGCCCTTGCTCTTTCCAGTACATTTTCCCTCATTCCCCTTTTCTTTCTCTTTCCTCCCACCCCCAGCCCTCTAGTCTTCCCTCCTCTCCTCTCCTCTCCTCTCTCTCCTTCTCTCTTTCACCCATCCATCCTTCCACTACTACCTTCCCCCATTTCCACATTTTCTAGCCCTTTGACACTACAGAAAACTAAGACAGTATCTGAAATCTCGGAGGATTTTTTTTTTTTTTTTTTTTTTTGCAGTGCGCAGGCCTCTCACTGTTGTGGCCTCTCCCGTTGCAGAGCACAGGCTCCGGACGCGCAGGCTCAGCGGCCATGGCTCATGGGCCCAGCCACTCCGCGGCATGTGGGATCCTCCCGGACCGGGGAGCGAACCCGTGACCCCTGCATCGGCAGGCGGACTCTCAACCACTGCACCACCAGGGAAGCCCTCTCAGAGGTTTTTATACATATATATAATTTTAGAATTTATACATATAATTATATATAACTCATATATAATTATATATAAATTCTAAAATATAATAAAAATAAATAAAAATTCTACAAAATCTTACCCCAACAGCTGGGCCCTCAAGAAACTTGGCGGCAGGCATGAGGAAAACTGTGGCTGTCTTTTTAGTATCCTCCTCGGGTTTCTCATGAGCAATGTCTAGCATCCCATTCAAGATCCTGGGGGAGGAGGTCACAAAGAAATGAGTGTGTGTCGAGAGAGACCACAGGATTGCATCAAGCTAGAGTCTGTGCAGGCTTGACCAGGGGGCTGGGCTCTACGTGGAAAATGCAGCCTTACCTCAAATGGAGTGTTTTCTGTTACCTCCACATCAAGCTTTCTTTCCCTGGGGTCAATAGTTGTGCAACAGTTTCAGAGATTGAGCAAACAGTTTAGAAATTATTTGGGGAATGATTACAGGAAGGGGAAAAATAAATACATATATATACACATATATACCTATTATATATATTAAAAAAAATGCATTCTCTATGAGAGGTAACATCATCCCCAAGGGGGTGAAAATTTGTTCTCAGGGGAGAGGGTGAAAAAAATCTCTCTTTTTACATATAAAGCACAGATAATACTGACATACATATAGTGCCTAAACAAATAGAGTAAGTCTTTGGTATTAAAATTTCATGGAGGGGATATTAAGAAAAACATGTCTAAAAAGGCTCCTTAGGGGAACAATAATCTTTTTAAAAATGGTTGAAAAACAGTGATGTATATTGAGAGCCTAGCAGACTATGTGACACATGGTAGGTATTCAAAACATGAGACTTGTAGGTGCTATTATCATGGTTAGCTGTTCTTACAGTTGTCCAACAAACTAACTAGAAAGCCATGCCATCCCATCATGGTTACGGTGGAGAAGGGGTACTGTGGCCAGTTCCCAGATGAAGTTAGCTTAGGGTGGATCCTGCATGAGCTAGAGGTCCAAACTGCCTGGAGTTCTAGAAAATAAGCAGATTCTTGCACACCACTGGGATGACCTCTGGGATGCTCAGGAACACTTGTGCAGGATGGTGTTAAAATCCAAAGAACAAAGCATGGCACAGACGTTTGTGAGCAGCGCATAGGCTACCACAATGCCCATGTTAATCCTCTGGGGAAAGGACGTACTCCTAAATTCAGTTTCTTCCTGGCTAAGAACTCGACCACCGAGTTTTGTGTGCCTGCCTCTGTTTCTCTTTAGAGAATCTGGCTTCTAGGAGGCACTCAATATTTGAGTTAATACAGGGTTGGAGCAAATATTGAGCAACCTCTAATGGCTGCTGCATGTGCTCTGCAGGTTGAATTACCCAATGATTATTCTTAAGACCTGTATTTGTGTTCCTTTCAGCATACACAGTGGTCTCATATATAGTATCTTATTAAATCATCATAATAACCTAGTCATGTTATTATTCTATCACTACTTGAAGGATGAAGAAGCTGAGGCTTGGAAAGTTCACGTATTTTAGTTATTTGTTGGTTTTTTTTGGCCGTGCTGTGCAGCACGCAGGATCCTAGTTCCCCGACCAGGGATCGAAACTGTGCCCCCTGCAGTGGAAGCATGGAGTCCTAACCACTGGACCTCCAGGGAATTCCCAGTTATTTCTCCTCTTTAGCTGCCCAGTAATAAGTAGCAGAGCAAGCCTCCTTTCTACTACGCTACACCACCTTTGATATTCTTTTCCCACAGAGGAGAAAGACACATGAATGGTAAAGCTACAGAGGAGAAGTCATATGCTGGAATTTGGGGACTCCGAGCGAGGGATATGGTAATATCTCTGAATTGTCACAATTAAGTCATGCAGGAAGAGGAGTTATCTCGCGGAATACGAATCTGGCATACGGCAGAGCCTGCTGAGGCTGGTCAGACTATCAACTGCCAAGTTACAGGGAAATGAAAAGCCGTCAAAATAGAGATGGAAGCATCTCAAGATGCTGTGAAATTTGAAACATAGAAGACTTAGGGCACAAATGTGGAGAACGAAAATGTGATATGAAAAATGAATGGCCAGGGGACTTCCTTGGTGGGGCAGTGGTTAAGAATCCGCCTGCCAGTGCAGGGGACACGGGTTTGAGCCCTGGTCCGGGAAGATCCCACATGCCGCAGAGCAACTAAGTCTGTGTGTCACAACTACTGAGCCTGTGCTCTAGAGCCCGTAAGCCACAACTACTGAGCCCACGTGCCACAACTATTGAAGTCCACATGCCTAGAGCCCATGCTCCGCGACAAGAGAAGCCACTGCAATGAGAAGCCCGCGCACCGCAACGAAGAGTAGTCCCCGCTCACCGCAACTAGAGAAAGCCCGCACGCGGCAACAAAGACCCAATGCAGCCAAAAATTAAATAAGTAAATAATTAAATAAATTTTTTTAAAAAAATGAATGGCCAGGTACACACTTGGTGCAAATTTTCATTTCAGGGCCATAGCTTCAAATGTAGGAATGAAGGATATTTGACTAAGAATGGAGAACATTTTTCAAAGAGTGAAAAGAATGTGTTTAGTCAGAGACCAACTCATCTGGCCAAAAGGGCTGTAAATGGAAAACAGATGGGAAAGGAGAAAAAAACACCTACATAAAACTGAAATGGGTTTCCATGGATGACATGAAGGAAGGCCTGGGAAGAATTTCAACAGTGAGGGAGGTGCCGAGTGATTCCATGAGAAAACTATTGGGAAGGACATCAGAAACAAACTAGACAGCAGATGTCCTGATATCACGCACAGAACATAGTAACCCTGAGATTACAGTACAGGGTGACAAACAAGACCTCATAGATACCAAGAGAGTTGGCAGGATGGAACAGGTCCATGGGAACATAGTGATAGAGGGTGTGCTGTGCACAAAAGACCCGTTGAGAGGAGATGGAACAGCATTGTAGGCTGTAATAACAATAGATTCAGAGGAATCCCTGAACACTTGGATGAAGATGAAAGGAGAGAGGAACAGAAGTGATGTTTTTATGGAAACTGAGCTGAGCCACATGGGGGAAAGCCACAAAATTGGCAGAGCACACACGCTGGGGATAACATTCTGGATATCTCATTCAGATAAAAGCAGAGTTTTTTCACTTGCCTTCACATCCTAGAAGGTAGAGGAAAGAATAAAAATAACTATGCTCTGACTGCTTCCAACCAATGGGAAGAAGCCATTTGTTAGAGTGGAAGGGATGAGACCCCGGGAGAATGTGGCCATGTCGTCTTCAAGGGAAGACAAGGATGAGCTGGATAAAATGCGTACAGAGGACTTAAGGAAGCCAGACTTCAAAATATCTTTTAAAATAGGCATAATTCCACAAGTTTCCAAAAGAAGACAGTACCAGGAAGTGCTCAGAAGCATGACTTTGGGCAATTCCAAAGAAGAGAAAAGAGGTGCGGATATTCTTAAAGAAATTAGAGAGATGGCACAGAGCTCTTTAAACTAGCATATAGAATGAACACTCAAAAAGACGGAGGCAAGTGATCAGAGTGACAGAGAACCATACAAATAGTAGCAGGAATGTTAAAATCCTGGAGGAATCAAAGCATGCAAAACTGGCAAGGACCAGAGGATGTGTTACAGGTACCAGGGAATTATGATAATGGATGGTAGAAAGGATGTACTATTTCTCAAATTTCTCTTTTAGGGTCTGAAAAAGACTGCAATTGTGGGGCTGCAAAGACAAAAGTGGATAAGAATATGTTGAAATCCAAGGTTGGGGAAGATGTTACTGATCCCTTTTGAAAGCTAATACAGGATCAAACTTGGTGGTCCACAGTCTATGGATCAAGTGGCATTCATTTGCTTATCTCCACACATTCTTCCTTCTTCCTAAGTATTACCAATAGCATGTTAGCAAGTTGATCTCCAAATTCTTACAGGAGATTGGGGGTATCACTGTTTCGGATCAGAAGAATTGATTCCATTTGGATCATCTGCATACTCTCCTATTATCAGAGTGCTTTTAGTTGAAATATGTCTAGTTCAAGGCTTAAAACTAGCTAACTAATTACAGAAGAATAGTTTCTAAAGTCCTCAGCGGCATACTGTTTATACTTCTTGTAAGGTAGTCTACCTTTACCAACACAAAATGAGATGTGTTGGAGTTTTCCAAGGGTTGTCTAGAGTGGTTTCTCTTAAAAGAACTTGGAAAAATGAGTGTCACTGTCTTATAAAAATTATGGAGTTAGCCCATAGTTAATACATCATTTTATGAAATTATAGAACAGGCAAAACTGATCTGTGGGGAGAGAAATCATGATAGTGGTTGCCAGGATAGATAGGGCCAGGGATAGAATGGAAGAGACCGTAGTGAACCTCCTAGGATGATGGCATACTCAGCTGGAGCACTGGTTACACGGATATCTGCAGTTGTCAAAACTCATCAAATTGTCACTGTCACTGTATACAATTACACTTCTATAAAAATATATAAAAAGTATATAATAAATCTGGGCAGTGATATGAAGTGAAAAAAGAATGATTTTCTCCCATGACTTGACAGCGATCGAATGAAGTTAAGAACATCAGGGAATCAGAGAAAAGCAGTCTCAGAGTTTGAAATGAGCAGTACTCTACCAGTAGATTTAGTGAAAAGTCAGTCTTACCAACACCCTTGACCTGTTAATTTCCTATTGGCAAAGTCTCCCATATTGTAGAAAAGGGGCACCACTACCCTTTTTCCTGGTTACACTGGAACCAAGTACTGCTGGTTCCCAAACTTCCATGCACATAAATATCACCTTGGATGTTTGTTAAAAGTGCAGACTCTGGGTCCATACCTGGAGATTTTGATACAGTAAATCTAGGTTAGTGTCTAAGAATTTCCATTTTAGTGAACATCCTTGGGGAGACTGATGGAGGTAGTCAATGGACTTATACTTTGAGAAACACTTTAGATAATCAAATCATAAAACTAGTTCCTAAGTCCTCTAATTTCAGGCTCTCCAGCCCACCTTCTGATAATATAGCCTTCTTCCATTCCTTCACAAAGAAAATATGTTGCTTATAGCAATACGTGTATTCCAGCCCATGTGACCAGAACTTTCTTATTCAGTAATAAATAGGCATTGGTTTTGTACCTCAATCTGACGGACCTGGTATTTAAATAAATACAAATACGCTTATAAATGTGGTAAACGTTTCACATGATACTGAAAAACTGTACTTCTTGGACTGAAGGACAGATACGTGCCAAATTTATGCCAAATTTACCAAGATAAAGGGTATTTACAAAATTCCTTCCTTAAAGAAATCCTATGCCTGACATCATTACGGTTGCTGTGTTCTTTTTTTTAAATTAATAGACTTAATTTTTTTAGAGTAGGTTGTAGGTTCACAGCAAAACTGAGTGGAAAGCACAGAGAGCTCCCATGTATTCCCTGTCCTCTCACACACACAACCTCTCGCATTGCGGACATTCTGTGCCACAGGGTATGCTCTTTATGAGCAATGAAACTGCACTGACATACCGCTATCACCCAAAGTCCACGGCACAAATTAGGGTTCGCTCTGTGTTGTACATTCTATGGGTTTTAGCAAGTGTTGTGTTCTTCTAAGCCAGTAAGCTTAACAATAAACATGTAAATATAATATTTCCATTTTAAACGTAACTCAGCAAATATTTAAATAATTTGTGTTGTGGTTTACTTTTCTAATGTTAAATAAAAGTTCTTTATTGACATTTTGGAAAAATGAAAACATATTTAAAAACCACAAGTGGAACTTCCCTGGTGGTGCAGTGGTTGAGAGTCTGCCTGCCAATGCAGGGGACCTGGGTTCAATTCCTGGTCCGGGAAGATCCCACATGCCACAGAGCAACTAAGCCCGTGCACCACAACCATGGAGCCTGCGCTCTAGAGCCCGCGAGCCACCAACTACTGAGCCCACGTGCCACAACTACTGAAGCCCATGTGCCCTAGAGCCTGCACACTGCAACTACTGAGACCACATGCCACAACTACTGAAGCCTGCACACTCTAGAGCCTGCACACCACAACTACTGAGCCCACATACCACAACTACTGAAGCCCATGTGCTCTAGGGCCCGCATGCTGCAATTACTGAGACCGCGCGCTGCAGCTACTGAAGCCTGCACGCCTAGAGCCTGTGCTCCACAAGAGAAGCCATTGCAATGAGAAGCCTGCACACTGCAACAAAGAGTAGCCCCTGCTCACCGCAACTAGAGAAAGCCTGCACGCGGCAATTAAGACCCAACGCAGCCAAAAATAAATAAAATATTTTTAAAAATTAAAAAATATTTTTTAAAAATAAAATTAAAAAAAATGAAAACCACAACTTATTTTACTACCCTGGGCTAACCATTGTGAATGTTCTGATTCTTTTTTTCTTCAAGTTATTGTTCTGTTTTTATGTACATATATTTATCATGGTGGTGGTAATGGTGGTTGTTTATTTATTTACAAAACCAGGATTATAATATATAAACAGTTCCTAACACTGTATCATTCTATCATATTTTAACAGTATTAACCCTCCTCTGCTCTGATTTTATTTTTCTTCTTGGCATTTATTGCCACCTGACATAATACGTTTGCTTTTTTATTTTCTGTCCTCACTGAATGTATGTTCCAGAACAGCAGTTGTTCCAGAAGGGAGTTCTGTTCATTATGAAAACACAGCACCTATAACAGTGCCTGACACGTGTTAGTTATTCAATACATATTGGCAGAATGGACAAATAAATGAATAAGTGGCACTTTATTGTGTTAGTAAATATGCTTCAAAATCATGATTTACAATAATTAAGCAATTCCATCAAATGTATACATTGTAATTTGTTGAATCATTCTTCTAAGTGATCAACAGTTGGGCTATTTCCACCTTCTAGTTTTTTACTATTGTAATTAATGAGGATATATAAATCTTGTTTATAAAAGGGAGTTCATATTTCTGATATTTCCTTAGGACTAATATCTAGAAGTAGAGTTATTATATGAAAAATTATAAAAATCTTAAAGATGTTTTTACATATTGCCATTTAACTTTCCAGGAATATTGCAATTCATTTGTCTATAAACACTGTAAGAAAATGGCCACCTCTTTTCATCTTTGCTAATAGTGAGTACTGATATTTTATTTCAAAAAATTCTGTCCTGAGAAAGAAAAATGGAGATGTGGGAATCAGGCTCTCTGACTTCAGACGATACTACAAAGTTACAGTAATCAAAACAGTATGGTACTGGCACAAAAACAGAAATATAGATCAATGGAACAGGACAGAAAGCCCAGAGATAAACCCACGCACCTATGGTCAACTAATCTATGACAAAGGAGGCAAGGATATATACAACGGAGAAAAGACAGTCTCTTCAATAAATGGTGCTGGGAAAACTGGACAGCTACATGTAAAAGAATGAAATTAGAACATTCCCTAACACCATACACAAAAATAAACTCAAAATGGATTAAAGACCTAAATGTAAGACTGAATACTATAAAGCTCTTAGAGGAAAACATAGGCAGAACACTCTTTGACAGAAATCACAGAAATAGTTTTTGGATCCATCTCCTAGAGTAATGAAAATAAATACAAATAAATGGGACCTAATTAAACTTAAAAGCTTTTGCACAGCAAGGAAACTATAAACAAAACGAAAAGACAGTCCACAGAATGGGAGAAAATATTTGCAAATGAAGTGACCGACAAGGGATTAATCAGAATATACAAACAGCTCATGCAGCTCAATATCAAAAAAACAGACAACCCAATCTAAAGGACAAGTGTTCTTTTCTCTTGTGTTGAGTTGAAATGTAATTTTTTTTAATGTGTATATTGACCACTTGTGTTTTATATTTGTTTATTGCCTGTCCATATCATTTGGCAAATTTCCTATTAGACGTTTTCTTATCAATTTGTAAGCATGCTCTATTACTTAGAGATATTAACATAGCACATGTTTTATTTTTGTCTTCATTTTAATTCTGCTCTTTTTTGTGAATGAAGTTAGCTGGAGCACTGACCCCTTTCTGTAACTGGCCTAATTTCTGCAGTACAAGCTTACTATTATTGAAACATCCATTCTTCTCCCACTGATTTGAAATGGTCACTTTTATCACATTCTGTTTATATGGACCAGTGGTTAATAGTGAAAACCCTGGGATCAGACTGCTGCCGTCCTCTTTGTCACCGTATTTTATGAGGTTGTGAGTGAACTGGGGCAGTGGCCTTTAGCACATAGTAAATGGTACTTAAGTGATAGCTGTTATTATTACACTGGCTAAATGATCTCTCCTGTTGTGTTTTTTGTTTGTTTTCACATCCTGCTTCATTTGGTGAGATCAATCTCAGTAAGCCTTGACCTTTGCTCTTGGAATATTTTCAGCTACACACCTCCCTAGAGACAGTTTAGAAACTCTCTCAAGTAAGATAAATGGAGTTCTCTAAATTCTTTGCTTTGATGCCCTCCCTGCACCATTAAAAAATTGCCAAACATGCCAGCTTCTGTCCTTGGATATTACAGATATTGCAGGAGGTTACTGCGGTGGTGATATGCTGGACTTGTCATGACATGCTCAATTTACCATGGCAACCTGAAGGGTCACTGCAGCCACCAAACCCCTTACTGCCCGATCCAGGAGCTGGCTGTGGCTCACCCCTCCCTTAGCCAGCACGCCTAGCAAAGTGAAGGTCCTTAAGTTCACAACCCCACCCAATTCTTTGCATCTCAGGGCTGGCTCCTGATAGCATTGCCTCTGCTCTGAGCCTGGAACACATATAGGAAGGTCTACCTGCGTTTGTTTGTTTACTGTCAGTCCATTTCCAGATGCTTTATAGCTTCTACAATGATAGCCAAGTATCAATCAACCCAAAATTTCATGGCTTAAAACATTAACTTATTAAGATCTCTCATGACGTTATGTGTTGACTGGGTTCAGCTGAGCAGTTCTCCTGGTGTCATTTTAGGTCTCTCGCGCAGTTACACTCAGACGGCTAAGCTGCATGGGGACATCCGAGATGATCTCACACATCTGGCCCCTTGGTGCTTCTCCAAATGGCCATTCTCTCCATCCTCAGGGGTATCTCATCCTCCAAGGTCTTTCTACATGGCCTCTCTCTATAGCATGGTAGTTGGACTTCATACATGGTGGCGAGCTTCCAAGAGTGGGTAGGGGCCAGAATATGCCACCCTGAAATATGCCATTGGCATAAGGATTATTTTGAGCTAGAGGCAAATGAGAATTGACAAGTGCAGAAAGACACCTTCCAGGAGCTTCCCTTACCTGACAAAAAGCAGAAACTTCTGAGAAATGAGAGCTGCCATAACTCCCTCTCCCAGGGAAGTTTTATGGCCATGAAAAAGATGGAAAGTCAACACCGATATGGACCTGCAGAAACCAACCTCACTCCATTAGCTTCCCCCACATTTTTACCTTCCCATAGTTTGTCACCCTTGGAAGCCTAAAACTATCTCCCTTTGTCCTGTCACTTCTCTACAAATTTATTGTTCTTTGCTAAGATCCCATACAAGCCCAAGTTCTAGCCACTCCTTTGAGCAACTCATCACTGAGCATACACATAATGCAAGTGTTAATAAAATTCTTTTGTTCTTCTCTCTGTCTTTAGGTAGTTTAATTGGCAGGGCCCCAGTCAATGACCTAAGTTGGATACAGAAAAAAAGTTTTTCTTTCCTTCCCTGCAAGTGTAAAAGAGGAAGCTGCCAGGACTTTTAAAGGCTTAGATACAAAATGGTCCAGTACCACTCTTGGTATTCTATTGGCTAAAGTCCTGCTTCAATATGAGAGGAGAACTACACAAGGACCTGAGTACCAATGTGCCTGTTTCACTGGGAACACTTTTATATTAACTATCACATCACCTTCCTGGTTTTCCAGAGCTCTTATTTAAAAAACAAAACAAAACTAGATTATTTCAAAAAGATTTCAAGGAGAGAAAAATGGTGAATTCCTAGTTTTAATTCATCTTCTTCAAAGTGGAAATATTTGTTTTGAAGATGGCTATGCAAATTATTTTTTGCTATTTATGTCATCCTCCTTTTACATATGTGTATTATGTAATACAACATTTACAATACTCTACTCATTCTCCAATCCTCTCAATATCACTTAATTGAAAAAATAACCTTTCTTGGACAATGAGATCTCGCGGAATAAGAATATATTTAATTCTTATTTTAATAAACATTTTAAAAATGCCAATTATGTGCTGCGTCCTAACAATTAGGGTACAAACAGACTAATATTTTCAATTCAATTCAATAGTCAGGAACAAGAAAGCATTTTTTTAGAGGGCATTAAGCTGTTGTTGAATGCCTGGTACTGTAAGGGATATAAAGAATTATAAGACACAGTGCTGCCCTCAAGAGGCCTTCCTGCAACATGGAAAATTAGCAAATGCAATAAAAATGAACATCTAATATCCACGTGCAAAGGAAGGAAACTGGACTCTTACCTAACACCGTATACAAAATTAACTCAAAATGAATCAAAGACCTAACCACAAGCTCTAAAACTATAAAACTTTTAGAACTGGGGAAAGCTTCATGACATTGGATTTGACAATGATTTCTTGGATATGACACCAAAAGAACAGCTACAAAAGAAAAAATAGGCCAATTGGACTTCATAAAAATTAAGAATTCTGTGCACCAAAGGACACTGCTATGTTTGTGTCCCCTCAAAACTCCTATGTTGAAATCCTAACCCCCAAGGTGACGGTATTAGGAGGTGGGGCCTTTGGGAGGTGACTGGGTCATGAGGGCACAGCCCTCATGAATGAGATTAGTGCCCTTATAAAAGGAACTCCAGAGAGCTCCCTCATCCCTTCTGCCACGTGAGGACACAGCAAGAAGACTGCTATCTATGAACCAGGTAGTGGGCCTTCACCAGACACTGAAGCTGCTGACACCTTGATCTTGGACTTCCCAGCCTCCAGAATGGTGAAAAGTAAATTTCGGTTGTTTATAAACTACCTGGTTTATGGTAATTTTGTTATAGTAGCCCAAATGGACTAAAACAGACACTATTATTAAAATAAAAAGGCAACTCACAGGAGAAAATATTTCTGGATTATATATCTGATAACGGAATAACATCCAGAATATATAGAGAACACCCAGAACTCAACAACAAAAAAACAAACAACCCAATTCAAAAATGGGCAAAGGACTTGAACAGCTGTTTCTCCAAAGACGATACACAAATGGCCAAAACAGCACACGAAAAGATGCTCAGCATCACTAATCACTAAGGAAATGCAGCTCAAAACCACAATGTGATACCAGTTCAAATCCATTATGACGGCTATTATTTAAAAGAAGCTTTGGCAAGGACGTGGAGAAGTTGAAACCCTTGTACGTTGCTAGTAATAATGTAAAATGGTGCAGCCACAAGGAAAAACAGTATGGCAGTTCTTCAAAAAATCAAACACACAATTACCATTTGATCCAGTAATTCCACTTCTGGTTATATACCCAAAAGGACTCAAAGTAGAGATTTGAACAGATATTTGTACACCCATGTTCACAGCATTATTCACAACAGACAAAAGTGGAAACAACCCAAATATCCATGGGCAGATGAATGGATAAACAAAGTGTGCTATATACATATAATGGAATATTATTCAGACTTAAAAAGGAAGGAAATTCTGATATATAATACAACATGGAAGAAGGTTGAAGAAATTATCCTAAGTGAAATAAACCAAACACAGACCAAACACAGAAGGACAAATACTGTATGGTTCCATTTATATGAGGTACCTAAGGTAGTCAAGTTCATAGACAGAAAGTAAAAGGGTTGCTAGGGACGAGGATGGGGGGAGGAGTCGGGGGGGCAAGGGCAGAATGGAGAGTTATAGTTTAATGGGTACAGAGTTTCAGTTTGGGACGATGAAAAGTTCTGGAGATGAACAGTGGTGATGGTTGCACAACAATATGAAAGTACTTATTGTCACTAAACTATATATTTTAAAATGATTAAAATGGTAAATTGTTATGTTGTGTATATTTTGCCACAATAAAATAAATAAAATAAACATATAGAATAGAAAGTGATAAATGCTATAAGAGAGACACAAGTAACCTTTCCCTAGGATTTCCCTCAGACATGGAATCTAAAATTTCAATCCTGGACTTCCCTGGTGGCGCAGTGGTTAAGAATCCGCCTGCCGATGCAGGGGACGTGGGTTCGAGCCCTGGTCCGGGAAGATCTCACATGCCGCGGAGCAACTAAGCCCATGCGCCACAACTACTGAGCCTGCACTCTAGAGCCTGTGAGCCACAACTACTGAGTCCATATACCACAACTAAAGAAGCCCGCACGCCTAGAGCCTGTGCTCTGCAAAGAGAAGCCACTGCAACGAGAAGCTCACGCACCACAACAAAGAGTAGGCCCTGCTCACCGCAACTAGAGAAAACCCGCGCACAGCAATGAAGACCCAACGCAGCCAAAAATAAATAAATAAATTTAAATTTTCAATCCTATTTCCACTCTGATACTTCTTACCCCACCCCCACGTGTGCTTTCTTTGTTCTTACCGCTATTTAATATTCTATAAATTTAACTTTATTTTTATTGTCTGCCTTCCCCCTTAGAATGTAAGCTCCATAAAGGTAGAAATTTTTGCCTGATTTATCCATTGCTTTAACTGCAGTGACTAGAACATACAGTAAATGCTCAATAAATATTTGTTGAATGAGTAGATAAAATGATAAGGGAATTGAGAGGAAGGAAAAATGATTTACTGAGCAGTTGAAGGAAATCTTCAAGGAGAACGTGCCTTTAAGGATGAATAGGATTTGAATTCTTGAGAGGCAAGAGTGATGTGCCCATCAGATTGGCAGAAAGAAAATTATAGAACCTATGAAGTGTTGGCTGGGGGGCAGGGGAAACTGGTACTCTCAAACCGTGTTGATAGGAATATACATGGCAATTTCAATAGAACTTTGGTAGGCTCTATTAAATTGAAAATCCACATTATCTGTTGACCTAGCAATCTCACGTCTTTGCATCTTTCGTGGAGTAATTCTCAGACATGTTCACGGAGGAGGGAAACTGAAAGGCACAGAAAGATTAAATAACTCGACCAGAGTCATCTCATAATGATGTGAAGGTTAAAAGTTAATATATTAGGCATTTAGAAAAGGACCTGAACACATAATAAGCACTGTATAAACAACGGCCCACGGGACTTCCATGGCGATCCAGTGGTTAAGACTTTGCCTTCCAATGTAGAGGGTGCAGGTTCGATCCCTGGTCGGGGAGCTAAGATCTCACATGCCTCGCGACCAAAAAACCAAAACATAAAACAGAAGCAGTATTGTAACAAATTCAATAAAGACTTTAAAAATGGTCCACATCAAAAAAAAAAATCTTAAAAAGAAAACAACAATGGCCCACATTATTATTTACTGGCTAAATGTACTTTTCCTGCAAATTTTCTGTATAAACCATTTGTGCTTTTGCCTAATTGGATTGTAATGTTTTTCTTTTTAATTTGTATGAGTAATTTATATATTAAGGCTATTAAATTTGTCACATGTTGGGAATATTTTTCAGTTTGTTGCATGCTTTTTATTCTGTTTATATTGTTACCACATGATGAGATAATGAAATCTTTATCTAGTCAATCCATTATGGCTATTTTTTTTAACTTGGATATTTGCTGCCAACCAGAAATTTGATAAATATATGCACCTTATTTATTCTGTTTCCATAGTCTGACTTTTTATATTTACTAATCAATCCATCTGGAATTGTTGTTAGTGTTCCTAGAAGTTTTGGTATTAGTTTCCTAGGGCTACTGTAACAAATTACAGCAAACTGGGTGCCTAAAACAATAGAAATGTATTGCCTCACAATTCTGGAGGCTAGAAATCTGAAATCAAGGCGTTGGCAGGGCTATGCTCTCTCTGAAGGCTCTAGGGGAAGATCCTTCCTTGTCTCTTCCTAACTTCTGGTGGTTGCTAAAAATTCCTGGTATTCCTTGGATTATGGCAGCATCGCTCCAATCTCTGCTTCCATTGTCACATGGCATTCTTCTCTTTGTCTGTGTCTGTGTCTAAATTTCCTCCTTCTTATCAGATCACCAGTCGCTGGATTAGGGTCCACTCTAATCCAGCATGACCTCATCTTAACTGGATTATATCTATAAAGACTCTTTCCAATATGGTAACATTCACAAGTACTGGGGGTTAGAACTTAAACATATCTTTTGGGGAGACACAATTCAACCCACCATGGTTTCTACATAGCTAACCAATTATTCTACTGCTAACACTTTTCCCTATTAAAGATTATTAAATAGTCTTTTATTGCGCCATCAGATCCTAAATTGAATGGGTATATACTAAAGTCTCAGGCTGTCAGTTTTTACTCTGTTTCTTATACCAATATGAGAGGTGATATTTCTTTAAGTGGCTTATAATCACTTTTTATAAGTAGCTGAATATGATTCCTTTTTAAAATGTCATATAATCCAACAACACAAACAAATTATTTCCCTCTGCCAAAAACCTATACTTTGACCAGCAGAGTCTTCTTCATTCCTAACTTTCTCAGAGCCAGTGGTTTCATCATGAAAGCTACATGGAAGAGCAAGAGGTACAGCTCTGCTACGTTTAGGAGCACACCCTATTCACAGCCCCCGTATTTTTTGGTTTTATTTTATTTTTAGCCCATATTTTATGTAGCCCATAAACTACAACATGGCTTACAACTACTTTATAATAATTTGGAACTGGCAGTAAGGAGACTCAATAAGAAATGAGACAGATTGGGAATACCAGTAGGAACTAAAACCATAAAACCAATTTCACTCAACAATGAATATGCAAGAAAAGATGTATCAGTGCGACAACTATCTAAGCTTCAAACACTTTGGGTCCTGGGACTCTTCTTAATTAATATATAGTGCAACAGCTCTGCAAAACACATGTATTGCATGTATTGCAAAACCACAAATTATAAGCATGGGTCTGGGAAAAGGAACCCATACTTTCTATTTAAAGTAGAAAAAAAATTTTAAATGCTCTAAAGTTTCTTTAGAGAAGCCCATAGGATTATATTAATTTATTCATAGTTTCATTTGTGACAATATAATATCATAACTCTAATATAATTTTCAAAACACTTGACCAATATATAGATTAGATAGCCAGCTGTGAAACAGAGACAGACAGAGAGCTGAAAAGATGCTGGATCCCTGTGTCCATCTCCTACCCCATCAAGAGCCAATCAAGCCTTACTGCCTTCCTGGAATCTACCTCAATCCCAGCACATAACAGAGATCTTGGACTTGTTTATTTCTCTTAGTAACCTCCTGAGGGCAGAGATTCAGAGACTCATCAGACATAGGTAGGGCCTGGCATATAATTGCTTCCCAATAAATATTGGAGAAAAAAATGACAATAAACTAATAAACACATAAACGTGATTTCAACAAAAAGCCAGCTATGCTTTTTAGCTCAAAAGACAAGCCAGGTATACTTGAAATAAATCATAAGTAAATCAGCTTTAGCTAGTAATGAAAAAACCTGCTGAAAGAAAAAGAATGATGAACTGGGAAAAAACAAAAGAACCCAAACTATTTAAACATATTGAACTTCAGCAAAAGATCTATTTCACAACTTGTTGCTAACAATTTTTCGACTCCCTCTTGCAAAATGAATGAGAAAATCAGTTCAAATGAAAAAAAAAGAAATTGGAAAAGAAGTAAAACTGTCACTGTTTGCAGATGACATGATACTATACATAGATAGTCCTAAAGATGTCACCAGAAAACTACTAGAGTTAATCGATGAATTTGGTAAAGTTGCAGGATACAAAATTAATGCACAGAAATCTCTTGCATTCCTATACACTACCAACGAAAGATGTGAAAGAGAAATTAAGGAAACAATCCCATTCACCATTGCAACAAAAAGAATAAAATACCTAGGAATAAACCTACCAAGGAGGTAAAAAACCTGTACTCAGAAAACTGTAAGACACTGATGAAAGAAATCAAAGATGATACAAACAGATGGAGAGATATACCATGTTCTTACTTTGGAAGAATCAGTATTGTGAAAATGACTATATTACCCAAAGCAATCTACAGATTCAATGCAATCCCTACCAAATTACCAATTGCATTTTTTACAGAACTAGAACAAAAAATCTGAAAATTTGTATGGAGACACAAAAGACCCCGAAGAGCCAAAGCAATCTTGAGGGGAAAAAATGGAGCTGGAGGAATCAGACTCCCTGACTTTAGACTATACTACAAATCTACAGTAATCAAGACAATATGGTACTGGCACAAAAACAGAAATATAGATCCATAGGACAGGACAGAAAGCCCAGAGTTAAACCCACACACCTGTGGTCAACTAATCTACGACAAAGGAGGCAAGGATATACAATGGAGAAAAGACAGCCTCTTCAATAAGTGGTGCTGGAAAAACTGGACAGCTACATGTAAAAGAATGAAATTAGAGCACTCTCTAACACCATACACAAAAATAAACTCAAAATGGATTAAAGACCTAAATGTAAGGCCAGACACTATAAAACTCGTAGAGGAAAACATAGGCAGAACACTCGTTGACATAAATCGCAGCAAGATCTTTTTTGACCCACCTCCTAGAGTAATGGAAATAAAAATAAACAAATGGGACCCAATGAAACTTAAAAGTTTTTGCACAGCAAAGGAAACCATAAACAAGACGAAAAGACAACCCTCAGAATGGGAGAAAATATTTGCAATTGAAGCAACTGACAAGGGATTAATCTCCAAAATACACAAACAGCTCATGCAGCTCAATGTCAAAAGACAAACAACCCAATCCAAAAATGGGCAGAAGACCTAAATAGACATTTCTCCAAAGAAGACATACAGATGGCCAAGAGGCACATGAAAAGATGCTCAACATCACTAATTATTAGAGAAATGCAAATCAAAACTACAATGAGGTATCACCTCACACCAGTTAGAATGGGCATCATCAGAAAATCTACAAGCAACAAATGCTAGAGAGGGTGTGGAGAAAAGGGAACCCTCTTGCACTGTTGGTGGGAATGTAAATTGATACAACCGCTATGGAGAACCATTTGGAGGTTCCTTAAAAAACTAAAAATAGAATTACCATATGACCCAGCAATCCCACTACTGGGCATATAACCAGAGAAAACCATAATTCAAAAAGACACATGCACCCCAATGTTCACTGCAGCACTATTTACAATAGCCAGGTCATGGAAGCAACCTAAATGTCCACTGACAGACGAATGGATAAAGAAGATGTGGTACATATATACAATGGAATATTACTCAGCCATGAAAGGGAAAGAAATTGGGTCATTTGTAGAGACGTGGATAGACCTAGAGATTGTTATACAGAGTGAAGTAAGTCAGAAAGGGAAAAACAAATATTGTTTATTAACACATATATGTGGAATCTAGAAAAATGGTACAGATGAACCGGTTTGCAAGGCAGAAATAGAGACACAGATGTAGAGAACAAATGTATGGACACCAAGGGAGGAAAGCGGGGGTGTGGGGCACAGTGGTGGGATGAACTGGGAGATGGGAATTGATGTACACACACTAATACGTATAAAATAGATAACTAATAAGAACCTGCTGTATAAAAAACATTAATAAAATAAAATTTAAAAAAAAAGAATGTTTGGTTGCATAAATGATACTGTTTAAACATAAAACATGTGAATGCTAAGCCTTCGCCCTAGTGGCTAGCTGACTGCACCATTGTATCAACTTTTCAAATCATAGTTAGATAGCTAAGCTGAGAAAAGTAGTTTCAGAGGTTTCATGTAGAGTGTACAAGAGTTGAAATTCCAGAAGTTAAGAACCACCTATATGCTAAGTGGCTTTCCAAAAGGTTGTAACAAATAGTAAAATCACCAGCAAACTATGAAAAGCATTTTTCCCATATACTTTTTGATATTATTGGAGGTTATTAAGCCTTAAATGTTCATTTTAACATGTAACAATATCACCTTGTTTTACTTTGCTTTTTTTTGATGGGTGGCTAAATTTTCCTTTCATTGCTTAGTTCTTTCTGTTTCAGGCACTCTTCCTGGTGCTTAAAGAATGTAAGTAAAATAGACAAAGATCCCTGTGTTCTAGCAGGGGAGACAAACACTAAAGAAGAAACATAATAAATAAATAATGCACTGTGTTAAAAGAGGAGGAAACAGGGTAAGGGGTATAGGGAGTGCTGGACTGGGAAACGGGCATTTTGTCATATTACATAGGGTGATTAAGGGGTTAGAGCAGGTTTCATTGAGAAGGTGAAATTTGAGCAAAGGTTGGAGGAGGTGAAGGAGAGGGCCGATATCTGTAGAAGAGTATTTCAGGAAGAGAGAACAAAAGATCAGGTAGGAGTGGACCTGTTCAACTCAGGGGACAGCAAGGAGACAAGTGCGGCTGGAGCAGATTGAACCTGTGTAGCTGATGACGTCAGAAAAGTAAAGAAGAGGATGGGGGAGGGGGCAATGTGAAGATTTGGGATTTTACTGATTGAAGTGGGTAGCCAGGGTAGGGTTTTAAGCATGAGTGAACAGATCCATGTTTTAAAAGAATGTGGCTATTGTATCTAGAATAGACTATAGGAAGCAAGAGTAGAAACATGATGAGTGGAGTGACCATGGTGGCAGAGATGGGGACTATGTATGGCCTCTTGGCATGAACTCTCGGTAAGGCTAATCTAGCCATCATCACCTCTGAATGTCCAACCTGCCGAATTCCCAATGTGGTACTATTCTCTGAGGGACCAACTGGTCCCTTGGTGACAAGTTGACTTCGTTGGGCCCTATGCATGCTGGAAGGCCAAGCAATTCATTCTCACAGGAATAGACATTTATTCTGAGTACAGGTTTACATTTCCTGCCAGCAGAGCTTCAGCCTATACCACTCTACAGGAGTTTACAGAGTGCCTGATCCATAGACCAGAACCCTACCTATCACAGCATCCAACCAGGAGACCCACTTTACAGTGAAGGAGGTTTGGGAGTGGCCCCATGGTCATGGGACATGTTGGTCTTATCACATACCACCCTTCCCCAGAAGCGCCAGCCTGAGAGAGTGACAGAACAATCTGCTGATGGTGCAGACGAAGCACCATCTCAGGGGCAATATTGTGTAAGAACAGGGTCTCATTCTCCAGGGTGCAATCTACAAACTGAATAAAAGTACCCTCTAGGCTCTAGAGTCTAGGGCACGGTGTCCCCAGCAGGAAGACTAATTGGGTCCAGGAATCAAGGCAGGGAAGCAGAATGGTCTCATTTACCACTCCCAGTGACCTACTGAGGATTTTTCTGTCCCCACAATTCTGGGACCTGTGGTGTTAGAAGTCTTGGTCCTCAAAGGGGGAGTACTTTGCCAGGGGACACAGCAATGGTCCCACTGAACTACAAGCTTTGTTGCTTATATTAAGAGACCAAAAAAGCAAGAAGAGTCATCAACTTGGGAGGGGCAATTGTTCCTTATCAGCGAGAGAAGGTAGGACCACCTTATACTCAGAACAAGAAGGAATATATGTGCAATTGACTTGGATGCCTCTTGCTACTCCCTTGCCCAGTTGTGACTATGAATGGACAAGTACAGCAACCAGACCTGAGAACAGTGGAAACACCAAAGGCTCATCCTCTTCAGGAGTAAAGGTTTGGGTCACACCACTAGGCAATGCACCAAGACCAGCAGAGGTAACTGATGAGAAAAAGGGGAATTTAGGATGGATAGTGGAGGAGGGAAATGATGAGTACCAGTAGTGGCCCCGAGACCAGCTGCCAGTATGCAGTGTGGGGTTTGTCCCACTGTCCCACTTCATTTAGGTTTCCCTTTAGTAAGAGAGGCTCAATGGGCCCCTGGAACAGCTGTTTCCTGAGTGTGTATGGAGAAGCGGGTTTACATGGTGCAAGCAGAGGCCTATTTCAGCCAAAAAAGTGCACTGCCTGGATAGCCCTTCAAGAAAAAAATTACCTGTGAGAACTTAGCTATGAGGAGTACAGTTAGCTGACAGCTCTTCCTGGGCAGCCTCTAGCCACTGAACATGGCAGGGATACCAGAGTCTGGCAATTTCATCCAAAGAGTGACTGCTCTAACAGGTAATCTGCACACCATTTACTCCCGTTGGGTTGGCTAATACTTTGTCAGATCTACATCACAATCTGAGTCTTTCTCTACCCAACGTTTCCTTCTCTCTTTCCTTTCACAGCAAACATATCAGCGTTGTGCTCTGAAGCATTCTGCTTCCTCCCTTGTATTCTTCACAGTTGATATCCACCAAAAAAACTTCTTGTACTCCTAACTCCATTTCAGTGTCTGAACTGACCTAGTGACTGAACAATGAATGAGACTCACAGGGCTGAGAAACTTGGGGTGGGGGAGGCAGGGTGGAAAATGAGGAAGGAAGGCAGAGCTAGAAGACAGAAGAAATTTTCAAAGCTCAATTGTTATGGGCTGAAGTTGTTTTTAAAAGTATATTTAATTGCAAAAGGAAATACTTTTAATAAAGAGTTGAAAACTTTAATTACAATAAGGAAATATTTGCACCACTCTATAAACATCTAGAACTTGGAAAGAGGTTCTATTAACATAAAGCTTACATCATAAATCACCAATAGGTTTTATAACCAATGGAGATGGGAGCCATGCGCCTTGCCTTTGGAAGGGCTTAAGTCAAACACTGCTATTTTTTTTTTTTTTTTTTTGTGGTACGCGGGCCTCTCAATGTTGTGGCCTCTCCTGTTGCGGAGCACAGGCTCCGGACGCGCAGGCTCAGCGGCCATGGCTCACGGGCCCAGCCGCTCCGCGGCATGTGGGATCTTCCCAGACCGGGGCACGAACCTGTGTCCCCTGCATCGGCAGGTGGACTCTCAACCACTGCGCCACCAGGGAAGCCCACTGCTATTTTTTTGAATAGGATCCCTAATCAGTCTTTATCCATTACTGTATATCCAACACAATGCCTGGCACAGAGTAGATGCTCAGAGAGTATCTGCTGGATAGGGGTGTGCCACACGGAACACCGTCAGTCAGGACAGACACTCTTGAGTCAGGAGGACCAGAGAATTCCAAGGAAGTTTCCTAATGTGAAACTCATGTGCAGTGAGCCTCTTTCTCTCACATCCCGCATCAACCCCATCAGCAAAACCTGTAAACTCTATTTTCAATAAATTGAGAATCCAGCTACTTCTTACCACTTGTAAAGTTTCCACACTAACACAAGTCACCAGTCTCTTATGGATTACTGCAATAACCTGCTAACTGGTCTCTTTGTGTACATCCTTGCTGTCCCCCCAGCCCACACCAAGAAGTTCTCCAGGCAGCACTCAGAGTAATCCTTTTAAAGCCTAAGTCAGATCCTGTCACTCCTCCCCCTTAAAATTTCTAATGACTTTCCAAGTTACTCCGAATAAAAGCCAAAGCCTTTACAGTGGCTTTGTGCTCACTGCCCCACTTCCTTTACACCTCTAATGCCACCAGCTACTCTCTCCCCACAGCTGTCCCAGCTCCTTCACCCGACATCCTGGGTATTTCTCCAATATGTCAAGGATACTTCTACCTCATGGCCTTGTACCTGCATGTGACAAATGCTATGTGAGTGTGAACATTTATGGCTATTATTGTTGTTCCCTCTACTTAGTCCCCTCTAATTCTACTCAGCAGCTGAATGTCTCCCTTCCTCACTTCTCTCTACTCTAATATCAACTATCAGGAAGACTTTCCTTGATTGACCCATATATCAGGCAGTCTCAGCAGAAAAATATACCACATTCAAATGAGGTATTGTTACAGATTGAACTGTGCCCCTCCAAAAGATTTACCTTAATTAGTTAAATTAAGTCATACTGGAGTACGGTGGGTCCTTAATCCAATATGACTGCTATGAAATAATAAGAAATATACCTATTGGTCTCTGCCCCTGGTTCTTGCTAATATTTGGTCTTTGACCTTGGTTCCTGACACAGGGCTCTCCAAAACTCTTATAATTTTCTGAGTGATAGCAGTTATCTGACACAGAGCTCCTAACCCCTTGGAATTTCCCGAGTAATAGGAATGTCTTTTGTTGTAATGAGGGGACTCTTGGTGGGCTCCTGGATGGGGGCTGGTCACCAGAGAGACTAAGCCATGATTAGAAGGTTGTAACTTTCAGCCCAACCCCCCATTCTTCAGAGAAGAGAGAGAGGCTGGAAATTGAGGTAAATAATTGATCACCCCTGCGTGATGAAGCCTCCATAAAAATCCCCAAAGTGCAGATTTTGGAAAGCTTCTGGGTTGGTGAATGTATCCACGTGCCAGGAGGGTGGGGCACCCCAACTCCACAGGGACACAAGCTCCTGCATTTGGGACTCTTCCAGATCTCACCCTATATATCTTTTCATCTGGTTGGTCATCAGTATCCTTTATCATATGCTTTATCATATAATAAGCTAGTAAACATGTTTCCCTGAGCTCTGTGAACTGTTCTAGCAAATGATCAAACCCAAGGAGGGGGTCGTGGAAATGCCAGTAGGTAGCTGCTCAGTCTGAAGTACAGGTGACAAGTTAGGACTTGCAATTGGCCTCTGAAGTAGGGGCAGTCTGGTGGGACTGAGCCCTTAACTTGTGTGATCAGGTGCTAACTCCAGGTAGTGTCAGAACTGAACTGAACGGCAGGACACCCAGCTGGTGTCTGCTGAGAACTGGGGAATTACTTGGTGTGGGAAAAAAGCCCACACATTTGGTGATCGGAAGTAAATATTAAGAGTAGTAATTGAGCGGTGAGTAGAGGAGAAACAATAGAGTTTTTCCTATTCTACTGGTGTCCTTATAAGAAGAGACACAGAGGGACAGACATACAAGTGTTGAACGTCACATGACGATGGAGACAGAGACTGAGGTGATGCAGCAAGCCAAGGGATGCCAATGACCGCCAGCAAACCACCAGAAGCTAGGAACAGGCAACAAAGAACTCACCGTGACAGGTGTCAGAGAGAGCACTGCCCTACCAACACCTTAATTTTGGACTTCTAGCCCCCAGAACTGTGAGACAATAAGTTTCGATTGTTTTAAGCCACTCAGTTCATGGAGATTCAATTAAAGGGACTCTTCACAATCATGTAGGGAAGCATACGGGGACACTGCAAGGACAGTACAGCACCCTGGAGTGAGAAGTAGGGGCCCTCTAGGCATGAAGGGGCAAGGTGGGGAGCAGGTACCAGAACCTGGAAGGAGAGAGTCACCTGGAAGGTCAGGATACAGAAGCAATGACCTTGTATCAAGAGCATTGCCAACCACAAAGAGGAATACATGGCCTAACTTCATTCTCCTCCCTTAGTCCTATCTCCTGCTGGGACTCCCCAGGAAGCCAACTGTGGTAGCCCATACAGGGCAGCCCTCTTGGGGCCAACTGCTGGGTGAAAAAGGGGTAAGAAGATGGGGGAGGGGAATGAAAAATATCTGGCACATTCGCTGTAGCAATACTATTTCGGCTCTGTACTATTGATCTTCTTCATGTTTTTTTTTTTTTTAAAAAGCACTTATCAGTACCCCATATACTATAAATATTGATAACTTTGATTTTTAGTTTATTATCTGTTTATCTATTATTCCACTAGAATACAAACTCCATGAGGGCAGGGACTTTGTTTCTTGTTGTATCCTCAGCACCTAGAACAGTTCCTGGCATGGAGAGAGTCTCAAGAACTATTTGATGCGTGAATGGCTTGGAGTGTGGCATTTTTACCCTGGTATTTTCTAAGTCAGCAGCTGCTGCATCTCTGCTTGCTCATCTTCTTCCCTGAAATTACTTGACTGATTTCCAAAAATGCAAGCAAAATTCCCTGGCTTGTTACCAAGTATTTGGAATCAATGACTCCCTCCTGTCTTTTTATCTTGGCCCAATAGCTCTTGAAGAAGCCCAAGGCCTATCCTACAAGGCCTTGCTCATAAGCACCCTCATCTTGGTGGCCTTTGCGTTGGGGGGTTGGAGGGGGTCTTATCATCTGTCATGTGAACGGTGGGACTCTTGGCAAACACATCTACATCAGACGAGGAGGCATACAGGCTGTCCAACCTGTACTATTTAGCCAAGCAAATAAAAAGTAATAATTTCAGGTAGAGCCATGAAAATCTTTAAACCAGGGTACTGTTGTACTATCACATGGAGTTTTGTGGGGCTCAGATGAGATTATCCATGGAAAGTGCCTCAAATGGTGCCTTGCCTAAAGCGTTAATGTATGTTTATTATATATTATTAAAGTTGTTGAAGAAGTCCTCTGTGAGGAAGTAAATTATGACTTGGACCCTGAATGATGAAAAGGAGATAGTCAATTAGAGATCTGGAAAGAGAGTTTCAGGCTGAAGTAACCTCAGCTGCAAAGGCCCAGAGACGAGAACCAGCTTGGCCTGTTCGAGGGATGACAGTGAACAAGAGGGAGACAGAAGGAAAGAGATGGGGCCAGAGGGTTTGGCAAGTATCAGATCATGTGAGCTCCCCAAGGCCAGGTAAAGAGTTTGAATTTTATTCTTAAGTATAATTAGGTATTAAGAGTAGATGTGACATGATTTATATTTGAAAAAGACCACTCTGCTGGGGAGGTTGAAAAAAGAGTAGAAGTGGAGAGACCAGTTGGGAGGCAGGGGAAAGATACTGATGCACTAGCCTAGGGTTGTAGAAGTAGAATTGGGAGAAATGGCTGAATTGGGGATATAACTTGGAGAATAAAGTTGATAGGACTTGATAATGGATTAGGTGTGGTGGTTGGCAGGGGTGGGGTGGGGGGAGGAAGAGAGGGAAGAGATTTATCAGGGATGATGACTAGATTTTTGGTCTGAGCACCTGGGTAGATGGTGGTGCCAGGAACTAAGATGGGGGAAAACTGGGAGAGGAGCAGGTTTCAGAGGGAGGGGAGGTCCAGAGGGAATCAACGGTTCTGTTTGGCCATGGTAAGTTTCAGAGGCTTACTATATTTCAAGTGAAGATATTGTGTAGGCAATTGGCTAACTCTATCCATAGCTAAGGGGAGAGGTCCAGGCTGGAGGTATTTCAAAACAAGGGGCAGGATGAGATCACCTGGCGACTAGCAGTAGATATACAGGAATACAGAGGGCGGAAGGTTAGATACTGAATTACAATACAGGGAGATATGTGCTGTGAATGGGGCAACACCAGGTTAGTGGAGAGGGAGGCTGGTCGGCAAAGTTCTGTGGAAGCATTATATCCACAGAAAACCAAGCAGTGACATTTTATCAGTGAGGATGCTGGTCCAGAGAGGTAATTTGCAATTAGTCACACAGCTAGTGACCTAACTGTAACTTTATACTTGAACTACTTTAAGTCAAAACCTATTAAGAGGCAGGATAGTCAGGCACCTAGGAACACAGGCTCTGGAGTCATTCTGCTTGCGTTCAAATTCTGGACCTGCCACTTACCAGGTGGGTGACTCCAGGTACATTACTCATCATCTCTATACTTCAGTTTTCTTATCTGTAAATAGGCATACTACAAATAGCTATCTACTTAGGGAATGCTTACTATGTTTCTGGTACTAAGATTTTACATACATTATTCAACACCCCCCTCCAATAATCAATGAAGTTGAATGCTATTATTATCCCCATCTTACTGATGAGAAACCGAAAGCATATTTACGCATTCACAAATATTTACTGTGCCTGCATTACATGTTTCTTCATGCTAGGGGTACATCAGGAGATACAACAAAGTCCTTGCCTTTGTGCAGCTTGTCTGTGATTTACTGAAAGGAGAAAGATGATAAACCTAATAAATATGTATACTATATGGCAATTAGAAGATGATAAATGCTATAGGAAAAACACCAGGGTAATGGAGCTAGGAAAGTTGCTGTTTTAAGTCGGGTATCCAGGGTAGACCTCTCCGAGAAGGCGACATTTGAGCAAAGATTTGAAGGAGGTGAGACAGCGAGCCACCCAGGTAGCTAGGGAAAGAAGACTCGGAGCGGAAACAGCAAGGGCGAAGGTAGGCTCTCAGGTGAGAGCGTTTGTCTAACATCCACCAACAACGCCTAGGGCCAGCCGTGAGAGTAAGATATGAAAGGAAGGGGCTGTGTATCCAGTTCTAAGAACTTTGACTTTTACTCTGGGTGAGATGAGGAACCACTGGACAGTTCTGCCCGGGGGAGTGATATAACTTGACCTTGTATTTAGGCTCAAGGTCCATCAAGGCAGTCTAGCGCTGGAGTCAATTCTCTCAGAATAAAAGAATCAGTCGCCGGCACAAGGACTCAGCCACACAGCGAGCGCCCTGCAAGCGCCGGCCCACTACTGTGGCTGTCACAATCCTTTCACTTAAACCCCGCCCCGACCTACCGCCCTCTAGTTCCCCAGCTCCAGGGCTCCGCATCCACTCAGTCCGGTCTCCACGTAGCGCTTCCCCGGCTATGGATTGCGCAACTCAGACAACAGGGCGGAGCCTGGACGTGGGCGGAGTCTGGACGTAGGCCGAACCGCGGCGGGCTTGGAGAACGCCCGGGCCGAAGACTCTCCATGGAAGCCCCGAGAACCCCGAGACGCCCACTGACTGCGCCTGCGCACGCGCAATCCAGGCCGCCGACATTCCAAAACGGTAATCCGCGCCGCCCCGCCCCAATTCCGGGGCGGAGTTCTTGGCTGCGCCTGCGCACAGGCTCGCCGCACCCTACGCCTGCGCGTTCAGCCAGCCCGACCCCATCCCCCAGGTTTTTCGGGTGGGGGAGGGGGTGCGTCTCGGCGAGTCACGATGATGGCGGCCACCATCCTGTGGTGAGGTAGCGGATTCTCTGCTGATCTCGCAGAGCCCCTGGCGCTTCCTGCAGACTCAGTGGCTGGCGCCGGGCTCGTGAGGAAGCACGGTGGCTCGTGCTCGCGAGGAAGGCCGCAGTCGCGGAGGCAGCGGCGCGGCCCGGGGCCAGGGCTGGGGGAGAGGCCGCTCTGCAGGGCGAATGTGACAAGCCCCCACCCCCACCGCTTTCCTCCCTAGTGCGCGAGGAGCGCGGGCGACCCCGGGGCCCCGCCAGGCCACAGACCCCGCCCAGCGGCCAGCACCCGGAGCAGGCCCGGCAGCGGAGCTGCGCGGCGGCACCATGCTGGTCACCCTGAAGACCCTACAGCAGCAGACCTTCAAGATCGACATCGACCCAGACGAGACGGTGAGTGCGGCGGGAGCGCGGAGCCCGGCACCGGGCAGGGGAGGCGCGCGAGGCGCCCACCGGGCCTGGGCTTGGGGCGGTGCGGCGGGGCCGTGTGCGGGGCCCCGGCCTCAGCTTCTAGAGGGGCCCGGCGGCGCGCCCGAGCGGGGAGACCTCCGGTACACCCTAGAGGGCCCGGCGAGCGGGGTCTTGGGCCCCGGGCGCTGGATGAGGCCTGCGGGCTCCGAGCGCGGGCACGGCCCGGGGGCCCGGCGGCAAGCGGCCCACCGGACCTTCAGAGTTGGCTGTGGGCTTTGTGGCAGGAGTAAGGGGAAGCAGTGGTCGGACACCGAAGCCCTGGTGGCAGATGGCGTGGAGTACACGCCCGCTGGGCACAGGAGGCCTCGGCCTGGGCGCTCTCGGCGGAGGGTCCAGAGGGGGAGGGGAGGTCAGGGCTGCCTCGGCGGTCTAGCCGGGCTCCCCGATGGTGGGTGCACGGGTGGGGGAGGGAGATGTCGGCGTCACCACTGTCCCTGAGTGGACCTGGTTAGGCGCTGAGGTCTAGGAAGCGCTAACTGGAGATAATGAGCCTTAAATAAAAAGTATCAGATTCCGTCTGCTGCACAGTGAGAGGCGAGTGGTGAGGGGTGGTGAAAATGCATTCTTTGCCCCCTTCGCCGCAGAATTGGTGACCCTTTTATTTGCCTATATCTTGAATCGTTTCGCTGCAGTTCTCCCGCCACCCAACCCACACCCATGTGTAGATTGCCCTTTGAGCCCTCTTTGGTGGTGAAGTTTGTTGGGTTAGAGCCCTTGAAATCCAGGCTCAAACTTAACTCCAGATTAATGAGTTCCCTGTGTTAGAAGTCTTGAAGTTGTAGGAGTCGGAACTCTGCACCCAACCCCCAAGTAATAGCCTTTCAGGGGAGAAAAAAAGAAAATAAAAACTTTGAATCTCTTCTGTAAACTCTTGAACACCTCAGAAGTTCACGTGTTAAATTCTCATGTCATCCTGTGTATTTGTGAGTGCAAAAAGGCACTGTGTTGAAATCAGTACAACTTTTTGCCAAGATCTAAAAATGCCATTCAGTGTAAACTTATTTGTGTTCTGGAATTGTGATGCTGTACACCATTGAGGTTGTCATAAGGCTGTATTTAAAGCAGCAACTTTCAGCCCATCTGTATTTTTAAGAATAGGTAATTCAATTTTGGTGGAGATCTGGGGCCTTAGTGTTAGTTAATTAAATAATCCTGAGCTCCCATGTGTGGCTCTAACTTATTTGCTATGTGCCTGTTTTGCAAAGATGTGAAGATTAAATATTATTTAATTGGTGGTCAGTAAATGGAATCGATTATTAATCACTCCATACCTTTGAGTGAGGGTATAGTGTTATGTTTTACCTATATCATTTAATCTAAAGTTTTCTACACCTTTAATTATTTAAAAAAAGTAGTTCCCAACCTTTTTGGAATTGTGGTACTAAATGATTTTAGTTCAAGATATTTAATTATATGTGTAAATATGCTGTGTGGTAAATTCTTAAAGGTGCAGGAGATAGCAATTTTAGATGAGAAATTCAGTGTTCTCAGAAGTAATTGACAACACCCTGTGGATTGCTATTACTAACAAAAATCATATTCTTCCTGAGTATTCCTTTACTGCTTGGTGTATACTTGGAAGTTAAAGGATGAAAGTTAATGCAGCTGTTTAATGTTTTCAGACGAAACTTTTCATAAAATGTTATTGACTTTGGATTTTTGTAGTGACACGTGTTGGTGCTGCAGGAACTTTACCAGCTTATATTCACAATTAATTCCAAGATTATTGAAACCTAAAGGGTTTTTTTTTTGGTAAATATCTGTGGATTTATTGAAGTTATGCAGTGACTTTCTACAGCTCCACTGAATTATTTATGTTCTATAAAGTTTGTATAGCTCTTTAGGCATTTTATGCATTCTTTATCTTAGAGCCAATATTGTATTTGTATAGATTCTTAACTGTACTTGCTGTTTTCCAGTTTATTTCCAAGGGGATTTAAGTTATATGAAACATACTTCTAGAGGTATATTTTCAGAAAGCTCAGTTGTTACAGAGAGTTGCTTCTTTAGCTTTTTATTGCTGTTTGTCCAAATATAATTTTGTTGCTGTTTATGTAAATATAAAAGCTAACATTGTTAGGCTGGGACAAGAAATGAAAACACTTAATCTGGATATACTGGAACATTTACATTAAAATGACTTGTGGGTTTTTACTTTAATGGACTTAAATTTTAAAAATGGGAAAAATGTTAGAACTATTTTAATTCCATCTTTATAGTGATTTTTAATTAAATATTTATTTTTGATACAGTATTTGAGAAAATTCCAGTAAGAAAAGAAGCAATGAAAATTACATAAATAGAGGGAGGCTGTAAGTGTCCTGTTTATAATTTGTGAAAGCTAGATAACCAAGGATATTAGAAATAGATCTAAAATAAAGGGAAAAAAATAGGATTTTACTGAGACCTCTAGGGAGATTCACATAAAATGAACAGATTTTGGTCTCTAAGACCTCTGTTTTGGCTGCTCAAAGGTTTTATTTTTACCTAGAAGGAACTAAGAAACCTTAAGGAACTTAAGTAACTTGAGGTGGCCGGTATAGAAACTTGTGAGCTTGAGATGAGCAGGAGCGAAAATGAGTGAAAGGACTCAGAGATAAGAGGAATCATGGGAGTGAATCATTTGCTCAACAAGTGAATGTTCAGTGAGCTTTGACTGGCAGAACTGGAGGAGTACAGGGACATGGGAGACATGGTCTGGGTCTTCTTGGGAGCCATATTGACATAGTCTTAGCTCCGTCAGTGGCTATAGAGTAGATGCACAAAGTAGAAAAAGCAAGAGGATTTGTTTTTAAGGTGTTTGTATTTGCTTTAGTGTTTGAATGTTGAAAGTCCTCCCTTGCCTCTTTTTTAACAAGAGAAACTTTCTTAACATTCATTTGCCATTTTGTACCATTTACTTGACCATTACCATGCACTGCCTTTAGTGTTAACCATTACAAAACAGTGATTTTATTATTACAATAATAATTCATCTCCTCATAGAATAACTGGGGAAAAAACCAACAGTAAGTTTCAGGTGAGACTTTAAATGCATAAGCTGAAATATGATTGTATTATATAAGTGACATCAAAGTTATGTGTATACATTGGAAGTTTTTGGTAAGAGAATTGTGAAGATACAGTAGTTTTAATTTCTATAGACAGTATATCTAATATGCTATGCAGTAATCTGCAAAGAATTAACCTCACTTTGTGGTATATTTGTGTAATGGTGATTATGCTATAAAATACTACTTGAGTACTAGTCTTGTACATGGGATTTACTAGCCATCATTTATTAGCAAATTGTTCCCATTGTGGCTTATTGTATTTTAACAGAGTTGTGCTGAAGATAGTACCTTATTATGGAAGTTCCCTAGATTATTAAAACATTAAGTAGTAAACATATTAAAACACTGTATCACAGAGGTAAAAACTAACGTTTCTTGGCATATTGGTAAAACAAAATACTGTAGTACCTGGGAAGCCTGGTATGGTTTGTATCAGACCTTTGCTCTTTCTATACTTGGCACACAGTAGGCATTTAATAAAGATCTTTTGAATGAATTAAATACATTTTTTGGTGAATTGCCAAGTCAATGATCCCTCAGTGTTTGCATGTTGATTTATTTACTGTTTGTTGAATACTTACTAAAAATATCAGGTCTTGCTGTCATGGTGTGTACATTATAGTGGAATAAATTAGTCGAAAGCAAATTTTAAAAAACATAGTGGTAAGAGTTATGTAGAGAATTGAAATAGGGTGAGGTAATTTGATAGTGTATGACTGGGTGGCTACTTTTAAATTGGTCACAGAAGGCCTTTCTAAATAAGGTGACATTTAAACTGAGATCTGAATAGTAAGCACTCAGAGATGGGGAGAGTGTTTTCTGTAGGGAAAGACCTTTAAGAGTGTGTTTTGGGAATCAAAAAAAGGCCTGTATTGTTGATCTAGTAGTTAAAGGAGAAGAGAGGTAAGGGATTAGAGTTAGGCAAGGGGCCAGGGCCTGTAGGGCTTTGTAATAAACTGAAGGTTTTCAATGTAAAATAGGAGGCCTTTGGGGGCTTTTAAGCAGAGGAGAAAAATTATTTTTTTTATGATTTGAAAAGGTTACTTTGCTGTATGGAGAATAGATAGTAGGAAGACCATTTAGAAGGCTTGCACAACAGTCTTAAGAGGTCAAGGCTTTGACCAGGGAAGTAGGAGTGGAGATACAAAGAGAGGTGGAGGGATTTGAGATATGATTGGGAGGATAGAGTTGAGAGAATTTTTTGATGCGTTGGAGTGGGGAAAATTGAGAAATCAAAGATTAAACATAGGTTTTGGTTGTATAACTTGTGTGAATACTTGTGTTCTTTCCTGAGATGTGGAGGGATGGGAGAGGGGCAGGTTTAGGGGTTGGGGTGGAAACTCAAGACTTAAGTTTAAGATGCCTATTAAACATTCAGGTGGAAATGACAAGGAGATTTGCTATGAATTTCCGTCCCAAAGGGGCATTTGGGCTGGAGTTAGAGACATGACAATAAGCAGCATATATGTTTGACCTCAATCCATTGGACTGGATGAGACCATCTTGCCACAGTCTTTTTCAGTGTCCATGCCTTGCAAAATTGAGTCCAAGTGCCTAGATTATCCCTTATGTGTAATTAACTTCTCTGCTACTGGAATTGAGGAACCCTGGTGAGAATGTAGTGGGATGGGGCTTAGGGCTGAAGCCTGGGATGCTATAACACGTGGAGATTGAGTACTGAAGAGGTCAGTTAAGGAGCAACCTTTGAGGTAGGAAGAATCCAAGAGAAGAAAAAAGTTTCAAAGAGGAAGAAAAGGTCAAATGTATCTACTGCTTGAGAAATCAGAAGTAGGATTGAGGAATGAGTGGGAAACATGTGAAAATGATCACAATAATTCTGAGCGTCACAGCCTATGGTAGGCATCGTTTAAAACACACACACACACACACACACACACACACACACACACACACACACACACACACACACACACACACACACACACCAGAATTGTGGAAAATATGTAATAGTGTATGTTTTAAAAAGAAGAAATGGAGACCAGCATTATTGGTAACTTGCCTGGGGTCATACAGCAATGGCCTTGGTAGTTTTACTGTCTGTGAATGATGTTCTTGCCCATACTCTGACCTTCTGTTCCTTAATCGCTCATCCATTGATCTTTCCTTCTACTCTACCTCAGTTATTCAGACTCATGACTGGTAACCACCTCTTATCACAACCAGTAACTGTAGCTCTTCCCCCCATCCACAGTGATCAGTTTTTAGTATCCCACTTAACTTCCCTCTGATTCCAATGCTAATGAGACTTACAGTCTATTCCATCCATACTCCTTTTCACTGGCCTTCCCCTCGTGCCCAGCTAAGATAGAGTCAGTGACTATAATCACTCCCTTGCAAGGGTCAGGTATAGCATGTCTCTTGAGCCAGGCTGCCTAAGTTTCAATCCTGGCCTTAGTACTTGCTGTGTGATGTGACCTTTGGCAAGTTACCCGATTTTGTGCCTGTTTCCTCATCTGTAAAAAGAGAACACAGCCATGGAAGTACTAACCTCACAGGATTGTTTTGATGGTTATATGAGTTTGATGTGATACACAGAGTGCTTAGTGATAGTGCTTAACAACATGGTCCCACTCTCACTCCATTATTCTTGTTTGAAATACTCCAAATATGATTAAATTCAAGTCTGTGTCTGTACCTGTGCAGCTAGAAGGCGAACACATAGGCACCTTGACTTGTCTCACTTAAATTCCTGAACAATAATCGTAATCAGGCCCTTGTAGTGACAGTCATACATTTCACTATTCACTTTTCCACTGTCATAGGCAGATTTCATATCATCTTCTCTCTTTATTTTCAATCAGTGACCCTAGATTTTAGGTTTTATTGAAAATATAGAAACAGTCGGGACAGAACTTTTACAAGATCCTACTGGAACTCCCTACCTGCTAGCCTCCTTTTATTGTGGAGATAGCTATGTATTGTGGATGGTGCTATCTAAGGCCAATCCCCCCCCACTTTAACACAGCATCCTAAACTCTTGTCGTTTATGAAGGACATCACTCCATCAGTTCTCCTTTTCTACAATCATTGATTTTTCCATTTCTAAATTTATTTAATTTATTTCTGCATTGGCTCTTTGCTGCTCTGCGCGGGCTTTCCCTAGCTGTGGTGAGCAGGGGGCCACTCTTGTCTGTGGTGCTCGGGCTTCTCACTGCAGTGGCTTCTCCTGTTACGGCGCACGGGCTTAGTTGCTCCGTGGCACGTGGGATCCTCCCGGACCAGGGCTCGAACCCGTGTCCCCCTGCATTGGCAGGCAGATTCCCAACCACTGTGCCACCAGGGAAGCCCAATTTTTCCATTTCTAGAGTATCTAAACATTTTCCTTGTCTTAATAAAACCCTCCCTTGTCTCCACATTTGTCTACTCCTCCATTTCTCCCTCTTCCTCACATCAGAACTTAAGAGTAGCTCTTGAGTCTGTTTGCTTTTTTTTTTAACATCTTGCTCTTTCAAATACATCATGCTATTCCTAAACTAGAGGAGAGTTTTCTCCCACTTTATAGTTGCCCTGTGCCCTTGAGCATAGTACTTAAATCTCTTTTCTTGTGAGTAAAATGGGAGTAATAATACTTTACCTGCCTTCCTCGTAGAGTTGATCTGAAAATCAGATGAGATTATGGATCTGAAAAATTTTTGGTGAATTGTGAAATCAGAAATAAATCTATGCAATTTCTTTTTTAACAAGTCCTGTTTACAGTTATTTTGATCAGTATTTTCACTGTCCTTTTTGAACAAGGTTTGTGTAAGTGAGATATCCTCATTTTCTTAGCTTGATGTAATCAGCAATTTCAGTGTTGAGAGCAGTGTTCTAGCTTTAGCTTGGAAATTGAGATTATTTGATAGATAATGTATAAAATTTCTGTTGCCTTTGGAAAGAAATGTGCTAAATTTAAGCCTGCTGTAGAACAGTGAATCCTGCTGAAGGACACCATGTCTGTTGCCTATAAGTTTGGATAAATACATTCCTTGTGTAATGTCTCAAAGAGCTAATTTTATAATAGAATGAACTTTATAAACCCTTTAACATTACATATACCTATTCCAGCAGAGGAAGTAGACCAACTACAAATGACTAATATGTACGAATAGGTCCTAGATACTTCAACAGGTAGATAAAAATTGTTATTTGTCTCTCCCTCTGCCCTCTCCGCCACACACTTCTGGTTGAATGAGGTAGGTGGCTTCTTTGTAGTATGTTAGATCCATTTTCTGCCTATATAGAAACTTGAAAATTTACAAGTAACTTGGGAGTTTCTACTTTTCAGTCTTCAAAGTCTGTGTCTGTTTTGATTGTTGAAACCATACTGTTAGGGATATATTTTATAATAGAAGAGATTAAATTGGCGTAAATAGGTAGGTTTAGGAGCCTGAATACCATAGTTTCTGTGGGGGGAAATTAATTCTGTATTTAAAATTATATTTTAAAAAGTAGCCTTTTGGATCATAACCCTAATTTGAGAATTGGTTGCCTTTGTTTACTGTTTATCCACATATTATTAATACTGTAGTCTTAGTTATTTCAGTTAAAAAAAAAAAAACAAAACTCTTGTGCCACATTTTTTTCATTCCTTGGGTCCAGTAGGGAGATTTTTCCTGTTGCACTGATGTCAACCAACATCTTCATAATTCTGTTTTTAGAATTAGCAGAAACCAACTTTGTGGAAGAGATTCAGGAAATACTCCTTGGTGCCTGCACCAGTTTCTCAAATGGAGGGATACCACCCAAGGAACCAAAGAGGAAAAAGCTTTGCCCATAGCGTAAATCTATGAAATTCTTTTGTAAACATATTTGGCTTTAGGTCTCTGTTTCCTTTTGCTAATCGTTTAATTGCCAAAACTTATTTGCTCTTACTAATTTTTTTTTTTTTTTTTTTTTTCTGTGGTACGCGGGCCTCTCACTGTTGTGGCCTCTCCTGTTGCGGAGCACAGGCTCCGGACGCACAGGCTCAGCGGCCATGGCTCACGGGCCCAGCCACTCTGTGGCATGTGGGATCTTCCTGGACCGGGGCACGAACCCGTGTCCCCTGCATCGGCAGGCGGACTCTCAACCACTGCGCCACCAGGGAAGCCCGGAAGAACTACTTTTAATGGTGGTTGGCCTGAACTAGGGTAGTGCCATGGGATGCAATATAGTGTTCACATTGGGAAGTAGTTAGATGGTAAGTTGGAACAACTGAATAAATGATTTAATGTGAGGAATATAGGAGAAGGAAGAGACAAATACCTCACAAGGGAATGGGATGAAAAAGGATAACTGATCTGCTTTTGTGTTGGCACTTTTTCATAGTGATTATCTCCCTTTTGGGGAAAAAATAAAAACTACGTCAACTATGTTTAGTATTAGATGTTGAGTATATTTTTCTTTTAAAATGCACAATTTTGTAAGAGAGAAGTATGTGGCTAGAAAAAATTTGACTTCTTGAGTGTTAACCATGCATTGTCTCTAGTTGAATCAATGGTAAACTCCCATTCTTTATCTAGGGGGAAATAAGCAGCAAAATGAAAGTTTAGTTCCTGCTTCTTGTTTGTTAGCCTTGGAGAAGCCTGGTTATTTACTGGGATCATAGTGCTCAGTTTTAGATCCATCCTGTTGAGATGACTTATTGGAAGTATTGGCACGGGGCTCAGCACAGAGGAGTCATAACTACATTGGCTGTTGGACATAACCTTTCCAAGGGAAACCATGTGCAGAGTTGCTACCTTTTCCTTCTTTGCAACATCCAGAAAGAAGGCCTTTCTTTATAGCTGTTTTAAAGTATGCTCAATTTGATTGAGTTAGGGAAGACTTAGACAAAGTAGTCTAGAAACCATCTTTCAGCAATTACATTATGGTTGAGATGCCTATGGGACATCCAGTGAAGGTGTCAAGTAGAGTCAGGAGAGAGCTGGGCTAGAGATACACATGACATATGAATGGTTCTTAAAACTAGGAGTAGTTGAAATGGATTATCCTAGAAGTCTGTGTAGAAGAAAAGGCAGTCTTGGCCATAGCCCTAAGTAACACTTAAAGGTCTCGGCAAGGAAGAGGATTTCAAAAAGGAGTGAACAAAGAGATAGGAGGAAAACCAGAAGAGTGTGGTGTTATGGAAGCCAAAGGAAAACAGTGCGTAAAGGAGAGATGAGTCAGTACTGTCAAATGTGGCAGAGAGGTCAAGTAATACTACAGAGGAGGACTAAGAAGTATCTGATGATGATGTTGCTGAATTTAGTGGTACTGGTGAGGGCAGTCTTAATGGAATTGTGGGAGTAGCACTACTGCAGAAAATAAGCTGCAGAATGAGAACAAAGTCTGTGCCTCAGTTTATCAGCATTGTGTTGCACCCTGGAGTAATAAGTGTGGGGTTATGAGTAAGTAAAGACAATGTATAGTTAAGTTTTTGAAAATTACTTGAGACTAAGAGGAGGAGGAGACTGTGGGGGATTTTGTGTGTTTTTAAGATGATAGAGAATTGGGTCTGTTTAAGTGTGAATGGAAATGAAGTGGCTTTGAGGGAGAGGTTGAAAATACAACTCGGCGGGGTGGGGGAGTAGGAAACAATGAATCTAGCAAGGTACTGGAGAAAGGAATTAGATTTGAAGAGAGGGATAGCTTTCATTTAGTAGGAAAGAAGATTGAGATTAGGTGGATCTGGACGCAAAAAACCATGTGTCAGTTTGGTAGCAGAAAGTTGAGGGTGTGAGTTCCTGTGGTGTCTTCTGTACCTTGAAGTAGAAAATGGTCATCTGCAGGGGGTTGCGGGGGAGTGTTGGGAATCAGATTTAGAGGAGAGTACAGGTTTCAAACAACCTCTTGGAGGAGGGAGAAGAGGGCTAACCAGGGGAACAGAAGGATTGGGGGTGTCGTTCTTTTTCTCCAGTAACATTTAGAAGACTGGATATAAATGTGGATAGGCAGCTGGTTAGACATTAAAGGTGAGATGTGTTAGATAAGTGAGGTAGAAGAGTATGACACCACAGTGGTTGAAGTAAATTTTATTTTGAGTACTGACAAATAAATTCAACTGTGCTGGTCCAGATGTGGAGTTTTACCTGGTAGGAGCAACAGAAAGGCAAACAAGTCTGTGATGTTAGGAAGAAAGTGATAGAAGCAGTGGCATTATTGTCTAAGCTGAATAGAGCTTGCAGTAAAGATCAGAATGAATGAAAGTAGAGGCTCAAGGAACCAAAGTTGTAATGAGATGCAAGACCAGGTGTAGTGAACAGTTACTGAGAGAGCTGGTGGGAATAGGAGATTGGCACTTACCATTTCAAAGAGCATTTTGGGGATGATGAGATTCAGCCTGTGTCCTGAATGACTGTGAGTAGATGACTTAAGTGGATTGGAAGTAAAGATCATTGGGTTGAGGTTAAGGAACAATGCCAGAAGTTTGGACAGGTCAGGGAACCTGGTTCCAAAGTCTGGTTCACTTCTTTTCTTTTTTTTTGATGCCGTTGTAAACAGGATTGTTTACTACAAGGTATTTTTTTCATCTTTATTGAGATATACTTCAAATACTACAAAAGTTCACGTATTTTCTTTGACACATGACCCAAGGTGGTTTTGCTGCGTTGAATCCACACACACACACACACACACACACCCTCTGCCCCCAAAATGTCAAGGTGTCCTGGCATATTGCCCACAAAACATTATATCATTTGATACCCTTGTTCTGAGTGTGTCTCTTCACACTTATCACCAAAAATTGTTCAAGACAGTCTTTTCCAGTATGACCGTCTATTGGATTAATGATGTCTGACATTAAAATTTGTGCTTTTGGTTACTAATGATGTTGAGCTTTTCTTTTTATTGGGTGTATAATTGTGAATTGCCTGCCCCTGTCATTTGTCCATTTTTCTGTTGGCACAAGAACCATTTTCTACCATTTCTCTTAACTTTTTATTTGCATTTTTTCTTTTGTTATGTGTCTTGTTATTTCTATTTGAGTTGCGTGCTTAGTTTATTAATTTTCCTTCTTTAATAATAAACATGTTTAGTGTTAGTCTATGATTACTTTTTTAACCACATCATATAGGTATTGTTATGTAGAGTTCTCATTGTTATGTTTTAGTATTCTTTAATCACAGTTTTGATTTTTTGAAGCAATGTTATTTAGTAGTAAAATGACTAGAGGGTTTTTTTGTTGTTGTTTGTCCTCCTTTCCCACTCTTAATCATATATATAGCAGGTTGAGATTCTTGTGATGGATTTCCACTTTGGGGATATCAGAATAGCAGTGATGCTACTGGCCCACTTCAGGAAGATCAGTATAGCAAGGGTGATTTATGTGGCATTTGCAAAATACTCTGCTCTAAAGCTTGGAGTCAGAAGAGCTGGTTTTGGATTTCAGCTACTACTTAGAGTAGCAATGTGATTTGGGGAGGAACCCTACCTTTTGTATCCCTATTGTGACAGTTTTCCACTTAAAGCTCAGAGCTATCAATTCAGACAATTTTTTTTTTTTTTTTTTTTTTTTGCGATACACGGGCCTCTCACTGTTGTGGCCTCTCCCATTGCGGAGCACAGACTCCGGACGCACAGGCTCAGCGGCCATGGCTCATGGGCCCAGCCGCTCTGTGGCATGTGGGATCTTCCCGGACCGGGGCACGAACCTGTGTCCCCTGCATCGGCAGGCAGACTCTCAACCACTGCACCACCAGGGGAGCCCCAGACAATTTTTAGAAGAATTCTGGGAACTGAAGGAAATGGAATTTTCCCCCTTGATTCTTGGTCATTTAAAGTAGTGAAATTTAGTTCCATTATGTCTCCTTGCCTTTTTTTTTCCTACTCCTGTGCCACCCTACTTCAGAAATTGATTGCACTCTTTTTCTAAGTATCAATACTTCATAATGAACCTGTGGTCATGTAATTTTAGGGATGGAAGACCATAAAGATCATGTATTCCAGTCCCTCTTTATAGATGAGACTGATGTTGAGAAAAACTGAGCTACCTGTTCAAGATCATTGAAGTAATACAGTGGTTCTCAAGTTTGGCTGAACTTTGAAACCAACTGTAAAGCTTTTCAAAAATATTGATGTCCAGACCCACCCTCAGAAATTATATTTTAATTGGTCTTTGTAAAGCTCCCTCAGGTGATTATAATGAAACATTAGCCACTTTTAAAGTGAATAATTTGCCTTTTAACATTCACATTTAACTTTTTTTTATTATTGTGGACAAGACCACTTTATTTCTTAGACCTTTTAGATTAGAGAGCTTTTCTTTACTTTCTTACTCTGTGAGAAATAAGCCCATAAACTTTATAGTGAGAATCAAAACTTTCTGCTTTTGAAACCTTTATTTTGAATAGACTTATAAAGTCAACTGATAAAGTCTTTTTTTAAAAAACTGTGTACGTGGAACAGATGGTAAAACAGTTTATACTTCTACCTAGTAGTATGGGTTGTTAATAATAGGTCTTTTTGACGTAATATTATAAAGACATGATCTTTGAAGTTTTTGGAGTCATTGATAGTATGTATAAAATTTTTATCTTGCATCATTTGTTCAGATTCTGGATTTTCATTTGCTTAGACTTTTTCAAAAATCAAAAAATTTTTTCCTATAGGTAAGAGCACTGAAAGAGAAGATTGAATCTGAAAAGGGTAAAGATGCCTTTCCTGTAGCAGGTCAAAAATTAATTTATGCAGGTATGCATTAAATGCTGAAATTAATATGCCATTTTCTTGTGTACTGTGACATTCTTTAGTTTTAGAAATTGCCATCTTACAAACTGTAGTGTATACAAATTGATTGTCAGAAACATTGTACAAATAAAAGCAGAGAATGAACAGTCATTTGAATGTTATTAATATTCAGTCCTCTGTTTTTTCACATTTGCTTTATATATTTCTCCATGCAGTGATGTTAGATAGTTTTGCTTATTAGTTTTATCTTTTGTAAGTATTATGTAACTGGCTGTATTTGTTTTGTTTTGTTTTTTGAATTTAAAAATTTTTTTATTGAATTAGTTTGTGTGACATTGTATAAGGTGTACAGGGTGTTACTCTGATACACTTATATATTGTAATATGATTGCCAGTGTAACGATCTTTATCAGATTACATGGTTAGCAGTACAGTGTTATTGTCTGTGTTCATTATACTGTGCATTAGATCTCTATGGCTTATTTACTACTCATTAGAAGTTCGTACTCTTAAACACCATCACTCTTATCTCCCCCCAAACCCCATACCCTTGGTAACCACCAAGGTAAAATACTTTTTTTTTATAAGTTTAGGTTTTTAGAGTCCACATATAAGTGATATCATACTTAGCATAATGTTCTCAAGGTTCATCATGTTGTCGCAGACGGCAAGATATCTTCTTTCTCATGGGTGAATGATATTGTGTATATGGGTCACGTCTTTTTTATTCATTCATCCATTGGTGGGCATTTTGGATTGTTTCCATATCTTAGCTATTGTGAATAGTGCTGCTGTAGAGATGGGAGTGCATATGTCTTGTCAAAATCCTGTTTTCATTTTCTTTCGGTGTATACCCAAAAGTGGAATTGCTGGATCATATGGTAGATCTATTTTTAATTTTTTAAGGAACTTCCATATACTCCATAGTGGTTGGACCAATTTACATTCCCACCAACACTGTATAAGTATTCTTTTTTCACCACAACCTCACCAGCCCCTGTTGTTTCTTGTCTTCTTGATGATAGCTATTTTAACAGGTGTGAGGTAATACCTCGTTTTGATTTGCATTTCCCTGATGCTTAGTGATGTTGGGCATCTTTTCATCTGTCTGTTCACTATTTTGATGTCCTCTTTGGAGAAATGTTGGTTTACTCTGATGATTTTTAATCAGATTGTTTGGTTTTTTGTTATTGAGTTGACTGAGTTCTTTATGTATTTTGGATATTAACCCCATATCTGATATATGGTTTTCAAAAATTTTCTCTCATTCTGTAGTCTGTTCCATTCTGTGGAATTCTTTTCATTTTGTTGTTTCTTGCTGTGCAGCGCTTTTGAGTTTGGTGTAGTCCCATTTGTCCATTTTTTTGTTTTATTTTTTGTGCTTTTGGCATCATGCCCAGAAAATTATTGCCAAGACCAAAATCTCTGACTTTCTTCCCTACACTTTCTTCCAGGAGTTTTATGGTGTCAGACCTTATGTTTAAGTCTTTGATCCATTTCAAGTTAATTTTTGTGAGTGGTGCAAGATAGGGGTCCACGTGTTTCTTCAGTTTTCCCATCAAGCTGAGCATCTTTTTTAATCTATTGGAATGAAACCATTTATACTGATTATGTGTATTAATGTACTTGGAATCATTCCTGTGAAATTAAATTTCAGTTTATCTGTTTTTTAAATAAAATACCAAAATTGAAGAATACAGAAGACCTTATATGTCAAAAGACACTATAAATAAGCGACAGGAGAAGAAAGATTAATATTCAGATTATATAAAGAGCTCTTACAAATCAGTAAGGAGAGGATGACCCAATTAAAAAGCAACAAAGGATATGAATAGGAAATTGTAAATTAACTAGCCTCACTAGTAACCAGAAAAATGTGTGTTAAAAATAGACTTGATATGTGAATTTTGTGGAGAAAATTCTTTTCTTTGTTCTTGAGAAGAAATACTGAGCACTGTCATTGTAGATGTCGGTAAGGTGAATCTTGAGTTGCCCATGGATTCTTGTCTCTTCCTACATAGAGATTTTAAAGTATTTTCTTAACTGAGGTGGTTTAGAGGAAACACTAGCCCTGTGATGAGGAATCAGAAGCCTGAAGAGATGCATGTAGTTGATGGCAGACATAAAACTAGAATTTCTGCTTCCTAGTCTTGGCCTGTTTTTTCAATCCTATGCTGAGTAGAGACACTATTCCCTTTTGTCTTAATGCTTGCAGCTTTTGATTCAATAACTTTTTAAAAATGGAAAACGAATTTCAAGGAATAGGAAGCCTGAAGGAATCCTGACCTTTCATTTGTCCTTCTGCATGACTAAAATCTTACATAGTCTGTGTGCCTTACTCAGTTCTATATTATCTTACCATTTCTGTGTATCAGGACACTATGAGTATCTTATTTTTATAGCAGTGGAACATTTCTGTGTTGCAGGTATCCAGTATTTGTGGGAGCAGGCAGTTCGTTCATTTTTTCTTCCATCACGAGGGATTATAGGTTATTCCGGGGAAGGGGTGGGGAATCCTTGAGCATCTCAAAATTGAATTTTGTTTGTCTAAATGATCTCCTCTTTCTCAGGACCTAGTTAATATTTCCTTACCCAGCAAGTCTTTTTTATTATAAGTAATAATTTTTAAGAAATGTTTGGGATTGAGATATCTACATACAGTATATGAGTTTGCTATCTTTTAGTCAAATGCTTATTTATGCCTTCTTAACTAATCATGTATCCACTTATGTTTATCTTGGCTGACTGGTTAATCTTTTTCTTTGGGGAAAGTTTTAATAGAATTGATGTTGGTGATTGTTTTAACCTCAGTTAGTGTAAGACAAAGTTACGGTGCCTTCAGTAATATGTTTTTTTCTTAATGTGCTAGGCAAAATCCTCAATGATGATACTGCTCTAAAAGAATATAAAATTGATGAGAAAAACTTCGTGGTAGTTATGGTGACAAAAGTAAGTTTCAACCTTGTTGTATATATCTTTATGCATGTGAGTTTAAAAAGAAAAAAAAGATGATCCCAAGTCTTGCTTTACACTTTCAAGTGAAAACAGTTTATACACATCCATAGTGGCATGCACTTAATTGTTATTAAAGATTTTAACAGTTTGCTTTGAGTCAACTATAAAGTTAATAGTTTCATATATTTGTAGTTTGAGCATAATTTTAAATATGTCAAAACAACTGATATGTGAAGTGTCATGTTAAAAATTATTAGGTATTGTTGGATTAGTAAAATCACTAATTGTATAATTATTAGAGAATGTGATTCTTAGAAATTGAATAAGTGTTTCTCATTTTGTAGTTTTTAATAAGAGTGCCTTAAAAGGATTTGCTAATTGATGTACTAGACCTAACAAATACTTCAGGGCCAAAAAGACATATAGATTAACAATTTCAGTGATATTTCTTAGCCAGTGGGATAGATTTTTAGAAACTAAAAAAGGGAAAAGACAGCTAAGCGAACGATGGAATGATTATTGTGAGAAGGTTTTTAACAGGAACTTTTTTGTGATTTATTGGACTGAAATAAAAGTCAAAAGTTTTTCTCTAAAGCAGAGAATGAATATGGATTCTCTCAGGATTTTTGTTTTATTTATATACTTGTTTAAAGATACATAAACATGCAGTAGAGAGTTAAGACAAATAGAGGAGTGGTGGTGCTCATGATACTTTTAGGACTGAATTATGATCCTAAATTCTAAACTCCTAATAATCTCAGAAGAGTAGTGTTACTTGTAGCACCCAAAATAAATTTAAATAGGTAATTGGAAACCAGTTTGTCAAAGACTGTAGATAGAATAAATGTGAGTTTCTTTTAAAGTCTCAAAGTAATTGATATATGCAGTAGAAAACAAAGTTGAACAAGTAAATTTTTTTAACAGCTTTATTGGAGTATAATTGCTTTACAATGGTGTGTTAGTTTCTGCTTTATAACAAAGTGAATCAGTTATACATATACAAATATCCCCATCTCTTCCCTCTTGTGTCTCCCTCCCGCCCACCCTCCCCATCTCACCCCTCTAGGTGGTCACAAAGCACAGAGGTGATCTCCCTGTGCTGTGCGGCTGCTTCCCACTAGCTATCTATTTTACATTTGGTAGTGTATATATGTCCATGACACTCTCTCACTTTGTCCCAGTTTACCCTTCCCCCTCCCTGTATCCTCAAGTCCATTCTCTAGTAGGTCTGTGTCTTTATTCCCGTCTTGCCCCTAGTGAACAAGTAAATTTTAATTATGGAATACTTTTGTAGTGAGAAATGAAAAGCAGCTGAACAGTTTACATGTACTGGACTTAATTTTTTTTAATCTATTAAGAACCATATTGATTTTGCTATATTTAAGCACTTATTAAATGTTAAACTTTAAATACACAGGAACAGAATCATATGAGGAAACTTAGCCTCATCTAGTTTTTTCAAAAACTGTGGTACACAACACGAAATTTACAGATTTAACGATTTTTAAGTGTTTGGTTCATTGGCATTAAATGCATTCACATTGTTGTGTAACCATCACCACCATCTGTTTCTAAACCTTTTTTCATTTTCCCAAACTGAAACTCTGTACCTGTTAAACAGTAACTACCCATTTCCCCTGCCCCCCAGCCCCTGACACCACTGTTCTCCTTTCTATGAACTTGACTACTTTTCGTACCTCGTATAAGTGGAATCATACAGTATTTGTCCTTTTGTGACTTGTTTATTACCCTTAGTATAATGTCTTCAGGGTTCATCCGCATTGTAGCATGTGCCAGAATTTCTGTCCTTTTTAAGGCTGAATAGTATTCCCTTGTTTAGTTTTATCATACATAGTACATAGTGGAAAATGTGGTAGCCACATATTTGGGTATGTATTTGTTATGGTCTTATTTCCTTTATTATTATAGTAACGTTGACTATTTAGAACATAACTAAGAGTTAAGCAGGATAGGTAAGTCCCATCCCCCTACCTTGCACAAGGCACTTTTTTCCAGTACACTCTATACTAGCTCAAATAGAACAAGGCACAAATCCACTCATTGCATTTACAGTTTGTTGATTTATACTTGGGGCAAATTATGTTGAATTTTAATCTCATCTTCCATCAAATCAGTTACCTTTTCACCTTAGGTAAGTTATGAGCTAAGAAGGTAGTGAGTATTGATAGGCTGGAGAAGAATAAAACTCATATAATATGATTTTTACCCATATGTAATTGCTTTTTTGCTTGGTGGGAATGTTTATGGCTCTGATTCTAGTTCAGAAAGTGCTGAGCATGCGGTTATAACTTTATTTGGCCTTTATTTGTCGGTTTAACTGTATATACATCTCAAAAGTTATGTTAATCTCTTTGTACTTACACCTATTGGCTTGTAGTCAATATTGGGATTTTCTTCCCTTCTCTAAAATACAGTAGACTTTCTGGCATGTTCATTAATCATACTTCTGTTTATACTTTCATTTCAAGAAAGTTATTTTTGTTGCTTTCAAATGACGATAAATACTTTGAAGTTGTAACCAAGAAACTTTAATTGTGAAGTTTTGGGGGGGGATTATGTGGTTCTTTTTCTGGATACACATTCTGTACGTTTTAAAATATTTGCTTCTTTTGGTTCTTTTTCATAATGATCCGAAGACTGAAACCGTTGGCTAAAGCTAATGGAAGTTGATAGTTAATGTATATGCTCTCATCAGCTTTGAAAGAATAACATAAATAGTGATTCACATTGCCGCTATTGATCACTCATTATGTCACCTTACAAAATTATTTTCAAGTTACAAACTTGTATTAGTGTTATGTTTGTAGCATCCAGAGATCAGGTAATAATGCAGTGTTTTATCATAATGCATTATTTTGATTTGTAATGTGTTTAGCCCAAAGCAGTGACAACACCAGCACCAGCTACAACTCAGCAATCAAATTCTGCCACCACTACCACAGTTAGTTCCTCCACAGCACCAACTGTGGTTCAGGCCCCAACCCCTGCCCCCACTTTGGCTCCTGCTCCCACTCCCACACCTGCATCTGTCACTCCAGCATCAACGACAGCATCTTCTGAACCTGCACCTGCTAGTGCAACGAAACAAGAGAAACCTGCAGAAAAGCCAGCAGAAACACCAGTGGCTGCTAGCCCAACATCAACTGACAGGTAAGAACTGGATTCTAGGAAATTGTATAGGAATATGTTTATAACAGTGACTTCATGAATGTATTTATTTTGATTATTGTTTTGATCAAACTAACTTTCTATCTACTATGTTAAACTTTTTCTAAACTTTGAACCCTGACTAAAGCAGTATGCTTGTGTCTGTTCGGTAATCTGAATTTGTATACTCTGCATTGTTTTTTTTCTCCCAGGGTGCAGGGAAAGGGGTCAGTCATTATTCATTTTGTGTAGAAAAGTTAGGAAATACAAATGACCAAAAAGAAGAAGAATTATAAAATAATCTGACAGTATATTATAGCTTGACACATTATAAATAACTTGACATTTGTCCCCCAATCATTATTATATTTGACCTATATTCTTTGACTGTTGTCACATCTATCATAAACATCCTTCCATGTCAGTAAATTTTTCCAGTTGCTACGTAGTATTGTGTTTGGGTCTAACATTTGTTAGGTCTTAACCTTAGAAAAGAAATTAACGTCTTTGGATTTTTCCTCATCTGCAAAATGTGGATGACAGCAGGACCTATCTCATAGAGTTGTTATAAGGATTAAATGAAATAAGTAAAAGATATGATATAGCACATGGCACACAGTATGTGCTGAGTAAGTATCTACATCTTTGTGAAGTTGTATAGAAATTTAAGTTTTTGCCTACGTAGATCTTTAGAACAGAAGAAAAAGTGCTGGGATATTTGGGGAGCAAAAAAAAGTTCTTGTGGGAAGTTGGCAGTTAGGATTATTGAGTAGTTTGTGACAAAGGTTTTTTTCCCCAATGATAAATAAAATAACCAAAACAATGCTTCAGTTCTCTTGGCTGGAAATCATACACGGGAATCTCTTCTTTATCTGAGAGCCTGAGTTGCTTTGTGTCCAGTATGTATTGGCACTGAAGCAAGCGGTTTGTATTTTGTGACTTTGGTGCAACTCAGGACCTCAGTGGCAGTAGCGTCCTGGAATCAGGACCAGTCACAATGGAAAACTATGCAGCATTTGGAAACACTGACATAGAAGGATGTCTGTGATAAATACAATGATGAGAAAGAATTTAGTCATGAATTCTTTCTCATCATCTTTCACTTTAGTGTTTTGTCTTTGAGTGCCGTTTCTTTGAGTCAGTCAGCCATGTTGGGAGGGGTTTGAGTCACCTGGTTTGTTGCTGCTTCGGGCCTCTTTTGAAGGATTTAATTCCCCAAGAGAACACAGGTTCAGGTAGTAAAATATTTTCCCTATGTCAGCCTGCTGTACTTTGCTTTAGGCATTCTGAAACACTGTTGCCTAATTTGGTACTTCTCCCATGTGCAGCTAGAATTGCATACAATCACCCTTAACTAGTGGGAGACAACCCAGAGTCGGCCTATGCTATTGCATCTAAAGGCTGTTACATCTTTTCTGTGTATGGGAGGGAACTTATAAATTTCACAAATTGGTTTTCCAAATCATTTAAACATTGTAAACTTAATTAAATATGTCTTGAGTTGGTACAGTATATCATATTTTCTTAATAGCTTTAAGCTCCTTTTAAAAAGCTCCATAGTGTAAGAATTCCCAAATTGATCAATCCATTTTAATGTGCTAATATCATCAATTCAAGTTTTTTTATTATCTCTATTCTTTTTATTTCTTCTTGGGGGTACAGTTTTATTCATCTGTTCTCAAGAGTCAGGATTATCTTTTCAGACCCATAGAGATTACATGAAGGAGTTGATGGTCAGAAAAGCAGACTCCAGAGTTGCCTACTTACTTGGGCTTTGTACACCAACCTTTTACTCTTTTTTTTAAAAATATAAATTTATTTGTCTATTTATTTATTTTTGGCTGCTTTTGGTTCTTTGTTGCTGTGTGTGGCTTTCTCTAGTTGCGGTGAGCGGGGACTACTCTTCGTTGCAGCGTGTGAGCTTCTCATTGCGGTGGCTTCTGTTGTTGCGGAGCACAGGCTCTAGGCGTGTGGGCTTCAGTAGTTGTGGCACGTGGGCTCAGTAGTTGTGGCTCACGGGCTCTAGAGTGCAAACTCAGTAGTTGTGGCGCACGGGCTTAGTCGCCCAGTGGCATGTGGGATCTTCCCAGGCCAGGGCTCAAACCCATGTCCCCTGCATTGGCAGGCGGATTCTTATCCACTGTGCCACCAGGGAAGCCCAACCCTATACTCTTATTTCCCCAAACTATACACCTCAGAGAAGGATAGCACAGAAAGGGAAGGGAGGGAAGCTCAGAAAACCAGCTGCTTAAATGTGCCTTAGTTTCTTCATTTGTGCTATAAAACATTTAGTGTCTTATAAAGCACAGAACTCAGTGAGATAATTATCAGGAGATACGCTGGTATGAATTTTGAGGAGTGTCAGAAAGTTTATCACCCTGGCCTGACATTTCATTATTAGGGATTTGTTTTTTTAGGTCAGTTTTGTTCTTTTAAAAACCACATATTGCAGTGCAAATTCCACTTGTTGATATCTACATTAGAGAAACTGCACTTGTGCACAAGGACTGCATTGCTTGTAATTGAGGACAAATTGGAACCAACCTAAATATCCATTAGTAAGGGCATGACTCGACATGTTATTTGTATTAGAGAACTGTGCTATTCAAGTGTGGTAGTGAATAGACAACATCGGCATCACTGGGAGTTTGTTTGAAATTAATTGTTAGGCTCCACCCTAGACCTCTAAATAAGAATTTCTGGACGTGGGTCCTAGAAATCTGTATTTTAACAAGCTCTCCTGGTGAATTCTTGGGCTTCCTAAAGTTGGAGGAGCTCTGATATCCAATACTACAGGCCAGTTAAAGTATGCAGTGTATATGCATATTAAATAAATGTGGTTTCAAGGCTTTGTTATCAAGTGAAAATAGCAGATTGCAGAACAGTATAGGCAATAACCACAAACCAAACAAAAGCCACATAACAACATTGCATATTTTCTGTGGGTGGCATATTAATGTGTAGAAAAACAGTAGCAGAGGGACAACACACTAACGGATAAAGTGGTTTCCTCTGCGGATGGGGAGGGGAGGAGTGTTGAGGCAGAATCAAGATTGAATGGTGGTTAAACGGTATCTCAGTCTTATCTGTAATGTTTAAAAAGAAATTTTAAAACAATGTGCAAAAATAGCACAAATTGTTCTATAAAAGAACAGTAACAAAGGGGTCTAATTCTACCAGATAGTAAAATGTATTATGCATGGTAATGATTACAATTTAGTATGGCTCTTGACTAGAAAGACTGCTTGGTGAAATAGTAGTCTAGAAACAGACCAAAATACATACAGGGACTTAATATAAGATAAAAATGTAATTGCAGACCACTGTGGGGGAAATGCTATTAGGATAAATGTCTAGCCTTCTGGAGGTAAAAAAAAGATGGATCACATCTTACACTCATAAAAATAAATTTTAGATGGATAGAGATTTAATGTAAAAGTGAAACCGTAAACTAGAGGAGAGCATGGGAAAATAATCTTAACCCAAAAAAGTCATAAAAGGAATGATTAATACATTTGACTACAGAAAGAATTTAAAGGTTGGAAACCAAACAAAAAATGTCTTTATAGTTTGATTTGGTCAATTAAATGGAATACTATGCACCCCTGGGGAAAATTTAGGCAGTTGTAGTTCTGCTGACATGCAGTAATTGTTCAAACACACAACAACAAGACACAGGTCAGGTCTAAGGCAGGAGAATTTGTTTTCCTATATATATAGTATAGAGCTGTAGTATATAGTTCTTTTTGATATTTTGCCTTCTACATGTTAATTTTACTATCTAGTTGATGAAGATATGTTAAAAATTATACCAAAGTATTGTCTTAATCATAACAATCATGTTGAGTGTTATGATACCAGGCACTTCGCTGAGCACTTTACCAGCAGTAACCCTACCCACAGCACTTAGGGATACATGGGTACCATTGTTGACCTCATTGTATTGGTGAAGAACTGACTGAGGCTTACAAAGTAATTTATGAATTCAAACTTAGGTATTTCCGTTACTCTTACTATGCTGTAGGGTTTTCTCAGAACTGAAGTCTACTGTGTTTTGTTTCTAAAATTGGGACAGAGGTATATGTGTGTATTGTGTTGTGTGTATGTTTTACTCCAAACTGCTAACTGCTGTCTTTACCACTTTTGTAAACCTCAATTTATTTTTCTTTGGCCTTCTCTTTATGGTCTTTCATTATTGTGTTTGTGTCTTCTTTGTTTTCTAGACTCATCTTCTGCAATTGCCTAACAAAACTTAGTCCTTCTAAACTGGCTTAAAACTTGGTTACAGCTTGGGTCTATCCTCCCTCTGCATCTTTTTGTTTATGCTGCGTTCCTTGACCTGAAGGCTTTCTTGCAGTTTCTGTGTTCAGAACTTAACTATAAGACCTAATGAAATTCTACTATGTAAAGACTTCCCAGGCCTTTCCAGCCTAATGCAGTTTCTGCATGTGCTGTTTATCATATACAGCTTTTGATATTTCTTTTACTGTGACTTGACTTATAGATTATTTAATTTTTCTTGTAAATTCTTTCAGGGAATTAGTTGTATGTTATCTTTTTTGTATTCCTTAAATGGTAAGCTCTCTGTAAGGATGTTCTTTTATATCTTTGGACATTTTAAATGATGGATTTGCAGAACAGAATGAGTATTAAAATTGAAAATTCTTCCCATGCCGTAAATGTTATGGATAAAGCTTTGGGGTTTAATCTGGAAGCCTTTTTGAACACTGTAGCCAGACTTCTACATTCAATTAAAATCAAAGAATCTCTACAAATTGGATAGCTACTAAACTTTAAGGTAGATTTTACATACTTTCTCATACATGATTTTCTAAAAACATTTTACAGTACATCAGGTGATTCTTCTCGGTCAAACCTTTTTGAAGATGCAACAAGTGCACTTGGTAAGTATCTACATTGTAAATTACCTTGTAAGAGACAGGGAGGAGGTTTAAGTTTCATTTTTCTAGATCACAAAAATGTTCATTTTCATGGTTGCTTACAATCAAGTGGCTAAATGATTTAGATAATTCAGTTGATGTTACTGAAGACTTTTGTAAGTTAATGTATTATATATTGAATCCTTTAAATTGTATTGTTAGAGTTAAGCATACTTCTTGCCTTAAAGCAGATAGTTTTCCATTTTCCAAATGTGGGTTTTAAATGAGGTTTTACAAAGTTTGATCTGTGTACAGGTTTATTACAAAGTATCTTTGAAATGAGTATAAGATGTTACTAAATCTGTCTCACATTTCATCTTTATTCACCTCCAGCCTTCATTCCACCTTGTAGCCTTATAGGTCCCCATCTGCATCTTGTTGCTTGTATTGTACTTGCAGTGAAAGTGCCTTTTTATCCCGACTTTCAGTTTTACCTGTTGAATAATGTCTTTCCATCCTTCCCTTCACATCTAATCTGTCAAAATCAATTTGGGGTTTTTTGCCCATTTTCCCACTGTAACTATAGCTGGTACAGTGCCTGCTATAAGTACTCATTATTGGTCTGTTGGGTGGCAACCCCATTCCTTCCCTTTGGTACTCTTCTGTACTACATGAAATGGTAGGGAGGTAGAAGGCTGGGAACAGGTGGGAATGGCAGCTTCAGTAGAGTATGGGCTTCTGGATTCCTTGTTTAGCTGCTACAGCAGCAAGGTTCCAACAGCAGTAGTATCTCACAAGATATGGGATTGGCCCTCTGACCTAATTGAACTTGAACTCCATGGTGCCCTCATTGCCATGGAAAATGGCTGGCTGATTTCCCATAGCACATAGGGGCAAAATAGTTGTTTAATCAACTTAAGATCACCTGGATGTACCAAACCCACATTCCTATCTTTGAGAGACTGTTCTCTGGGATTACTCTGCTTCATATGAGTTAGTATCCAACAATCAGGAAAACAGAAATCACTCTATTTCAAACAGGAAAAAGCTTAATCTTAGGAGATTGTTACAGAGGTGCTGAAACAGCTCAAGATTACCCAGAGATGAGTAAAGGGCTCTGTACCCTCAGAGCTGAAACCAGCTAGCACGTGCCCCTGCTGCTGTCGGAGGCTGTGGCTGTTGCCGTTGCTGCTTCAGCTGGAATGCACTGATGCTGCTGGGCGGAAGCCCAGGAGTCCACAGCTCTAGCTGCTCCTGCTCTAGTCTCTGGTGGTGGTGTCTTACCTTTTACACCTTGCATCTCTTAGAACAGCAGTTCTCAACTGTATGGTCTCGAGACCCCTTTACTCTTTCATCTTTAATTTATCCAGTCTTTGTGTTGATACCTTGCTTCTTTAAATATTTCTTCTTTGACTTCTGTGACACCACTCTTTTTCTTGAACCGTACCTCTGACTATTCCTTCTCAGGCTTTCTGGTTAATTCTTTCTATCTCACCTGGCTTTTAAATGTATGAGTTTTCTTTGGTTCTGCTCTAGGTCATAGTTCAAAGTTCAGACATGGGAATGGCAAATACCACCCATATACAGTTGACACTTGAACAACACAGGGGTTAGGGGCGCCAACCCCATGTAGTCAAAAATCCATCTATAACTTTACAGTCAGGCCTCTGTATCCACGGTTCTGCATCTGCAGAGTCAACCAACTATGGATCATGTAGTAGTGTACTAGGAATAGACTTAATCTGATTATTAGTGGATCTATGCAGTTCACACCCATATTGTCCAAGGGTTAACTGTACTACAAGCGTTCTCAAAATTAAAACTCTAGTACATATCTCCCTCTGACTTCCCAGACTCATTCTTTAAGCTGCCAGCTGGAAAACCTATAACCTCCACAAACTCCTTAGGTTCTAAATTTATTCATTTTTAATTCCCCCGTCTGATTCTTCTCCTTTGTTCCCTTCTTGCTTGCATCATCTTCCACTCTCTACCAAAGTATTGGCATCAACCTTGACCCTCTGCCTCTCTTGGCCCAGTGAGGCCAGGAGTCCTATTGATCCTCCTTCCTAAAGTCTCCGGAATATTTGTTTCTACTGCCACTTAATTGCCTTGGTTCATGTCCTTACCTTACTGATGCTCTTCTGTTACCCTCTTTTAGCTGTTCTATTCTCTGCCACAGTGGAGTTTCTAAAAGGCAAATCTAAATGAGGTCATTGTTCCTTTCACAGCACCTCCTAACCTAGAAGATAAGTACAAGACTTTTTTTTTTTAATATTTATTTATTTTTGGCTGTGTTGGGTCTTAGTTGCGGCATGTAGAATCTTTCATTGCGGCGTGAAGGCTCTTTGTTGCAGCGCGTGGGCTTCTCTCTAGTTGTGGTGCGTGAGGTCAGTAGTTGCATCATGCGGGCTTAGTTGCCCTGCGGCCTGTGGGATCTTAGTTCCCCGACCAGGGATCGAACCCACATCCCCCAACCAGGGATCAAACCCACATCCCCAGGGATCAAACCCACATATACCTCTGTGTTGGAAGGCGGATTCTTAACCACCAGGGAAGTCCCCCAAAACTCATTCTTAATGACATCTTCTTCATCACTTCATCATTAGCTCTGTCTCATGTTGTTCATTGCCCCTAATTTTTCTAGGAGTCATTTCCCTCATACTTTCAGGATCTAAAGAGTATCAAACTTGAGTGTAGGCATTTCTTTTTGAGTTTTAATAACTTAGTCGACTAAGAAGTGTGATTTTAGGACGCATAGCATCAAGGAGAGGCATGGGAGCTCTGGAGTCTAGACAGCTTGTGTTTGTGTCTCTGCACCATGACTTAACAGCCGTTGATCAAATTGTTAATCTTTCTAAGCCTCAGCCTCATAATCTTTAAAAGGAAGGGAAAATAAACCTTTCTTATAGAGTTCCTATAAGAATTAAATGAGAAACACTACGTTAAAATAGTACAGTTACGATATTCCACAACTCTTAATTTTGTTTATTATTGATAATATTTTCTGTTTCTGGGAACTAGATTACTGAAAGTGTATTGGCACCTGAGTGATTTGTGCTAGAATTATATCAGTGGGTATTTTAAAAGATAAAAATAGCTTAAGTACTTTATGGAATAGGTAGGGAAAAGTCATTACTCTAAACCAAGGTATCAAATGCTAAATTTGCTCAGTGATACTTAGTTTTTTAAGCTATGCTTTCGTAGTTACTAGATAACTTTATTGAAAATTTTGCCATCAACAAAGTAGAAAGGCAACTTATGGAATGGGAAAAAATATTTGCAAACCATGTATATAATAAGAGGTTAATATCCATGATATATAAAGAACTCATACAACTCAATAGCAAAAAAAAAAAACCAAACCAATTTAAAATGGGCAAAGTACTTGAATAAACATTTCTGCAAAGAAGATATACAAAAGACCAACAAGTATATAAAAAGATGCTTAACATCACTAGTTGTTAGGAAAATGCAAATTAAAACCACAATGAGATACCACTTCGGGCCTGTTAAAATGGCCATCATCAAAAAGACGAGGTATAGCAAATGCTGGTGAGGATGTGGAAAAAGGGAACCCTTGTAAACCGTTGGTGGGATTGTAAATTGGTGCAGCTACTATGGAAAACAGCATGGTGGTTCCTCAAAAATTAAAAATGGAACTACCATATGATCTAACAGTTCCCGTTCTGGGAATCTATCTAAAGGAAATGAAAGCACTAACTTGAAAAAATACCTGCATCCCCATGTTCATAACAGCATTATTTACAATAGCCAAGACATGGAACAAACCTAAATGTCCATTGATGGATGAAGAAGCGGGGTTGTGTGTGTGTGTGTGTGTGTGTGTGTGTGTGTGTGTGTGTGTGTGTGTGTGTGTGTGTACACATAATGGGGTATTACTCAACCATAAAAAGTGAGGAGTTTCTGCCATTTGCAACAACATGGATGGACCTTGAAGGTATTATGCTAAGTGAAATAAGTCAGAAAGACAGCTCCTATAGGATCTCACTTATATGTAGACTCTTCAACAAAACAAATCATCAAACTCAAAGTGGTTTCCAGAGGCAGAAGATGGGGGATAGGAAGTTGGAAGAAGATGGTCAAAAGGTACAAACTTCCAGTTATAAGATAAATACTAGGGATGTAGTGTACAACATGATGACTAGGTAGCTAGCATTGCTGTATGGCATATAGGAAAGTTTTTGAGAGTAAATCCTGAGTTCTCGTCACAAGGAGAAAGAATTTTTTTCTTTTTTTTGTATCCATATGAGAAGATGGATGTTAGCTGAACCTGTTGTAATCATTTCACAATATACGTAAGTCAAGCCATCATGCCCTATGTCTTTCACTTATACAGTGATGTATGTCAATTATTTCTCAATGAAACTGGGTTGGGGGGGTAGATAGACCAGAGTTTTAGTGTAATACACTATATGAAATAAGAAAAAATTCTGCAGAAAAAAATCATTCAACTGATTTTGTCACCTGTATATCAGGGAAACAGTAAAGCAAAAATGGCATGGTCCCTAGCAAGGTTGAACCTGTGATGGGGGAAAGAAAATAGAGTGAAACATAAAATAAATTGCAAATCATGATAAATGATATTTTAAAAATTAATGGCTTCCATAAAGAAGAACAAAAGGCACTTATATTTAGGCTAGTCAGGCAGTACCTCTCTGAGACTGTAGCGTTTAAATTGAGAACTGGAGCATGTAAAGGAACAGACCATCAAAGAAGCCTGGTGTGTGTGAAGGTCCTGGGGCAGAAGCTGTGACTTGTGAAGCAAGAAATGGATTGTTTGGAGTGTGGCACATGCAGGGTTGTTGAGGTTGGGAGCCCAAAATGAGATTAGGTTTTCTTTCTTAAAAGCTCACTTTTGCAACTGGCTGAAGAATGGATTGTGGGCTTGGGGGCAGAAGAGGAAGCAGGGCATAATCTAGACCAGAGATTGTTGTGGACTGGTCTTGAGTTAAGGCAGGGAGAAAGAGGAAGCTTGATAGGTTTGGGGTATATTTTAGAGATAGGACCTACCAGGTATGCAGTGGATTAGATGCAGAAGGAGGGGAAAGGGAATTGAAATCACCAAGGTTTCTGGTTCAAGCACTTGGATGGATAGAGGTGCTGCTAATTGAAGTGGAGAAGGCAGATGATAAATGGTGAGGCATGTTTGAGGGGGAATCTTTGAGATCCAAAGTCACATGCTGGTATTGGTTGTGGAGTGAGCAGAATGTGAGAAGTGGACACCGCGTGTACAGACAGCTATGGCTGTGAAGGGAGGAGAGCAGACGGATGGACCAATTCCTGAAAGAGAATTGGGATGCAGTCAAGGGAGGCGTGTTTTTGTTTTTAGGATGACATTCTAGGACATAGTTAACTGCTGATCAAGATAATTAGGTGGGCAGGAAAGGGTGGGAGATGGACAAGAAGTGTGGTAGCTTTAAGTTTAGTGGGAGAGAGTTGGCTTTCTTTAAATCAGAGTGTTGTCTGACATTTCCATGAAGAGTGAGTCAGAGTTGGAGAGATCCTGTGGGAAATGCCTTACAGGGATAATTGTACCAGTTTTATACGGTATGGGACATTCTAACTTTCTAGCTTCCAACCTCCTTTTCCCCTCTGCTTTGATAACGGAAGGTGTCCAAGGAAAACAACTTATTACAGCACAGTTGATTTTGTGAAGTGTCCCTGCTACTTGTTCTCAAAAATCAGTTCATCTGTCTCTTCTTCCAGTTTGCCTGCCCTGACTTGCTAATTCTTTTCTATGTTTGTGCTACACTTGTACTTGATATTTTTATTATGTGTATTAAACATACTGTATTTTCCATTGCTGCTCTGTACCACAACTTAGTGGTATAAAACAACAGGTTTATTATCTTATTATAGTACTGTAGGTTAGAAGTCTGGTATGGAGCTCACTGGGCTAAAATCAGAGCTGCATTCCTTTCTGGAGACTCTAGGGGAGAGTTTGTTCTGTGTCCTTTCCAACTTCTAGAGGCTGACCACATACCTTGGCTCATATCCCTTTCCTCTGTCATCAAAGGTGGCAGCATAGCATCTCTGACCCTGCTTTTGTCCCTCTCTTCCTTACATCTATTTCTCCGACCCTCTCATCTGTTTCCCTCCTACTTTTAAGGAGCCTTAAGATTACATCGGACCCACCCAGGTAATCCAGGATGATTTCCCTATCTTAAAGTCACCTGATTAGCAACCTTAATTCCCTTTTGCCTTGTAACCTGACTTACTTAATAGTTTCCAGGGATGGGAGGGGGTGGATTATTCTACCTACCACATATATGTTGTAGTTGATAACTGTTACTCATCTTTGTATTCCTGGCACTGTAGTGCCTGAAACAGTGTATACGTATATGCACTCACATTACATGGAGATTGTTTATTTATTAAATTTTCTTTTTCTTTCCCCTTCTTCCACCCACACACACCTTTTTTTAGTGACAGGTCAGTCTTATGAGAATATGGTAACTGAGATCATGTCAATGGGCTATGAACGAGAGCAAGTAATTGCAGCCCTGAGAGCCAGTTTCAACAACCCTGACAGAGCAGTGGAGTATCTTTTAATGGTGAGAAACATTTTGCTTTCTTTGTTCTAGTTGTTTAAGAACAAAATCTCAAAGAAACAGAGATTTTAAAGGGATAGTAACAATTCAGAAGATAATAATGATGTATGCTAGATAATTTATATAACGCTTTTATTTTTCTTAGTATGTTAACATTTTGTGTTAATAAAATGTAACCTCTTCTAAAAGATTTTGATAGGATTTTCAATTAGAAAACAACGTGGCTAAATGGGTTGTAAAATTTGCTATCCACTTGGAGTAGTACCCTCAAAGGATGACAGCTGTGTGTTAGAGGGGTAGGGGTGGGGCAGATTTTAAATCTAATTGAATCCAACATTTTAGTAGCTTTTTTGCCTGCCAAGCATAATCCTGGATGTGCTATTTAGAGCAAAAGTTTCAAGTTGGAAGCCCAAGCCAAATTTTGTACTATGTGTAAATTTCTTAATTAGTTGCCAGCTTTTAAAAACTGGGAGATTTCACTTAAAAGTTCAGATAATCTGGTTTATCTGGACAACTCAGATCCCAGATTTAGGAAAAGTTTTAGGTTGTAGACTCTTTAATTCACTGTCTTCCTGTCCATTCCCTATTACCTGACAGCATCATGCATTTAATTTAATGTATGATATTATGACTGGTTCTGTTGGCATTTGAATTGTTAGCTTATTTATAGTCAGTAGCAGTCGAGGGAATTTTGAATAAATTATTGGGTTTTGTTTTCTACTAATGAAGGTTTTTGAGAAATAGATTGTTGTGGGCATGGACTGAAACCCGTGATATTTTATGACAATGAATGTCTGTTTTACAAATGTGACATGGGTCAAAAGCAAAGTGTAGAAGTTTGCAATAACATTGGATTAACTTTTTAGTCTTAACATTTTATTCTATAATTCTTTGGTGTGTTGGAATATTATCAAAAGTCTCAATTACCTTAAATATCATCTCAGATCCTAACTCTTTGGGGAATACCATCTACAAGTTTAATCCATTCCTTTGTTTCCAGTTGTACTTCTGTTAGAAACTCCTTTTGAGAGCGTAGTTTCAGGAGAGTCCCTGTCATGAGCAGATAACTGTGCTTCTCTACCACCAGTCATTTGCCTACTTATTTGCATGAGAGTCACAAAACCTTTTCTTAGCATATCATTTGAATTATTTTTCCCATTGTCCTCTTGAGAGTCTTTAAAATGCTGGCAGTTCATTTAATTATCATTTTGTTTGAAATTGAGGAATCATACTGGATTGATAGTTACTGTGGATCTGTTTGTGGTTGCCGCTCATTCCTCCCCTCCCCCAAAAAATACATATTATGTTAAAATATTGCCTTTCCTTTCATAGAATGGCTCTAATTTATACCTGATTTGGAATTTTGCATAAATTTAATGATATCAAATATTTTGATCTAATAGATTTGAAATTTTGAGGTATAAAAAAATGGATCACTCTTCACAGTTGCTGCTATTTAGCATCAAATACAAATGAATAGATGAGAGATAAGTTCATGAAACAGTTTAAAGTTTTATATATTTACTGTTTGTTTCATAGACTGGAAAAAAGGGGCTACCTTTAACTGTTACTAGTTTTTGACACTTCTGTGTAAGTGAGGGTGAGTGTATGGGAAAGGAGAAATAATGATCTAATAAAGGGCTAAATACTATGAGAATTTGAGGTAGATCTGTAGCAATGGTGATTAACTTTTTAGTTTAACAAATTTGTTTGAGAATTTGATGGAGGCTTTTGGATCCTCGGTCTATATAGTTTGTTAGCACTTGATAGCTCCTCATCTAAGGGTTTGAATTGGTGGATTGTGAAAAACATTTGTTTGCAATGCCTACGATAAACTTCTAATATAGGCAGCCATTATCCTGCTGTTTATTACCGTTCATTCTTCATATGTTTATGATTTTGGCTTCTGATATACTGGGAAATGGAAGCAATTACTATTACCATCTCATATTCAAATACAATATTTTCTCCTTTATTCTCCTTCCAAAATCTATGAAGATTTCATAAAGACTTTAATAAGTTATATATGAGAAGTCTTATAAATCGTTTATCAAAATAGGGGTGTTCCAAAAATCTTAGTGCAGTTTTAAGTTATAATAACTTCAGAAGATAAATGCCACAAACTTAGAAAAAGCATTACCTAAATACTTAATTATTTAAGATTCTTTTATACCTATTTACTTTTTTTTTTGGCTGCGCCATGCAGCTTGTGGGATCTTAGTTCCCTGACCAGGGATTGAACCCATGCCTTTGGCAGTGAAAGTGTGGAGTCCTAACCACTGAACCGCTAGGGAATTCCCTTTATTTTTTGTAATTTTTGAATAATCAATTTTAAGTTTTTGTATGTGATACATTTCTGGATGACGCTTTCTCAGAACCATGGATCAGTAGAGGACATCCTTCTCACTTGGCCGCTGTCATCACCTGCTCTGTCTCCATTAGACTCTTTTTCCAGTGATCACTTCACAACTGCCATGTGTGCATCAAAATCTCTTTGGATGATCTTAAGGCTAGGGTTAAAAATACAATCCTTTCTGTCACTGAGCTGGTGAAAGTTTCTGTGAGGTTCAAAAATCAATTAGAGTGATATATAACATAAAAGCCAGATGTGTCTAATTTTAATAAGATTTGTGTTGATACTTTGAAAATTTAAATAATTAGCCTTATAATGTTAGACACCATTACTTCTATGTAAGTTTAGGGTCTTGCCCAATACTTTGGTGTTAGATGTTAACATGTGTTGCTGGATAAACATTTCATGATTTATTTTTTTAATTGCAAAATTATTTACTTCATATCCTAGATGTACACTGTCTAGTAGGGTAGCTGTTGAGTACTATCAAGTACAAGTAGCTATTTAAATGTAAGAAAATTAAAAGTAAGTTAAAATTTTAAGTGTCTTAGTACCATTAGCCACATTTCAAGTTCTCAGTAGCTACTTGGGGCTAATGGGTATTTTATTGGACAGCATAGATATAGAGCTGTTCCGTCACCATGGAAAGTTCTGTTGGACAATGCTACTGTATATTATAGCAGTATGGGTTTATCTATACCACATTGAGGCCATTTCTAATCTGATTTGAATATGTGAAGATTTCAGATATGTCTTGATCCTTTACATTTAATTGAAGCAGACATCTGTTTGATGCTTTTAGAAATTAGACAAGGATATTAAATAGATTCATAAGTCTCTTACTCTGTGTAATATTTAACTAACTTTGAATGATGAGCTATGTTAAAGCTTGGAAATTGTGTTATAGGGAATTCCCGGAGATAGAGAAAGTCAGGCTGTGGTTGACCCCCCTCCAGCAGCGAGTACTGGGGCTCCTCAGTCTTCAGTGGCTGCAGCAGCAGCAACTACGACAGCAACGACTACGACAACAAGTTCTGGAGGTAAAGTGGAATCTTTCAATGGGGAGGAAATGGTCCTGAATCTTTAGTAAAAAATAATTTAATCTAAAATGCTTTTGAGATGAAGTTCATTCCCAGAGCATCTCAGTAACTCTTAAATTCTCTATTCAGTGTTAGAGAAGGGCCCAAAAGAAATTATAAAAGATATTCTCATTTATATTAAACATCATTACTACAGTTTTGGTAAAGGGCATATTCTGTTTAGCTTATTCTAAGGAAGAGATGCTTTCCAGTTTGCATTTAGTGTTATATTCTGAAGCCGTTTGGAATGGTTTGCTCACTTTGTCTCTTTCTCTCCCAGTAAATGTCTTCAAAGCCAGTAGGATCTTAATGGTTATTATAGAACCAAGGAAATAAAACCTGGGAGGTTTAATATCTTGAATCTAGAGGTGAAAGCAGAGCTTGAATTCAGGTGTCTTTACAGCACCCACTCTTCCATTGGCAAAGGTTTGACTAGAAAGCAAAGCCTGGAGCCCGTGGTAGTCCTAGGAATTATTTAATGCTCTCTTTCATTATTTCTTTGTAAAATTGATAAAGTAATTCAAACTGTTACTTTTATTTTATTTTATTATTTTATTTTATTTTATTTTTTTATTTTATTTTATTTTTTTGGCGGTATGCGGGCCTCTCCCTGTTGTGGCCTCCCGCTATTGTGGCCTCTCGCGTTGCGGAGCACAGGCTCCGGACGCGCAGGCCCAGCGGCCATGGCCCACAGGCCCACGGGCCCAGCCGCTCCGCGGCATGCGGGATCCCCCCAGACCGGGGCACGAACCCGTGTCCCCTGCATCGGCAGGCGGACCCTCAATCACTGCGCCACCAGGGAAGCCCCCAAACTGTTACTTTTGAAGAGACCATTCTTTTATGTATTTCCTAGCTCTAATTGTGGCAGTCATCTCTGGTTGACAGAAATCCCTAAGCACTTTGTGTGCAGTCTCCCGGAGGATAGGCTCTCATTTCCTGAGATTCAGCATGGAAATAGAAGAGGAGGCCACAGCTTTGGTTCAGATTTGGGGTGCTGTCCCATTCAGTGGCAGTTATTGGGTAACTTAGTTTCTGAGTCTTGTTTTCTTCTTCTGTAAAACTGGTGTTACACAAAGAAGAATAAATAACCATATGATGTGGCCTTTTTTTTTTTTTTTTCCTTGGCGGTACGCAGGCCTCTCACTGCTGTGGCCTCTCCCATTGCGGAGCACAGGTTCCGGACGCGCAGGCCCAGTGGCCATGGCCCCCGGGCCCAGCCACTCCGCAGCATGCGGGATCTCCCGGGACCAGGGCACGAACCCGCGTCCCCTGCATCGGCAGGTGGACTCTCAACCACGGCGCCACCAGGGGAGCCCGATGTGGCCATTTTTAATTTGAATGATTGTCTTGAATAATTTAGATGACAGTGTACATCTAAAAAATTCTCATTACTCTTAGTAACCTCAAAAGCATAATTCTTTTGAATGCAATTAAAAGTAGGTAAGTTTTTTGCGTTTCTTAATCCTGGTATATATTTTTCTTAGGAACTTTTGAGCATCAAGAACAACTTTTAATACTTTTTATTTTGATAGAGTGCACGAAGGGCACAAGTTCTCCGTGTTACTTGATAATATTGAGTGCCCAGGGCAATTGTAGGAAAACTTTGTTTTTTTAGTGTTCTGTACTCTCTACCTTAGCTAATAGGAATAATTTCTGCAGTATGAGACTTGCGAGCTGGTGCAGTTTGAAGATGTTTTCATTATTTACTTCATTTTATATACATCTGAGAATTCAAATCATATTTTTTCTTGACAGTGTTTGCTGTCTAGATTATGTTTGTATATGTAATTGCTATTTTTGTTTAAAAATGTTCATGTGTATTTTAGGACACCCTCTTGAATTTTTACGGAATCAGCCTCAGTTTCAACAGATGAGACAAATTATTCAACAGAATCCTTCCCTGCTTCCAGCATTGCTACAACAGATAGGTCGAGAAAATCCTCAGTTACTGCAGGTGACTATTTAATCAGTTAATTTCCAAAAATGGGTTTAGAGTATATCACATTTTGTAGAAGTCCATGAGCACCCCTTCTCCTTCACCAAGTCTATAAACTGTTCTTCTAAGCTGCACTTAGTAGAACATGCTATAGATAGATGTACTGATAAAACGAGAATTGGGGGTGGGGATTGGGTTAGATATTTGTTTGGGAAACACTTTATTAAAGAATCTGAGAAACTCTAGCAAAAAGAAATGTTTAACTGTCTAGGTCTCTCTTTCCCAAGCTTATTACTAGTGGCGCACTACCTCATAGAAAACATACCTGTGGGCTTATTTTATTTTATTTTTATTTATTTATTTTTTTTGTGGTACGCGGGCCTCTCACTGTTGCGGCGTCTCCCGTTGCGGAGCACAGGCTCAGCGGCCATGGTTCATGGGCCTAGCCACTCCGCGGCATGTGGGATCTTCCCAGACTGGGGCACGAACCCGTGTTCCATGCATTGGCAGGCGGACTCTCAACTACTGAGCCACCAGGGAAGCCCTGTGGGCTTATTTTAATGCTCAGGTCATGAAATATTTGAGTTTTGTATAGCAGCAGTCCCCAACCTTTTTGACACCAGGGACTGGTTTCGTGGAAGACAATATTTCCATGGACCAGGGTCGGGGGATGATGGTTTCGGGATGATTCAAGCACATTACATTTATTGTGCACTTTATTTCTCTTATTATTACATTGTAATATATAATGAAATAATTCTACAACTCATCATAATGCAGAATCAGTGGGAGCCCTGAGCTTGTTTTCACTTGCCACTCACTGATAGGGTTTTGATATGAGTCTGCAAGCAGTTGATTTATTATGGTCTCTGTGCAGTCAAACCTCTCTGCTAATGATAATCTGTATTTGCAGCCGCTCCCCAGCGCTAGCATCACCACCTCAGCTCCACCTCAGATCATCAGGCATTAGATTCTCATAAGGAGCACGCAGTTCATAGTAGGGTTTGCGCTCCTATGAGAATCGAATGCCTCTGCTGATCTGACAGGCGGAGCTCAGGCGCTAATGGGGGGCAATGGGGAGCGGCTGTAAATACAGTTAAAGCTTGGCTCGCTTGCCCGCCACCCGCTCGCTCGCTCACCTCCTGCTGTGCAGCCCAGTTCCCAACAGGCCACAGACCAGTACCGGTCCATGGCCCGGGGATCACGGACCCCTGTTATAGCATTCTACTGCCTACTAGTGTGGAGGATAAAATATATATATATATATATAACTTCTATTTTTTCTTATACATCAAGTAGTTTTTTAACAATGACGGGGGTGGTGGGAGTGTTTATGAAAGAGAATTTGGATTCTTTTAATTCTTCACTGTTTACCTCAGAAATACGAAGTTTCTTTAATGTACAAGAAATCATATCCTTCCAAAGACTGAATAATCCAGAATCATTCTAAAATAATGCAGTTGCAAAGTTATAACTTTCTCTCTTATTTGTATTAGAATTCTTATTTTCCTGAAGATACTTTATATCAATGTCTTGTTTTTCTCTGTCCTTCAAATCACTGCAGCAAATTAGCCAACATCAGGAGCATTTTATTCAGATGTTAAATGAACCAGTTCAAGAAGCTGGTGGTCAAGGAGGAGGCAGTGGAGGTGGCAGTGGAGGAATTGCAGAAGCTGGAAGTGGTCATATGAACTACATTCAAGTAACGCCTCAGGAAAAAGAAGCTATAGAAAGGGTGAGTTTCAGTAAAACTTAGAAATTCAGTTCCTAGTCACACTGGCCACATTGCAGGTGCTCAGTAGTCACATGGGATTAGTGGCTCCTGCACTGGATAGCCCAGATATAGAGTATTTCCATCACAGTAGATAGCTCTTACTGGACAGAGCCAAATAGAGCATTACTAACCTAGGGACTGCAGTGGAGACAGTCTCTTCTCAGCCCTGCTCTCTATTGTGTTCTTTGTGAAGCCAAGGGACTAGCACTGAATACCAGTCTAGCATGAAATAGTTATCAATATATCAAGAAACTAAAATTTTCATTCATGTTTTAGAAAAATGATCTTAAAGTATATACCCAATTCAAGATTATCCATTTTTAATTTATATTTAAAATTTTATTTCACTGTTGTCTCTAAAATGTAAATAGATATGTATATGAATATTTTCATAAAATACATGTGTAGTAAACATCAGAACCTGGTATCCTGATTCTCTTTTCATCCTATGTCTGCCCATACATGTGTCACTGCAGTAACCTAGTTTTTATGATACTGTGACTAGTCATTCATTTTTCTCTAGGCCCCATTGTTAACATTTGTAAATAGGAAATCATAGTACTTGCCCTGTCTTATCCTACAAAGTGTTTTGAGATGGAAATCAGAGAAAGTGCATTTTAACTTAATACTTAGAAAATCATTGGAACTATAATTAGTCTTTGTTTATGACAAACATATCAAGTGTTCAGGTTTGTAACTATGTATTTCAAAAAAGATACTTTATATATTGCAGTGTTATTTTTTCCCCCTCAAATAAATAGAAGTGAAAATAGACAATTGCCTCACTTGTTCTAGAGCAACTTTTTTTTGAGGTTACAGTTATCAAATCTTGATTTCTGTGTTGGAGAAATTTTTTCTTTTGTTGCTTGTGCTTTTGGTGTCATAGAAGAGAACATTGCCTAACCCAAGGTCAGAAGATTTAAGCCTCTATTTTGTCCAAAGAGTTTTATAACTTTATTACATTTATGTAATGTAAAATGCCTGTAATCCATTTCGAGTTGCTTTTTGTTTACGGTGTGAGGTGTAGGAGCCTAGCTTCATTTCCTTTGCCTGTGTATATCCAGTTGCCCCAGCACCATTTATTGAAAATACTGTTCTTTCCCCATTAAATTGTCTTGGCATCCTTGTTGAAAATATGTTGACCATAAATGTGAGGGTTTATTTCTGGGCTTTCAGTTCTGTTCTGATCTATATGTTTATCCTTATGCCAGTCCTTCATTGTCTTGATCGCTCTGGCTTTGTAAGTTTTGAAATCTGGAAGTGTGAGAGCTCCATATTTGTTCTTCTTTCCCAAGATTGTTTCGGCTCTGTGGTTCCCTTGCAATTTCATATCAATTTTAGGATTAGCTTGTCTAATTTCTGCAAAAAGAAAACTGGCTAGAATTTTGATAGATACTGTGTTTTTTTCTGTAGATCAATTTGGGGAGTATTGCCATGTTGGCAATATTAAGTCTTTACCAAGCCGTGAACACAGAATGGGATGTCTTTCCATATTGAATTTCCATAATTTCTTTCAGAAATTTCTTTAGTCTTCAGTTTGCTAAATTTATTTCTAAGTATTTTTATTCTTTATGATGCTGTTATAAAGAGAGTTGTTTTTCTTAATTTCATTTTTGGATTGTTCATTGCTAGTTATATAGAAATACAATTTAATTTTGTGTATCTTGCAACCTTTCTGAACTCATTTATTCTGATAATTTGTGTGTGTGTTCCTAAGGATTTCTATATGTAAGATATCATTTGCAGGTAGACGTAGTTTTACTTCTTTTTCAATCTGGATGTCCTTTATTATTAATATATACATATTTTATATATATATATATATATTTGCTTAATTGTTCTATCTAGAGCCACCTCTGTATAGTTGAATAGCAGTGGTGAGAGCCAACATCTTTTATCTTGTTCCAGATCTTAGAGGAAAATAAAACATTTAGTCTTTCACCATTAAGTTTGATGTTAGCTGTGCGTTTCATTAGATTCCTTTTATCAGGTTGAAGAAGTTCTATTCCTAGTGTGTTGGATGTTTTTATCACAAAGGGTGTGGGATTTTGTCAAATTGTGTGTTGATTGAGATGGTTGTGTGGTTGTGTTCCTTTTTCTGTTAATATGCCTTATTACGCTGATTGATTTTTTTGTATGTTGGCCTAACCTTGCATTCCTGGGGTGTTGCTGGAATTGGCCTGCTAGTATTTTGTTGAGGATTTCTGCATCTGTATTCATAAGGAATATTGGTCTGTAGTTTTCTTGTGATGTCTTTGTCTGGTTTTGGTATCAGAGTAATATTGGCCTTACAGAATGAGTTCCCTCCTCGTCTGTTGTTTGGAAGAGTTTATGAAGAATTGGTGTTAATTTTTCTTTAAACGGCTGGTAGAATTCACCAGTGTAGTTATCTGGGCCTGGCTTTTGGGGAAGTTTTGTGACTACTAATTCAATCTCTTTGTTTGTCATAGGGCTATTCAGATTTTTCCTTTTTTTCTTGAGTCAATTGGGGTGGTTTTTATCTTTCTAGGAATTTGTCTATTTCATATATGTTACCTAGTTTGTTGGCATACAACAACTTAGTTGTTCTCAGTATTCCCTGATAGTAGTTTTTATTTCTATAAAAAGTGGTAATGTTCCAACATTTATTTTTGATTTTAGTCATTTGAATCCTCAGATTTCTTTTTTTTTCCCTGTCAGTTTAGGTAAAGGTTTGTCAGTGTTGTTGATTTAAAGAAAAAAAGTGAGAATTTTTGGTTTTGTTGATTCTGTTTTTTTTCTAGTGTCTATTTTATCTCCTTCTGCTTGCCTTGGATTTAGTTTTCTCTTTTTTTTCCTAGTTTCTTAAGGTTGAAGCTTAGATTATTGATTTTATATCTGTCTTAATACATAGGCATACCTCTTTTTATTGTACTTTGTTGCATTTTGCAGTTAATTGCATTTTTTATAAATTGAAGGTTTGTGGCAACCCTGTCCTGTCAGATGATGGTTAGCATCTTTCGGCAATGAAGCATTTTTTAATTAAAGTATGTACATTGTTTTTTTTAGACATGATGCTGCTGCACACTTAATAGACTACAGTATAGTGTAAACGTAACTTTCATATGCATTGGGAAACCAAAAATTCGTGTGACCCGCTTCATTGCGATATTCGCTTTATAGCAGTGGTCTGTAACCGAACCTGCAGTATCTCTGAGGTATGCCTGTAGATATTTATAGCTAGAAGGTTTCCTCCAAGCACTGCTATAGCAGCATCCCATAAGTTTTAGTGTGTTGTGGTTTTATTTTCATTCATCTCAAACTATTTTCTATTTTCTTCTGTCATTTTTTTCTTTGATCTGTAGGTTATTTAGGATTGTATCAGTTTCCACATTTATGAATTTTCCAAATTTCCTTCTATTGTTGATTTCTAAGTTCATTCCATCGTGGTCAGATAACATAATTTGTATAATTTTAATCCTTTTAAATGTATTGGGGCTTGTTTTATGGTTTAACATGGTCTTTATGGAGAATGTTCTGTGCATTCTTGAGAAGGATGTATAATTTGCTGTTGTTAAGTGTTCTCTAAATGTCTGTTAGGTCTGGTTGGTTTATAGTATTTTTCAAGTCTTCTATATCCTTGTCAGTCTTCTGCCTTCTCGTATGCATTATAGAACATGGGGATATTAAAGTCTCCAACTATTGTTGAATTGGTTATTTCTCCCTTCAAGTCTGTCAGTTTTTGATTCATGTATTTGGGGGCTCTGTTGTTCTCTATGTTTATAATGAAGTCTTTCTGATTGTTTTATCATCATAAAATGTCCTTTGTTTTAGTACCAATTTTAATCTTAAAGTCTGTTTTGTCTGATACTAATATAGCCACCTCAGCTCTCTTTTTGTAACTGTTTGCATGGTGTATATCTTTTTCCATCCTTTTACTTTCAGCATATTTGTGTCTTTGAATCTAAAGTGTGTGTCTTGTAGAAGCAATATAGTTGGATCGTGCCCTATCTACCTTTTACTTCAGCTAGCCCAGCTTTAATCTGGACAAGACCTAGGTAACAAAATCATTTTTGAGTTTCTTCTCCTTTCATGGATGAATATAATCATGCTGAATCGGGACTTTTGCCCAGTTTTTAGAAGTCATTTCTTGATATAGTCTAATGCAAGACGATTGAGACAGTTGAGGAAGGGGGTTCATAAATAACATTTGGCTGACATAATAACATTTGGCTGTACCTAGGGAATTAGACAGTTGACCTGAGTGTTTAAAGGCTTTTAATAGCAGCAATTACTGAGTTACAAGTGATTTTTAATAGACTAGGAAGACAAAAATTAAATGGGTCGTATCACCATTTAAAATGCTATAAAAATTAAGCAAATAAAAATCAAACACCATATGTCTTGATTTCAAAAATATATCATGTAATATTACTAATAATTGACCACCCATTTTTGTAGTATGAAGTGTTTCATAAGGCAAGGAGGTTGAGTAATATATGACCCTAATGAAAGATGTGGCTCTCTTTACAAATAATTAGCAACCTCTGGTTGCTCTCATCCATAGCTTCACCACTTATGTACTAAAAGCCATTTGATTTACAGATTTCTGTAAAGTCATTTATTTTTAAACCACCACAGAAGCTAATTTCTAGTGTTAATGCCAATGAGTGTTATCAAAGTATCTGTTAGCCTAATAGCTTTAACTAGGAACAAAGAATTTGTAGGTGGTTACAGGAAAGGGCCTGGGTTCTGTCTACCCCCTTGAATTGGACAATGACTCCATATTCAGATAGGGGTGAATTCATGTAAAATTCTCAAGCTTCTTTGTGTCCTTTATAGTATGTTTTCAAGTGATGATCTGTCAGTAGTGCTACGCTGGACTCCATAATATGTTTTCTTTCTTTTCTTCCAGTTAAAGGCATTAGGATTTCCTGAAGGACTTGTGATACAAGCATATTTTGCTTGTGAGAAGAATGAGAACTTGGCTGCCAATTTTCTTCTACAGCAAAACTTTGATGAAGATTGAAAGGGACTTTTTTTTATCTCACACTTCACACCAGTGCATTACACTAACTTTGTTCACTGGATTGTCTGGGATGACTTGGGCTCATATCCACAATACTTGGTATAAGGTAGTAGATTCTTGGGGGTGGGGAGGGGGGTCTAGGATACAGGGCAGGGATAAATACCGTGCATGTCTGCTTCAATTAGCAGATGCCGCAGATCCACACAGCGTGTAAAATATTATACAACCAAAAGTCAGCTTTTGCAGGTCTTTATTTCCTCTATAAAACAGTAGGTAACTTTTCCTAGGTTTCACTCTTTTTAGTGTACTAGATCCAGAAATTTAGTGTAATGCCCTGCTTTATATTTCTTTGACTTAACAGTGGTTTCAGAAAGAATCTTTGCTACCTAGAATCTACAGTCCCTGTTTTATGGCAACACTGGATAATGGCTTTGTGAAATTAAAAAAAAAAAAAAAAAATTGGAGCAACTGTAAACAGAAATGCCAAATTATTGATGGTTATTGTTGCTGCTTCAAATAAGTATAAAATTAATGTGTAAGAAAGCCCATTCTTTCATGATAAATACTTGGGGTTGAGGGGGGAGAGGGGGGAATCTTTTCTTAAAATGAAAATAATTACTGCTATTTTAAATTTCTTGATCATTGAATGTGAGACCCTTCTAACATGATTTGAGAAGCTGTACAAGTATAGGCAGAGTTATTTTCCTGTTTACATTTTTTGGGTTTGTTTTGGGGGGGAAATTGGTAGGTGTCTAATTACTGTTTACTTCATTGTTATATTGCAGTAAAAAGTTTTAAAACCACAGTTGCATGTTTGCTTTTGATGTATCCCGTTGTGGAATTAGCACTTTGGGGCCAATGGAGAAATGCAGCATTCACTATCCCTGTCTTCCCCTTCCCTCAGCAGAAATGTGTTTGTCAGCAAGTCATGAATTCCAACTGCTGCCTTTTTTAAAACCCACAAAATGCTGATTCAGTTCAAAATTAATGCAAATGTCTCAAAACTGGGTTTCTGATCTTTGTAAATGTTTTTCCTTATTAGATAAGAATGTATGACCATTAAAGTCATTTAGGATTATTTGCTTTCGAAAAGAGAAGGTGGACAGAACTATGATCTAGCATCCTTTATTGCATTGGACAGACTGGAGAAATCTTTTGGAAGGGCTGGGAGATGCGGCTGGAAAAGTACTTTGGAAAATATACAATCAAGATATCTCATGGCATATTAAAAGAAAAATCTTAATAGCAGTGTTGGCTTTTATTTGGATTTTTTTCATCTCAGCTTTTTTCTTTGGAATCTCCTTCATTGTCATTGTTATTTGATCATAAAGAGGGAGCAGGTGTCTACTTGTTCAGTTTTTCAAATCTGTTTTCCTGAATATAAAAAAAACTGTTTAAAGAAATGTTTTTTTTCTACTATCTGATACTGAGTGAAGAAGATGAATTTGCACAGATTTCTTCCTGCATAATCTCTAAATAATACTTAGCACAGTTTGGTGACAACTTTTAAGCTTTTACGTCATGCACTCATGAACTATCTCATGAAAATAAACCATGATTTCTCCCCATGGTGTCATCATGTAGTTTAATCTTCACGTGTTTATTCCATAAACAAAACAGGACCTTTGGATTTTGTATTACCTGTATGTTTTATAATGGATTATGCAGAAATGTCTCAGAATAAAATGAGGATTTCTAAATATGTTCATCTTTCAAAGCAGAACAATGAGTTGGGAAGAGGGCTGGCAGTTCTGGTGGGAAAATGGGATACTTTATTTTAACGATATTTTATCTGCCACTAATTGCTTAGAGCATAGTGAAAGCTGGAAAAGGGAAAAAACAACCAGCAGCAGCCTCTCTTTTCTCTGGAAAGTGACAGCAGAAGGTGATCGATCACATGGAGCTTTTGTCCTTGGACAACAAAACTACAAATAGTGGGATTAATAATTACCAGAAGACAGTTCAAGCCAAGTTTTGACCATTCTTTACAGTACTTTGTTTATCTGCTTAAAGAATCACCCATGACGCTATGAAAGAAATAGGCTTTTTGTGACCTTTTGCTGTTATCTTTTAATTTACAAACAATTTTGGTTAATCTAAGTGTCTACATGACTTTGGAATTTTGCATTTGAGGTATTCTGTCATCTGTTCCCTGAAATATATTTATTGTTGAGTTGCTTTGTGGAAAATGAGGAAGCTTAGGTTTATATTTGTTCAATTCTTATTGCCATCCCCTAGTCAAATATGTCTTTACATTGTTTAAAAATACTGAAGTGTTCCACCATACAATTTTTTCTTGTACTAGATGGCTAGGATTCTAGAGAATTAATTATAAAATATTTTCAATATATCCAACATGGCATTTCTCATTTTTTAAATGATTTTACCATATGGAATCTTAGATTGGAAATTGATGGTGCCTCTATCACTTATCCTTCTGTTTTCTTCACTAATTGGTGAACATAGTGTGTAGGAGGCCAGGCACTAGGTCGATTTTATTGGGTCTCCTGTTTGTGTTCTCAGCTGCAATATCAACACAGAGATGGGATACTTGATAGAATGTAATCAAAGTTCATGAGAGCTTTTAGAGATTTCAGTGAGTTCCCCCTTTTCCATACTTCTTTTCTTGTATCAGCCAGCCAAAGATAGCTACAAAATATTAAACCCAAAGTAAGCAGTTTCGGGGAGTCTTTCATGACCACGTCTGTGTTCTGGTGAGGTCCCTAGCTGTGCATCTCAGGTACAATGTGTCCTTCCAATTGACGGCCCAGTGTCCATTTTGTTCCACTTTGTTCTAAGCCAGGGGCTGGCAAACTGCAGCCCCATGAGCCAAATCTGGCTCACCGTCTGTTGTATGAGCCATGAGCTAAGAATGGCCTTTACATTTTTTAATGTTTTTTGTTTTTGTGTTTGTGTTTACAAAAAGGATTTTATGACATGTGAAGATTGATTCAAATTGCAGTGTCCATAAATAGTTTTATTGAAACGCAGGCATGCTCATTTATTTACATATTGTCTATAAGCAGCTACCTTTGTGCTAAAGAGGTTTGCTGTTGCATAGTTGCAACAAAGACTATGGCCAGCAAAACCTAAATAATTATTATCTGGCCCTTTACAGAAAAAGTTTGCCACCCCGTTTTAAATTGCAACCAAGGGGCTTCCCTGGTGGCGCAGTGGTTGAGAGTCCGCCTCCTGATGCAGGGGACATGGGTTCGTGCCCCGGTCCGGGAAGATCCCACATGCCGCGGAGCGGCTGGGCCTGTGAGCCATGGCCGCTGAGCCTGCGCGTCCGGAGCCTGTGCTCCGCAATGGGAGAGGCCACAGCAGTGAGAGGCCTGCGTACCGCAAAAAAAAAAAAAAAAAAATTGCAACCAGGTCCATCATGTGTTAAATTATGATGTTTTCCCCCCTCTATTTGGCATTCTTGGCTTCTTGAGGTCTTAGCTTCAGTTTGCTTTGCTTGTGACCCTCGTGGGTTCTTTCCAGAGGGGTGGTATCACCCCCATATATTCGTTATCAAAGGGAGGAGCGCATCGTGTGCCTGGTGTGCTTGTTTGGCATGTATGCGGTGTCTAAAATTATTCTTTGCTGTTCCTATGCTATGTCTTTCTCTTTAGCAAGATAACTAAATTCAGCACTAAGCGCTGTCAGAAGCACCTGGCATAGTGATGAATCAACCAGAACAGAAAAGTCAAATGAATGCATCTGGGAATCCCTGCGCCCTGGGATCAAAGCTGGGGCAATTCGAACAAGGATCTTAACCACAGCTGGAAGAGAGTAGCTGGAACCTTGGAGGGAGGGATATAGCAGTTGGACCTGTTGGGTGACAGACTAGTTTCCAGAACTGTGTGTGGATAGTTTGGGGATGGGAGGAGCAGTGACAAGGAGGCAGGAGAAGGCTTGGACTTGGTAGGCAAGAGATACAGCGCTGTGCACTAAAGGTTGGGGAACCACAGGGACGCTGCTAGTGACAAATCGGTTATAAAAGGCCTTCCCTATCATGATATAGTTGACGGAAAGTGGCCCCACAAGCAGGGTTTGCACTGTGGAGAGGCGAGGAGGACCAAAGAAACGTCAGCGATGACAGATTGCTTCACGTGTGGTGCTGTGGATTCCAAAGTGAATGGAAACACGGTCTCTGCCATTGAGCTTGATATACTATCTTAGAGACCGTTTGAATAGTAATGGATCCTTCAACAGGTGCAGCATAACTTGTCTTCTAGGAGCACAGATTCGAAATCTTCATCCCAGACTTCTGCCTCATGTCTCACTCAAAACGTATTTCCCGTTCTTACTGATCCTCTCTTCTCACCTGGCTCAGAATGAGTTATAGATGTTTGTAGATAGTATTCCTCTCCAGACCGTGAGGTGGTCTTCAGGGTGCCTGGGGAAGCTGGCCTCCAAGCCTCGCCCCGAGCAGCCTCACCCTTTTTCTCCAATGTTTTGTTTAACTATTAGGTTTTCTGTGATGAAAATGTTGGGCACCTTTATCCTACACGTGTACTAGCTGTAGATGGGCTTCCTGTCCATGGCCTTCCACACTTCAAACATGTGTCTGCCAGGATTGGTTACTGCTTGTTGAATTGCCACCTTAAGGCTCAAAGGATATTTGATGCAGATCCTGAGTTTTGTTATTGACAGCTTCCATCTATAATAAAGTCCAAAATTGTAAATCATAGAAGCCAACTGGGTTTTATTTGCCAACAATAGCAGATTAGAAGAACGTGTGATAAATTATCTCAAAATTGGTTAAAAATAGATGAGAATGAATGGGACTGGTAGGGCTATGCCTTGAGAACAGCTTGAGGTTAGAATTATTATTATTTTTGGTTGGGTGATTTTATGATCCCTGGAGTTGATTTTTTTTTTTTTTCTTGCAACTTTTTAGCATTTTAGTCTATTTTTTGGTGGGGGCATTTTGTGGGGTTTTTTTTTGTTTCATTTTCAGATGTCTTTTTTTGTCAGTAAGGCCTGCTTCTGCTTGTTTGACATCATTTAAACTACTTTTTATATTATCTCCACTTGTAAGGAAATTACAAAGGAGAGAAATCTTTTCACTAATTTATTGTTACTTTCATTGTAAAATATTTTTGTATCCTTACACAATTTCAGGCTTCCAGAAAAGTTTTGGGAACAGCACAAAAAGCTCCCAATTACCCCCACCCCATACTTCCCCAAACCCATTTAAGTTTTGCAGTTGTCCTAGTAATGTCCTTCATAGCAGAAGACTTCAATCCAGAATAATACACTGCATTTAGTTAGTCTCCTTCAATCTGTACTCTTTCTCAGTCCTTCCTTGATCTTTATGAGCTTAACTCTTTTTTTTTTAAGATTACAGGGCCCTTGTTTTATACCACGTCCCTCAATTTATGTTTGGTGTTTCCTCATGACTAGACTCAAGTCATGCATTTTTATAACTCATTATATTGATGCTCAAATGTCCCATTGTTCTGGTTCTCAAAGGTAACTTCTGTGTTTGGCGTGTCTTTATCTCTTGACTACTTCCTTATTTTCTGGCACAGTAATATATTTCAGGCTCTTGTACTTTCTGTGCACCAGCCCTGGAATTCACCATTTCTCCAACGAGCTCTGTTCCCTTTCAAGTAGAAACCAAAACTTTGTTCTAGGTGTGTTCATTGCTACTGGAGTCTCACTGCTCCCAAGCATTTCAGTAAATGCATAGAAAATAAATACACAAACATCACATCTGTATTCCTGCGTCTACATATGGGTACTGAACACCTCAGTTCACACTGGCACCTTTTTTTCCTAACAAGTTGTCATCTCCCTTTATTTTACTGAAGTATAGTTGATTTACAATGTTGTGTTTCTGGTGTACAGCAAAGTGACTCAGTTATATATATATGTGTAATATATTTTATATATATATTTTTTGTATTTTTTTCCATTCTACTATTTCTTTTCCAAACTACTGTATATAATAGCATCTCTAGGTCCATCCATGTTGCTGCAAATAGCATTATTTCATTCTTTTTTATGGCTGAGTAATATTCCATTGTATACATGGTACCACATCTTTATCCATTCTTCTGTTGATGGACATTTAGGTTGCTTCCATGTTTTGCTATTGTAGATAGGGCTGCTATGAACATTGGGGTGCATATATCTTTTTAAAAATTTTTATTTATTTATTTACTTTTGGTTCTGTTGGGTCTTTGTTTCTGTGCGAGGGCTTTCTCTAGTTGCGGCGAGCGGGGGCCACTCTTCATTGCAGTGCGCGGGTCTCTCACTATCGTGGCCTCTCTTGTTGCGGAGCACAGGCTCCAGACGTGCAGGCTCAGTAGTTGTGGCTCACGGGCCCAGTTGCTCCGTGGCATGTGGGATCCTCCCAGACCAGGGCTCAAACCCATGTCCCCTCCATTGGCAGGCAGACTCTCAACCACTGTGCCACCAGGAAAGCCCCAATGTATCTTTTTGAATTAGAGTTTTCTCCAGATATATGCCCAGAAATGGGATTGCTGGATCATACGGCAACTCTGTTTTTAGTTTTTTAAGGAACCTCCATACAGTTTTCCATAGTGGCTGCACCAATTTACTTTCCCACCAGCAGTGTAGGAAGGTTCCCTTTTTTCCACACCCCCTCCAGCATTTATTATTTGTAGACTTGATGATGGCCATTCTGACCAGTCACACTGGTACCTTTAATTCTAGTCCAGCACCACAAGGTTCATTCTAGCTTCTCCCTTTCATTATTTATAAGTCCTTTCTTGCACAGTGAGAGACTTAGCTCCCATTATGCTCAATGTGTTTACTTATTTGTCATCTCCCCTGCGTGTAACCCATCTTCGTAGGCACTCAGCTGCCTAAGTGTGTTTCAGGTGCTAGTGGTGGTCAGGGAGACTGCAGGAGGAGCAGACTAACGGACAGGAGTGCAGCCCACGTGCTACACTAGTCACGCTTCCCCTGCAAGGATTGCGCTCTGTGGTGTCTTTGTCTTGGCACATGCTACCACCCTGATTCATGCATTCAGCAACTAATGAGCAATTGCCTAAAGCCAGGCAGGCACTTGGTTTGGAATTGTTCCTACCGCTTTTATCTTGCTGGTTCCTCTGTTCAAAACCATACAAGACCCCTCTTTCAGGAAGCTTGCCCACGACCCCCTTTGCCCTCCAATTTGGGCCAGAGACCTCTTTTTCTCTATTCCCTCAGCCACTTGTACGTACATATCTATCATAAAAGTGAAAACCCTGAATTGAAAGTGTCTATTTGTGTCTCCCATTAAACTGTACAGTGAATGAGAGAACACCTGACAAGCTCTTTAAAGGCAATGTGCCTTTAATCTCTGTGCCCCCAGAACAAGTGAAGGGTGGAAATGCCTTGTCAGTTCTGGATGGATAAACAGGCAATGAGCAAATAGTTGGGACAACCTCTGTCATCTTTACTAGGGCTCCAGGCTCTCCTTACCCTGTCTGCCATCCCTTCAGTTCTAAAAGCCGACTAAGAAGCTGAGGGACAATGAACAGAGTCCCAAAGCCTGCTCTGTTTTTCTTTCCTCAGCCCAGGGACCTTGGCACCAGATTCTGAAGACCTGACACATAATACAGTGAGCTGGCTGGTTGCAGGGACAGCGGGATTCTGTTGACAAATTCCAAATGGGCCTACATCTGAGACTTAAATGGAGAGCAGAGCAACAGCTGCAGTCCCAAGAATCCCATGCTGGGGCCAGGTCAGAGGGTCTTGGGGGTCAGGGTTTGGACTTAGGCCTGGATTTCTGTCTTCACACCCCATGCCAGCTGTGTGACTTCGGCCATGTGTCCCGATTTCCTCATCTGTAAAGCAGAGCCCGCCTTACAGCTTGCTAGTAGGGGTCAAATTAGAGAATGGATTGGTGAACATCTCTCCCAAGGCCAAGGCTTTAATGTGGCTGCAGACTGCCTGTCCTGAAGGCTGGGAGAAGTTCTCTGCCTTTCTGCAATGATGAGGCTTGGCCCCTAAAGGACTGAGAGAGTGACTGAGTTCTTTTCAATGATGCTGAGTGCGCCTCTTTGATCTCTGGGTGCCTTGGTCCTCCCTCCTTCACTGTTGGCCCCTCACATTCCCAAGGGGCTGGGGGGCTTCCCCCTCAGCGGGGGCAGTGCAGCACAAACATTGGCATTTCAGGCACAGAAAGCTTTAATGTTTACGAACTTTCTGAGCAATGCTGAATTTTCTCCTGTCCATTTCTAGGCCAAGGAATTAGCAGCTACATCTCATCTCTGGATCAAATTTGGCAGAGAACCCAGCAAAAATGCCTGGCGGAATGCCCACTGCCCCTTTCACCCACCCCTAGGGATTCTCAGTGTTCCCTTTTGATTTCCTCTGACAGTCTCCGAGGTGCCAGAGGCACAGGAAGGGCCTCAGACTGGGAAGGGCCTATGGGTGCCACCCAGTGACCAAGCACAGGGCCTCTTTCATGCCTCATCTCCAGCCTCCACTTGGACACTTCTAGTGATGTGGCCCTCACTACTGCCAGCTCTGACTTCCTACACTCTAGGGATTGTCAAGCTCCCCTCTCCCCTCTGCCTGTCCGGACAGGCCATCCTCAGGGCCTAATTCATTTCTGGGGGTCACCCTGAGCCAGTGTGCCAACCTCTCGGGTCTTTTAGAAGAGTGATTGTGTCTCCCTGACCGCCTCCCCACCTCTGGCCAAGTCTTCTCCATGCTGAAAAAAATCCCTCACTTGGAGTGAGTTACACAGAGTGCTTTGCCCATCCTGATGAACACAATACTTGAGGGGGGGTCTGAGCAGTGCAAAGTATTGGGTTGGCCAAAAAGTTCGTTCAGTTTTAAGTAAATAAAAGACATTTTTCATTTTCACGAAGAACTTTACTGAACAACGTATTCACTAACCAAACGAACTTTTTGGCCAACCCAATACTAGAGGAGCTCTCACCTCCCTTGTTCTGTGCATGGTGTCTCCATGAATGCACCCTGAATTTGAGCTTGCTGGTTTGACAGCCACATTACACTGTGGCCTTGGACTGAGCAGCTGTGCGAATAGTACCAAAGTTTTCAAGGTGCCTGTGCATTTGGAGTTCACGTCTGACCCATGTTACAGAAGCAAAAACAGCCTATCCCAGACTTACATGTATCTCTTAGCTACTGAACCAAAGCTGTTTTCACAAAGTCCTCTTTTGGCCCAGGAGGAGGGAGCTAACCTTCAGAAGTCCAAATGTCTCACCCTGTGCTGCATGCTTTACTTATACTAGCATTATTGCCATTTTACAGATGGGTTAACTGAGGTCAGTCAGGCCAAAGCTACACAGTTACTTAGTGGCAGAGCCAGGAGGCAAACCTGTGTTGCCCTAGGTGACACAGCCTTGCTTTCACCCCTGCCGCTTCATATCCCCTGAATTAAGTCTTTTTCCTTCCTGTGATTTTTTTAAAAGCCCCTCCTTGCTGTTCTGACAGCTATTTGCTCCTCTGATGATTTGCCTGGCAGTTCTTAAAATGTGACTTGAAGACCACTTGCAGGAGGGGTCTATGAGATAAGAGCCATTTTCATAATAACACTGACTCTGCTTGCTGTTTTCACTCCCAGTCTCTCATAGGTGTATAGTGGAGTTTCCCAGAGGCTGCATGGCATGTGATATCACAACAGATGGAATGAAGGAGCACATGTGGAAATCCAGCTGTCGTCTATGAAGCCAGATAACAGAGATTTGCAAAAATCAAATACAACACCATTCCTGTCATTAATTCCTTTAACAATAATTATTTTTCATAAAGATTAAAAAACACTTCAACATACACTGTTTGTTTCAAATGAATTAACTTTTAAAATTTCTCAATTTCTAATCAAGTAAATATTGATAGAGGCAACCCACACGAACAAAACCTCTTGGGTTGCTCAATTTTTAAGAGGGAGAAGAGGTCCTAAAACTGGAAAGTTTGAGAACTGATGGTTTTTCCACTTTAGACTTGTTAAATGACCCCAAAAACACTACTTGGGATGGTCACTGGGTTGCTGGTGAAAGGTTTCCTCCTGTCTGCTGCAGATATGGTTGGGAAATTGATACCTGGAGCTCGTTTGGTACCCCTCTGCCATAATGCCCTCCATTCCTGCTTTCAGGGTAATGAACTCCGAACTCCTCTCTTTGGCTTTCAGCGCCCTTTACAGGCTTGCTTCAGCGTATGCCTTCAGCCCGTCCCCCTCCCTCTCCACCCCATACCACACGACTCCATGACCCAGGCCTTTCCACAGCTGTACACACTTACACGTGCTGGTCACTCTGCCTAGAAATTCTCCCATGTTCCTCTCTCCTCATCTGAACTCCTACTCCACCTTTAAAACCCACTTCAGCATTACATGCACTGGGAAGGCTTTCCTACCCAGGAGCCAGTAGAGGACTGCTCACTTGTTCTACTGTCTGAACATGTAGTGCACTGACTGCATATCTGACCATAATTGTTTATGTGCACATTTGTTTTATGGACACGTCAAAGCCAAAAACAAAACTTGCCATATCAATCAGCAGCAGTAGGAGCTCGGCACTCACAGCTAACAAGGGAACTGGAAGGAACTGTGCTTTGAAGCCCTGGCTACAGGTTTGGGGTGGAAGGGAGGCTGGTCTGGCCCTGGAGAGGGAAAGTAAAATGCAAAGCCCAACTGAGTGATGGGGAAATGCCAGGACCTGACGGAACAGGTTGGGAAGGGGAATGGAAATAATGGAAAATGCTCTCCACCATACCCTGATACGCCCCCTTGTGGTGAGGGAGAGCCAGCAGTGTTTTAGGTGGGAGCACAGGATGGGGAAGAAATGGGCCCATAAGGGGGAACCAGCACCTCTGCAACGTGGAAGAGTTGAAGGCACCTGTGGGGAATCTGGCTCAGGGGAGAAGGGGGAAAATGCTGGTCTAGAAAAGCCAGCCCACACTGGCCCTCTGTTGCCCAGAGGAACGCTGGGGTGCTCTGTGCGGGGGGAAAGGAAGGAAGGGAACTAAACCTACAGGACCGTGGGCACTAAGCCATATCTACATTGACTCATTTAATCCTGCCATGCAGATGAGAAGCTGAGGCTCAGAGAGGGTGACATAACTAGAACACAGCCCAGGGAGGATGGGGACCTGTCTCCAAGCCACCCCCATGTCCCCCTTTATGCCGATTTTCTGTCTGTACGAGCATGCGAGCTGGGGAGACAGTGGGATTTTCTTCATCTGCCATGTTCTTGTACCTTTGCCCTCCTACGGCACACCCGGAGGGAGCAGCTCAGGGAAAGCTCTTGGGATCTGGAGTCAGATGCGTTTTTTCTCTCCTTCATATTTATATTACTGTACATGAAGCAGGGTTGGGGTGGAGAAGACCCTCCCTTTAGGAGAATCAGCCTATTCTCCTTCAAAACCCATCCACACAGAGACTTCTCCAAGGGGCTGTGAGGGAGACATCCCAGGCTGACACCACCGGGAGCTCCCTGCTCCCTGCTGTCTGGTCTTGACCCGTCCATGTGCCACTCTCCAGCTGGAGCGATGGGCCTCCCTTAACCATGTGGATTCTTCAGCCAGAGGCCCCTGCAGCCATCAGTATTTACTGAGCACCTACTGTATGCCAGGCACAAGGAGGAGGCTGAACAGACCACTTGCCTCTAAAGCTACACTTTAATGTTTTACATTTGAGGCTTCTGTATATTGTTCTGTTATAGGAAAAAATAGGGTCATTGGCTAATAAGAAACACACAAAAAAACCCAAAAGTCTGTACCCTATTGCTTCCTTGGGGAACCACTGTAGGTTTTGTTTTTTCTTGCTGGGGGTGGGGGGGGTAGTGTCATTTGTTTATTTTGATTTTAGCAGAGGAGACAGATGTGGTCAGATCTATTTTCAAAGAAATGAAGACAATTCTATGGCTTCTCAGCCCTTCCTCACAGCCACAGTACAGGAAGCAGGAAGCCCACTGCCCACTAAAGTGGAGGCTGTTCCTCTGGGTCCTGAGCTCGGGACTGGTCCTCTTGGCCCTGCTGGGTGCTCCCAAGGGAAGACAATGGTGGCAGATAATGTGGCTTCTCTCTGGTTCCAGGAGCCAAAGGAAATGTCAGTTGCTTCTGGGACGGAACATGACCTCCTTTGAGACAGGGAGCATGACGCCAGTGCACTCAAACTACCATCGCAACCAACCCCTTCTGCTCCCTGGGAAAGAGACAACTCTGAGGACAGCCTTGTGGAGTGGAAAGATCCCAGTCTTTGAAATAATGCAGACGTGGGTTTGAATCCTGATGTGGCCACTTATTAGCCCTGTGATCTTGGCCAACTCACTCCAATATTCCGAGCCTGAGTGCCCTCATCTGTAATGATAATAATTCTTGTTTACACCTACCTCACTTACCAGTGATTAAGATGCATTACAAAGCCATAGCCCAAGAAGCAGCACAGGACAAAGCAAACGGAAGAAAGCCGGAAATCCTGAAGCAGATCTAGGAATACAGGAGAGCCTCACATGCGAGGGAAGTTAACACCAAGTATCTGTGGACAAAGGATGGAATATTTAGTAAATGCTGCTGGGGAGACTGGCTTCTATCTGGACAAAAATAAAGTCATATGTATGTGTGTCTTCAGTTATCTTTGGTTGATTAAGACCTAAATGTGAAAGGGAAAACTGAAAACAAATAAAAGGACATTTTAGGGACCTGTCTGAGCAGAAGGCGCCATCACGGGAGTCGATATCCACCACAAGGAGGACCAAGACTCTCGCTGCACGGAACCCAGGAGCCAGGACATCTACAGAAGCTGTTCGCAGAGCTGCACGGTTTCTGGCCCGGAGGAAACAACTCCACCTTCAACCAGTTTGTGCTAAAGAGGTTGTGCATGAGTCGCATCGCTTCGCCGCCTCTGTCCCTGTCCTGGATGATCCGGAAGATGAAGTTCGCCGGCCGGAAAAACAAACAGCTGTGGTTGCGCGGCTATAAAGGAGGCTGGGCGTGTCCGGAGGCGCCCACGCTGAAGATCTGCGCCGCGCGCCGTCCTCACAGCCGCCCGCCGGCGCCGCGCTCCCCCAGGGTGCGGCCCGTCCCGCTCGCTGGTCCTCGCAAGGGCCGAGAGGTGCACAGGCCTTTGGGCAAGGCCTGGGAACCCGCACAGTTCAAGAACGCCCGCCCGGAGGCCAACGCGCCAGCCAAGGCTACAGAAACTAACCCCAGAGCCTGCCTTGTTATGAAAAAGATTTTGGATGCTGGGGAGAAAACAAACACTAACAAAAGGAATATGAGCGTCATTTTAACCTCAGGGAAGGTAAGGATTTCTTTCTTTCTTTTTTTTTTTTTTTGCGGTACGCGGGCCTCTCACAGTTGTGGCCTCTCCCATTGCGGAGCACATGCTCCGGACGCGCAGGCCCAGCGGCCATGGCTCACGGGCCCAGCCGCTCCGCGGCATGTGGGATCTTCCCGGACCGGGGCACGAACCCGTGTCCCCTGCATCGGTAGGCGGACTCTCAACCACTGCGCCACCAGGGAAGCCCCTGACAAGGATTTCTTAAAGGAGATTCCAGACAGGCAGAGGTGGGGCTCTGAGGAGCGAATGTTGCCTTGTAGGGAGGGGCCTCTGTACCGTCTTGGGGGGGGAGGGGCGGGCTGTACCAGGCTTCCGGCTTGGAGGGTTCAGTGGAGTCTGGGGAACTGACACATTCAGTGGCCTCTCCCCAGATGTCCCTATCTCATTGGTCGGGATCCCAGGACTTTACCTTGCCCTCACTGAGCTTGCCCTGGTAGGCAGTTAACTGTCTTTGAAGTTCAGCCACTCAGACTATTACGTCTTGGGCTTGTGGGCTTGCCCTGGATAGAAGATGAAAGTTTCCTTGTATGCAATTAAAGATGCCCTGTGGCTTCCATCCCTGACTTTCCACTGGCTGCCCCTAGGCCTCAGCTGTGCATCATCTTTCAGTGGGAGTATCAACAGTACTTAGCCATGGCCGTTTAATACTGGTATCTTTATTACTCCCCACCCCACCGTCACTCTCAAATGTCCAGTACACTCATGGCCTGCCTGCACACTCCACCCACAGGTACACCATCCATTCATCACCCCTGTGCTCGGGCCTGCCTGTGCTTCCCCTGCCACCAGGGATGGGGCCCTCCTTGCCAGCTGAGAGGGGAGTGCTGCAGTCCCAAGAACCATCTAACCACTTGCTTTCTTGGACCTCTCCCAGAACCAGCTGCCGCAGGTAAGTTTCTCGGGAAGTAAAAACTGCAGTGGAGTTCAGGGGGCAAGAGGTTTGTTGGGGACCAGCACCTAACTGGGCTGAGGAGGGAGGCAACTGCGATGCAAGGCTGACAAAGCCTCGGCCAGTCCGTGGGGGAGACCTGGAGCCAGGCTTGCTGGGCAGAGCTGTCACACATCTGGCTGAAGTGGCTGGGCCTTTGTGCCGCCCTCCCCTCCCCCATCACTCGGTCAGCAGGTGCGGCTGCCCCAGGAAGGGCTGCTCTCTGCAGCTTGGCAGCAAGTCCTTCCACGAAGGGGCATCTGGGAGTGGTCCCGATGTCTTCCACAACCCGGGAACGTATTGATAGTTTGTGTGTGAAGGCAGACTGTGTGGATGTAACAATAGCCCATGTTTATTGAGTATTTACGGAGCCGGATGAGGCTAAGTGCCCTTTGTACTCTAAGGCAGGGACCATCATTATCCTCATGTTTCTGTGCCCAGATGAAGAAACTGAGGCACGAAAAGCGTAAATGATCTAGTAAAGGTTGCATAGCATGCAATGGAGTTGAGATTCCCTCTGGAGAATTTTTTTAAACGTTTAATAAAACGTTTTTGGAGTCATTTAAAATTTTCAGAGAACGATAATGCAGAGAGCTCCTGTATACTCTTCTCGCAGCGTTTCCTGATGTTATCATCTTACAACCATGGTACATTTGTCACAGCGGAGAAATTAGCACTTTACTGTTGACAAAATCACTGGCTTGGTGTGCATTTCCACTGATATCCTTTTACTGTTCCAAGATCACATCTAAGATACCACCTTGCCTTTCACATCCCTGAGATTTGAACTCTTAGGTGTAAACTTTTGACCTGTCTGCCCTACTGCCTGCTGTTCCCACAGAGGTTTTGTGGCCATAAACGGTTCAGGTGCCGCTCGCTGCCCCAGGTGTGTGTGTGGGGGGGGGCAGCCCCAGAATGTGGCATGCTGACTAGCTCACTGCTTTCTTTGTGAGTGTCTCTTCTCTGCTGGCGTGTGGAGAAAACTCCCGCCGGGCCCAGCTCAGTGATGTGCTTGTTTTGCTTTGGCCGTTCGGACGTTTCCTGGTGCTCTCCGGTGTGTGTGGGGGTGGGGGCTGTACCAGGGCGCCCAGAGCTGCTGGGGGCTTGGTGCTGCCCTCCCGGAGCTCCCAGCCAGCTCACCTCTGCCTCTCTCACCCGGCCACCCCCCGGGCTCACTAGCTCTGAGGTCTGGCGTGAAGCAAAGAGGAGTTAAGTAGGGGACCCCTGTTCTCATCCCCACAGCACTCAGCTACCTCACAGACCTCCTAGGTGCCTGCTGTGTGTCCGCTTGGGTCCGGAGCCCCCTGGCAGCTGCCCACTGAAAACTGTGGCGCTCTGAGCACACTGCCTTTATACTATGGAATGAAAGAGACTGAGCTTTACTGGTTGGGAAGTGGGGAAAATACAGATTATTGCACTCTCTTCCCAGCTTTGCTGCTTACTACTTATGAGGACTTTGCATTATTCCAGGTCCAGTTTTCTCATGGAACTCACTAAAACAGCATCTTGCTTAGGGGTTAAAGATGGTAGGCTGAAGACAGATGAATTGGGTCTCTGCTTATTGGCTGTGTGACCACTGTCATGTTACTTAACGTCTCTGGCCCTCACTTTCCTCACCTGTGACATGGGGACATAACATCCACTTTATAGGGCTTTTGTGAAGATGAAGGGAATTAATAAATGCACGACGTCTAGAACCATGCCTGGCATGGATAAACTCTCAACAAACATTAGTTGTTATCGTCTAATTCACATGGGTGTTTAGAGAGAATCAAATGAGATCATTATTGTAAAGGTGCATTGTAAATGGCAAAGCATGCTAAAAAATGATTAGTGTTAGTTATTTTTTTCTTTCAGTTTTATTGACATCAATGACATATAGCACTTATAAGTTTAAGGTGTACAGCATGGTGATTTGACTTACACGCATAGGAAACGATTATCACAGTAAGTTTAGTGAACATCGTCATCTCATACAGATAGAAAATTAAAGACAGAAAAAATTTTTTTCTTTGTGGTGAGAACTCTTAGGATTTACTGTCTTAGCAACTTTCATGTATAACATACAGCAGTGTTCACTGTATTTATCATGCTGTACATTACATCTCTAGTACTTGTTTATCTTAGAACTGGAAGTTTGTACATTTTCACTGCCTTCATCCAGTCCTCCCGCCCACGTCAGCCTGTGGTAACCACAAATCTGATCTCTCTTGATATGAGTTTCTTTGTTGTTTTTGAAGTGTCATTGACCTACAACAGTATGTTACTTCCTGGTACTCAACATAGTGATTCCATATGTTTGTACATTTCAAAATGATCACCGTAAGTCTAGTTACCATCTGTCACCATACAAAGATATTACATAATTAATTATTGACTATATTCCCTACATTTCATCCTTGTGACTCATTTATTTTGTAACTGAAAGTTTGTGCCTCTTAATCTCCCTCACCCGTTTCTCTCTTCCCCCCCACCTTAGTGCTATTATTTTTTAAAGGTACTTTATTGTATCAGGAGACACAAGTAGTCTATAGGAAGTCATTGTTCACCTGGGTCAGATTACCATGGCCAGGTACAACTGGGAAACGGAAGAGTTTGTGAAGTCTACCATCCTCTATGGAGCCCCTATGTGTTGTCTGTATTTTTTGGCATGTTTACTTACATTTTCTCACTTAATCATCACAATCCAACCTGAATGGCTATTTTTGTCCACACAATGGCTGTCGAAACTAACCCTCAGATATGTTCCAGTCCCTCAAGAAGCAGGAATCAGCCTCAATCAGTTGGTATTTACTGAAAGCCTCTCACGTCTAGACACTTCTAGGCACTGGGGAGTAAACATGATGGGTCCCTGCCCTGAAGGAACCTGCATTCCAGGGGAGGTTCAGTGAGCTGTGGACCAGTGTGCCAGTCCTTTGCCTGTCTGCCCCTTATCCTTCCCTGTCCTCCCCTTCCTCCCCTTGCTCCACGGAGGGCTTCCTTTGAAAAGTAAATTTCCCTGCCTGTCCAGTCCAAGTGAGTTTCAGGACCCTAGCGGATGGGCTCAGACTTCGAACCCCCTAGACCTGGGTAAGGGTAGGGCTGGAGTTGCTGCAGCCGGGAGCCTACTTGAGTGAGGTCAGCAGTTACTTGGAGAAAAACTGTCTTGATGATGTCTTTCTCATCTTGAGCCCAGCTGTGCCTGAAGCCGGGACTCGTCCTGGGCTAACAAAGTCTCATTCTGTCTGAATGATGGCCTGAAACAGTCCTCACTGATTCATTGCCTCCCAGGTCTGCTGTGAGGATTAAGTGAGAAATTCCACAGAGGGAATTTAGCCCAAGGCCTGCACCTAAGCCCCAGCCGCGGTCAATTATTAGGATTAGTTTAATAAAAAGTCACTGTTAGGGCTTCCCTAGTGGTGCAGTGGTTGAGAGTCCGCCTGCCGATGCAGGGGACACAGGTTCGCGCCCTGGTCCGGGAAGATCCCATGTGCCGCGGAGTGGCTAGGCCTGTGAGCCATGGCCGCTGAGCCTGCGCGTCCGGAGACTGTGCTCCGCAACAGGAGAGGCCACAACAGTGAGAGGCCCGCGTAACGCAAAAAAAAAAAAAAAAAGTCACCGTTATTGTTTCTGTTGCCGTTGTCGGCTGTGTCCGGGTGTAGCCGGCTTGCAGATGTGGCCCAGGCAGAACTCCAGCTGCAGAGATCTGGGGTAGACGAGGCGGGAGCTCCCCAGGGCTGCATTTGTTTGGAAGCTGCATCTCCGTGTTTGCTCTCCGTGGCTTCCCTGCGTGCGTGTAATGCCGTAATTGCAGCCTTCCCAGCTGTCGGCCACGGAGACGGCCCAGAAAATGAGGTTGGCTCGGTAAATATTGAACTAAATGATGCAAATGAGCTCCACAAGAGACTCAGCTGCAGAGACAGGGTCTGATTGGTGGGTTCTGGCCCAGCTTGCAGGAGACCCTTCCTCTTCCCCCCTACACCCCACTCCCGGCCCCCCGACTGTGCTGTCAGCCAGAGGCAGCCACCTGGGGCCCTCCAGGGAGGCTGGGGCTCCCGACGGCCGTCAGGGGTGAGGGCTGAACAGCTTTGTGGGTGAGGTTAGGGGGAGTGATGGAATGGGGGGTGTCGGCAGTAGTTTACCTCCTGCCACATCCTCATCTCACCCGTGAAGAGGCTGCCTTGGCAAATGAGTCTTTGAGGGCACAGACCTGGCCTCTCTGCTCGGTGTGTACAGCTGCTGCAGGTGGGAAGAGGGATGATGGGCTCCCTCACCCCTGGGAGTAAAGCATTGCAGTGGCCCATGCAATGCTGGCAGACCAAGGTCCTGAAAACCCCCATGGTGGCCAAGTTCACTGTGGAGGAACTCGGGGTTCTAGAACCATGGATTAGGGAGCAGGTGAGGGAAATAAAACTGAAGTTCTTTTGAGGTCGTGGAAGGGGGTCCCTGTGGCCTTAGCGGGGATGAAAATACATCCGGGCACGTCTGGCAAGAGTGGGTGTGTGTGCGGGAAGTTCACGGGTAGGGGAAGGGTGTTTGGCTGAAGGAGCAGGGCAGGTTGCGGCGACAGCCTCGGGAGAGCCAGGATGGGATGGGTGGCCGGGGTGGGATGGTATAGATCCTGATCCTTCCCCAGAGACCACCCCCTGAGGGGATAGGGATGCAGCTGAAGGTATCGTACAGGGTCATGGGCAACACTTCCGTGAGACCAGATGCCCAGGTAAAAGACGAAGTGGGGGAAGGAGAATTCCCTCAGCTCCTTCCTGGACAGTGTACAGTTTGAAGTGCTGAGGACAGCAGGGACAGAGTGCCGCTTTGGAAACGCAAGCATCTGATGCTCTGTGTGTCCTGCAAGGTGATCCCCTGGGGACAGGCCTGGGCGCTCTCAGAGGGCACCTGTGGCAGTAGATAGCATGGCCCAAAGGTAACAGAGGCATCACATATCACCAGAGGAGCTGGAGTGGAAGAATGTGAGGGATGTTTTTACGAGTTCTCATGAGTCAGCCCGGGACGCCTGTCCAGAATAAACAGTGAGACCTGGGGTGGGTGGAGAGGGCTCAGCTCCTGGGTCAGCAAGTAAGGGCATTATATCAGTTTCCCATTTCAGCTGCGACAAATCCCCACAAAATTAGCATCTTAGAACAAGACAGATTTAATATCTTACCGTTCTGGAGGTCGGAAGGTCTCACAGGGCTAAAATCAAGGTGTTGGCTGGGCTGTGCTTCTCTCTGGAGATGTCAAGGGAGAATCTGTTTCCTTGCCTTTTCCATCTTCTAAAGGCCGCCTACATTCCTTGGCTTGTGGCCACATCACTCAGGCCTCTGCTTCCATCATCACATCTCCTCCTTCAACTGACACTTCTGTCTCCCTCTTATCTGGGCCCTTGTGATTACACTGGGCCTACCTGGATTATCTCCTTATCCTAAAGTCAGCTGATTAGCATCCTTTTTAAAAAATATTTATTTATTTATTTGGCTCTGCCAGTTTTTAGTTGCTGCACCCAAGAACTTTGTTGCCGCCTGCGGGATCTTCATTGCAGCATGCGGGATCTTTATTTGCAGCATGCGAACTCTTAGTTGCGGCATGTGGGATCTAGTTCCCTGACCAGGGATCGAACCCGGGCCCCCTGCATTGGGAGCACGGAGTCTCAGCCACTGGACCACCAGGGAAGTCCCTGATAAGCATCCTTAATTCCGCTTTGCCATATGACTAACATATTCACAGTTTCTGGAGATTAGGACGTGGACATCTGGGCAGGGGGAGGGGAGGCATTATTTTGCTTCCCACAGGCATAAACTGAAAAAAATTGAGTTTTTACTGTTCAGTGTAACCCCAAGACTACCCACAGGCTGGCAAGGTTATGCTTATAAATATGTTCATGAAAATATGTTCATGAAAATAAAACAATGAAGACGGCATATCAAACAAAGCAAGTGCTGGTGCACATTGTATGTGTACAATTGGAAATTACGTGTACTATGCTATTCTTTTCTATGTACCATCTCTCGTTCAATATAAACTTTAGAGACTTTTTCTCCCCACAGTTTTAGTAAGAAACCTATCGATTTGTTTCGCTGTGTTGCAGACAGGCCATGCTAAGAGGCAGCTTTCTGTTTGTTTTGTTTTTTCTTGTTTTAGTCTGATACTTCCTTCATCCCAATAATCAAAACCTTTCTGATTTTACAATTGAATATTCCTAAGTGTTTCTCCTCCCAAATTCATAAGGGATCATCTTTATCTGAAATTTTCCTAGCGGTGGGAAGCATAGACGGGTAAATCTAGGGAAAACAGAATTATCCATAAGGAGCTTGCTGTTGGGAAGAGAAACAGATGAGTTCATCCAACAACAAGAATATTGTTCTTGCTGCCAATCAGTTGTTGGGTAGCTGGAAGCACTCAGAAGTTCTGGGGTTAGAAAACCATAATTCAAAGAGTCATGTACCGAAATGTTCACTGCAGCTCTATTTACAATAGCCAGGACATGGAAACAACCTAAGCATCCATCATCAGATGAATGGATAAAGAAGATGTGGCACATATATACAATGGAATATTACTCAGCCATAAAAGGGAACGAAACTGAGTTATTTGTAGTGAGGTGGATGGACCTAGAGTCTGTCATACAGAGTGAAGTAAGTCAGAAAGAGAAAAACAAATACCGTATGCTAACACATATATATGGAATCTAAGAAAAAAAGAAGGTCATGAAGACCCTAGGGGTAAGACGGGAATAAAGACACAGACCTACTAGAGAATGGACTTGAGGATACGGGGAGGGGGAAGGGTAAGCTGTGACAAAGCGAGAGAGTGGCATGGACATATATACACTACCAAACGTAAAATAGGTAGCTAGGGGGAAGCAGCCGCATAGCACAGGGAGATCAGCTCGGTGCTTTGTGACCACCTAGAGGGGTGGGATAGGGAGTGTGGGAGGGAGGGAGACGCAAGAGGGAGGGGGTATGGGAACATATTTATATGTATGACTGATTCACTTTGTTATAAAGCAGAAACTAACACACCATTGTAAAGCAATAATACTCCAATAAAGATGTAAACGAAAAACAGAAGTTCTGGGGTTTTCCATCCTGCTTAAAATAGCCTCAGACTTAGAGGTCTGGTTTGACCCCCATCATGGACCCACCCCAAGCCATAAGCCAGTTTTGTTATCTGTTCCCCTTGCACTGGTCCCTTTTAAGCTCCCTAGACTTAGCTCTCCCTGTGCCCCCTCAGGCCACCTGCAAGGTCCAGACACATGGGAAGCCATCATTTTTGGCAAACCCCAGCACTCTCACACCTGCTGGTTTTGGCAGCCTCTCCCTTGTTTGTCTGACTAGTCATCCTTCATGGCCCAGCTTAAGATGTCAACCGTCCTGTGCAAAACAGTGCCTCAAACTCAAAGACTCGGGAGTCTAGGCCTCTGTCTGCCAGGAGCAAGGGGGGAGAACTGGATCTAATAAGTGAGTGTTTGGGGTTTTTTGTTTTTTGTTTTGGCTGTGCCGTGCAGCTTGCGGGATCTGAGTTCTCCGACCAGGGATTGAACCTGGGCCACAGCAGTGAAAGCCCCGAGTCCTAACCATTAGACCACCAGGGAATTCCCCGGTAAGTGAGTTTTTAAATCATCATCGACAGCCTTTACTGCTCACATCCCACCAAGCCTTGAGATGAGTGTGTGCTCTGTGCATGACCTCATGTTCTCGTTTCATGCTGTGACCTCACAAGGGCCTTAGGATTTGTCTTAGCATCTCCACTTTTCAACTGCGCAGAGTTTAGAGTGATTGGGAACGTGCCCTAAACGACAGAGCTGGCAAGTGCAAAGCCGGGCCTCAACGCCCTTCTGTTGATTCCCAAGCCTGAGGCCTCTGCATAATCCTGCCTGCACGCTAGAGGCCGAAGCCAAGGGCATGGGCGGTCCACGGAGGTGGCCTGGGCCACCAGACCAGGCATGGGAACTGGCAGGAGAAAGCCACGTGCACGCTGTGGCGTCTTAGGCAGGTCAGTTGGCATCTCTGAGCTACCCTCAGCTTCCTTGTGCCTGTCTTGTTGAAATGACCAGGTGAATGAAGCCAGGGACACCCAGGTGCTCTTCCTCAACCAAGTGTCAGGGGATTTTAATCAAGGGGCATCAGGAAAAGCTTCCCAGCAGAGGAAGCAAAACAGACACATGAACAGGCAGCCTCTGTCCTGAGGCCCTGCGGGCAGCCACGGGCAGAGAGAGTGGAGGCACAGGAGGCCCAGCTGCACAGGCACTGGCCTTCCCAGAAGCTCCAGCTGCACGAACGTGGGCGGGACAGTCTTTGGCTCGGCCGCATCCCGCTGCTCGGGGGACCAGCTCTGTGGCAAAGAAAAGACAAAAGCCTCTGGGGAGAAAAATCCAGGCTTGCTAAAGTGATAAATCAGTGCGATGGGTGAGTGTTTGCTATAGAGAAGGGTTCCTTTTACTTATTTATTTTTTGGCCACACCATGTGGCCTGTGGGATCTTAGCTCCCTGACCAGGGATCAAACCCGTGCTGCCTGTAGTGGAAGCTTGGAGTCTTAACCACTGGACCACCAGGGAAGTCCCTAGAGAAGGGTTTCTGATCACCTCCCTTTCGTTGAGCCACTGGGTGAGCTCATTTGGTGCATAGAAAGCCAGCCGAGTAGACCTGGGGTCCGATCCATGGGGGTCCCGGGCCAGGTAGCGCTTAGTCTCTGAATTTTGGCCTCTGCTTCCTCATGTGTAACACGGGCTGGGATCTGTCTACTGCTTTGTGTGGTGAGGAGTAAATGGAGTAAAGAAAATCAAAATTATTTATAATTTGTAAAGTACATATATGAGAAGCCAGTAACAGTGGTCTTCTATGGGGTGGGGAACCAGGCGGCTGGGAGACAGGAGCAGGAAGGAGGCTTTCCATGTGTGCCCTGTATACGTTTTGATATTTTGAAACATGGGAAGGCATTCATTATTGAAAAAGTAACTTAGAAAAAAACCGATAAAGTTAGTAAGAAAGTCAAAACCAATAAATGCAAATAATGGCCGTTAGCAGCAGCAGCACTGACATCATCATCATTTAAAAGGCTCTTTTGCCATAATCTTCATAGTTTAGTCTCAGCTGGTACTAAGAAAACTAGGTCCTCAGTCTCAAATTCCTGGTCTCCCCCTGTACCACACTGTCTTCCCAGTGCATCTTCAGAATTCTTCCACATCTGCAAGGATCAGAGTCCTTGGAGAAAGTGGGTGGAGAAATTCCAACTTAGTGCAGGTTTTTGCCATAGAATATTAAGCAGCCATTTAAGAAGAGTTGGAGCCCTTCCAGGTGACCTGGAGGGATTTCCAAGAGCACTGATGACAGACAGAAGACGCAAGGAAACGGGTGATCTCATTTTCTAAAACAAAGACCAATAGAGCATGGCCATAGATAGCAAACTGTGTAGGCTTGTATGGCTGTGGAGGAAGAGAAGGACACGTACCAGACCGGGAACAAGGATCACTGGCGGGGCACGTATGGAGTAGGGGATGGAAGTGGAAAGGGTTGATGATTAAAAAAATTCACAATACCTTCTCATTTATGGAAACTTATATCTACCCGTGTGTATATGTGAATGCATAAACAGGTGCAAGAAAGCTGGTCACCAGTATTAGCAGTGGTGAGCTTAGAGTGTGAGGTTTTAGGTGACTTTTCTTTGTCCAGATATTTATATGAATAGTTCTAATTATTAAAAATCATCATGTTATTTATGTAATGAGAAAAAATCTAATTTCAATATGAAAGATAACTAGAACAAATAACTGAAACTTACCACTTTTTTTTTTTTTTTGCGGTACGCGGGCCTCTCACTGTTGTGGCCTCTCCTGTTGCGGAGCACAGGCTCCGGACGTGCAGGCTCAGTGGCCATGGCTCACGGGCCCAGCCGCTCCGCGGCATGTGGGATCTTCCCGGACCGGGGCACGAACCCGTGTTCCCTGCATCGACAGGCAGACCCCCAACCACTGCGCCACCAGGGAAGCCCGAAACCTACCACTTTTAACAGCTGGAGTTACAAATAAAGTCAGATTTCTTTTAAAATTCAAATGGAATGATTCCAAGACTGCTTCCCACCCCACTTACTGGTTTCCCTGTTCTGGTAAATTCAAAATCCCAGAAGTAGAGTTTTGACCCCAGGGACAGCCCTGGGGTATCCTTGCTGCCACCTACAGGGAGCAGGGCCGCCAGTGCCTGCCTCTATGTGTGGGCTGCAGGGAGGGCTGGGTTCTCAGGTGGCTACCAGGCCATCTCCAGCACTGCCGCCTGCCACTGCTCTCTCTTGGTCCAGCATCGTGTGGAAGTTCTCAGTAAGAGTTGAGGCATGCATCGCTGATTGCTGCCGCTGATGCTAGGTCCCCAGGCCTTTTCTCAGAATGGGAGGCTGTCTCCCTCAGGGGAGGGACACACTGCAGAAGCCAACTTCCAGGGGACAGTGCTTTAGGCTGTTTTAGCTCACACACACACACACACACACACACACACACGTACACACACGGCAACCCCACAGTGCCACAGGGCTCAGTGCTACTACAACAGCCCATCCTACTACCTGGGGATGCTCAAGATCACTGTGATAGGCTGAATGTATTATTGTTTAGAACATTTGCACGTTCCCCTTATAGAGCCCCCCCTTATGGAGGATGGCACTTTCTGCCCCATTGATGGCAGACTTGTCCATGTGACTTGCTTTAGCCAATGAAATGCAGGAAGAAATGACACATGCAGTTTCCAAGCCAAAGGACTCTTGCCTGGTCCCATCATCTTCCTTTATTCCTCTGCTGCAGAAATGGCAACGTCCCTGATGGGGGCTGCTCCTTCAGCCGGGATCCCAGGACCATGGCCAAGAATGGCCAGCATATATGCATGAGTGCACAACAAATTTCTGTTGTAAGCCACTGCGATTTGGGTTATTTTGTTACCACAGCATAACCTGACCCAAGTTGACTAATACAATTGCACGGCTAGGAAGAGCTAGGCTGGGATTTAAACCTGTGCCAGTCAGGACCCAGATGAGAGACAGAAGCCACATAGGCTGCTATAACAAAATGCCGTAGAATGGGTGGCTTAAACAACGAATATTTATTTCTTACAGTTCAGGAGGCTGGGAAGGCCAAGATCAAGGTGCTGACAGATTCCACGTCTCCTGAGGGCTTGTTTCCTGGCAGAAGGGGTTAGGGAGCTCTGTGGTGTCTCTTTTATAAGGGTACTAATCCCACAGATGAGGACCCAACCCTCATGACCTAATCATCTTCCAAAGACCCCACCTCCTAATACCATCACATTGGAAATTAGGATTTCAATATATGAATTTGAAGGGAGAGGGAACAAGTTTAATCCATAACAATACCTCAGACATGTGAAGAGTGCATTTAACACAAAGAATTGATAACTAGGTAATTGAAAAGTAAAAAGAAAAACTCTAAGGAATTACAGAGTAGCAATTGCAGGAAGCAACTACAAGAGTGGAAATCTAGAGTGGAGGGAAGAAAGGGAAGATGCTGTAATTATTAAAACTTAGAAACTCAGGGGGATTTCCCTGGTGGTCCAGTGGTTAGGACTTGACGCGTTCACTGCCGAGGGCACGAGTTCAATCCCTGATCAGGGAACTGAGACCCTGAAAGCCACGTCGCATGGCCAAAAACAAAAAACAAAAACAAAACGAAAACAAACAAAAAAACCCAAAACTTAAAAACTCAGAAGAGGGACCCCATGGAGCTGCAACAGAGATCTCTGAGCAGGGGGTGCCAGCCAGCTGGCGCTGACATGTCTGAGGTGGACACAACAAAGCTGGACCTGCGAGCGTTGGAAAACTGCAGCCGGGATTCAGGGGCTGCTACAGGAGGAACAGCCACTGTGCGGGTGGGGGTGGGCTGCAGAAGCAAGGCTGGGTGACTCACAGGGTCAGGAGGCAGACAAGAAAGAGCAAGTCCCTTCCCACTAGCGCCCCCTATGGACAGGACTTATCATCGGCAGAACCAACTGGCAAAGCAGAAATGAGGTTTGCAGGCTCCCAGCCTGAGCGTCATAAAGAAGAGTGGAGAAGCATATGGGTTTGGAGCTGAAAGACACAGCACAATATCATGAATCCGAAGCATAAGCACTCTTTAAAAATTAAAAAAAAATTAAATACAATTTTAAAGGTTCCTTTCCATTTACAGTTGTTACAAAATATTGGCTATATTCCCCGTGTTGCACAATACATCCTTGAGCCTACCTTACAACTAATAGTTTGCACCTCCCACTCTCCCACCCCTAGATTGCACCCCCTCCCCACTGGTAGCCACTAGTCTGGTCGCAGCACCAGCACTCTTCCCGCCCCTCAAGGAGAAGCGATTTTCCAAAGGCCCAGAGCTTTCACGAGATACTACCATGTCGATCCTTAGGCAGTTTACCCAGAGCAGAGGGAAGGGAATGATCTTTCTGCCTGTTGTACAGACTGGGAAGCAGGAATGGCCAGCCATAGGCCCTGGACCCCCAGTGTTCCATCAGCAGATGCAGTTTCACCCCCTGGAGATCCAGGGGAGAGGGCCTTGCTCTAAGCCCCATGCTTTAGAGGACATTTCACAGATACAGTTGCTAAAGAACATGTGGGTGCCTCTGTCACTTGAGACCCGGTGCTCAGTGCCATCAGTATGTGCTCTCATAACTAACTCCATTTAGGCCTCAGGGGACTATGTCTTCAGATTTCCGGACCTGTGTCCTCAAATCAAAAGGCACCTGAGTCCAAACACTCTGCATGTTTATGGATGCACTGCTGCTGATACTGGACGTGGGTACTGCTCTGGAGCGGGGGGAGGATCTGAGTGTGAAACTGCCTAGATAAAAGAGGAACGAATGCACGTTTAAGAGGCTTCTTCTCTTGCTGTGCACAAGCTTTCTTGTGCACTTGTTGAGTTTTGCTTTTGGTGTTTGTGCTTTTGGTGTCAGAGCCAGAAAATTATTGCCAAGACCAATGTCAAGGAGCTTTCCCCCTGTTTTCTTCTTGGAGTTTTATGGCTTCAGATTTTATGTTTAAGTCTTTAATCCATTTCAGGTTAATTTTTGGGTGGTGTTAGCGGCCCGTTTTCATTTTTCTGCATGTGGTTATCCAGTTTTCTCAGCACCATTTATTGAAGACACTGTCCTTTCCCCATTGAGTATTCTTGGCTCCCTTGTCAAATATTAGTTGACCTTATATGCAGGGGTTTATTTCTTGGCTCTTTATTTTGTTCCATTGGTCTATGTGTCTATTTTTATGCTAGGACTATACTGTTTTAATTTAAAAAGCTTCGTAATATAGTTTGAAGTCAGGAAGTATGATGCCTCTAGCTTTGTTGTTCATTCTCAGGTCTGCTTTGACTATCAACAAGCAGGACTACATCAAACTAAAAAGCTTCTGCACAGCAAGATAAACTATCAACAAACAAAAAAATCGACAGAATGGGAGAAAACATTTGCAAAACATATATCAGATAAGGGGTTAGTATCTAAAACATAAAAAAAAATTCATACAACTTAATAACAAAAGACAAAAACAATCCAATGAAAAAAATGGGCAGAAAATTGAATAGACGTTTTTCCAGAGAAGAATGGCCAAGAGGTACATGAAAAGGTGTTCAACATCAGTAATCATCAGGGAAATGCAAATCAAAACCACAATGAGCTACCACCTCACACCTGTTAGAATGGCTGGTCTCAAAAAAGACAACAGATAACAGGTGTTGGCAAGGAGATAGAGAAAAAGAAAACCTTGTTGGCTCTTGGTGGGAATGTAAATTGGTATAGCCACAATGGAAAACACTATGGAGGTTCCTCAAAAAATTAAAAATAGAGCTACCGTATGACGCAGCAATCCCAATTCTGGATATATATTCAAAGGAAATGAAAACAGGATATCAAAAAGTTAGCTGCACTGTCATGTTTACTACAGCATATTCACAATAGCCAAGATGTAGAAACAACCTAAGTGTTCACCAGTGGATGAATGGGTAAAGATAATGTGGTACATATATACAGTGGAACATTATTCAGTCATAAGAAAGAAGGACATTCTGCCATTTTGACAACGTGAATGCATCTTGAGGGCATTATGCTAAGTCAGACAAAGACAAATACTGTATGATTTAACTTATATGTGAAGCCTAAAAAAGCCGAACTCAAAGAAACAGAGAGCAGAACGGTGGTTACCAGAAGCTGGAGGTGGGAGGGGGGAATTGGAGAGATGTTGGATCACTCATTCTGTTTTGAGAACAGAGTAAGCAGAAGAGGGCAAAGGTAGAGATAAGGTAGTATCAGGGAGACTAGATGAGAGGCTAGTTAATAATTCAAGTGAGAGATGATGGAGGCCTGGACCAAAGTGATAGTACTGGAGGAGGAGAGTGGTTGAATTCTTGATATCTTGTGAAGGTGGAGCCAACAGCAGTTCTGAAGGATGAATGTGGAGTGTGAGAGGAAGGGAGGCATCAAGGTTGACTCCAGGATTTTTAGCTTGAGCAGCTGAAGGATGGGTTCCTGTCAACCGAGTTGGGAAAGTCTGTGGGTGGAGCAGACTGGAAGAGCAGTTCATTTTGGTCATGTTGAATTTGAGAAGTCTATTAGATGCCCAAGGAGAGATGTCAGAAGGTTTGCAGAGGAATCTGGGCTGAAGATAAACATGTGGGAATCATTAGCTTAGAGATAAAATTGAAAATAAGATCACCAAGGAGTGAGTGTAGATAGAGGAAAGCAAAAGAAAAAGTACTAGGTCCTGAGGCCATTCCAAGGCAGGGGGGTGGGGACGGGATGGTTGGGGTGGTGGTGGACAGAACTAAGAGAAACTAAGAAGGAGATACTGGGGAGGTAGGAGGTGGAGAATGAGAGACAGACGACCCAAAAGCCAAGTAAAAAAAATATATCAAGGAGGCGGGAATAAATATGTCCAATGCCACTGATAGGTTAAATAACAGAAGGAATGAGAATTGACCACTGAAATTTGCAACATGGAAGATGTTAGTGATAAGGATGTTTTTCCCTGGGGCAACTGGAGAGGAAGTCTAATTAGGGTTGGTTTAAGAGAGAATGGGAAAAGAGAAATGGAAGACAGCAAGAATGGATGACCCTGGCAAGGAGCTTTGCCTGCAAAGAGGAAGCAAAGAGACAGGGAGACGGGGAAATTCTTTTTTCAAAGATGGAAGAAGAGCAGCGTGTTTTTTTGTTTGTTTTGTTTTGTTTTGTGGTATGCGGGCCTCTCACTGTTGTGGCCTCTCCCGTTGCGGAGCACAGGCTCCGGACGCGCAGGCTCAGCGGCCATGGCTCACGGACCCAGCCGCTCCACGGCATGTGGGATCTTCCCGGACCGGGGCACGAACCCGTGTCCCCTGCATCGGCAGGCGGACTCTCAACCACTGCGCCACCAGGGAAGCCCAGAGCAGCATGTTTTTATGCTGATGGGAATGTGCCAGTGGAGAGTGAAAAACTGATCCTGTAGGAGAGAGGGGGCAAGAATTGCTAGAGTAATGTTCTTTTAGTGCACGAAGGGAGAGACTGCACCTCAGGCATTCATCACCCTTGATCCTCAGAGTTGGAAGGCTGGGTTGTTTGCATTTATTCAGTGTCATGGAGCTGGCATCTGAGTGCTGGGGCTATGCGTCTATTTCGTCTATTTCGGATATCTCCACCCTGGGAGGAAGGAGTCTGGGAACTTGAAAGACAGCTTGGAGAAGGAAAAGACATGCATCATTTTCCGTAGTACTTAAACACCTGGACACACCATCCTTAGCTCCTGAGGCACCTCTGTGCTGGGTTTGCCAAACTCTTGGTTCACAATTCATGGGATTCTCTCTTATTCCCAGTAAGCAACATCACTGGGACCCCATGTTTCATGGACTACCTCTAATTACTGGTGTTGTCTCTCTCTTGTCATCACGAGAGGATGAGTTAACCGTGAAAAAGAGTAAGATGCCAAGAAGGTAGGAGGAGGACCTTGAGAGAAAGGTGTGGAGACCCAGGGAAGTGAGTTTCCTGAAGAATGGGGTGATTAACATGAGACTCTCAGAGAGGTCAAGGGAGACAAGGACTGGAAAGCGCCCACTGGGATTGGCAGAAGGAGGCCATTGACCTTTGTCAAAGCAGTTCAGGTGGAGAGGTCAGGAGGAATCCAGGTTGCTGTGGGTAGAGGATGTGCGGGAGGTGAGGAAGTAGAGACAGGGTGTGAGGGATATTTGTTCAATTTATTTGGCTGTGAAGTGAAAGAAAGAGATGTAATGAAAACTTAAGGGCAAGGCAGGGTGAAGGGAAAGCCATTTCAATATGGGAGATTTTTGAACCCAGAGAAGGGACCCAGAGAAGGAATAATAGAAGATCAGAGGCAGAAAAAGAGGGAAGTCAATGGGACAGAGTTTTGAAGGAGATGGAAGGGGTTCAGAGCACAGGTAAAGGAAAAGAAAGAAGATAAGCAAAACTACAGAGATACTTTGAGATGGAGAGAATCAGGCATTCCCTGGGTAGAGAAGGAGACAAAGTTCTGTAGGATGAGCGACTTTGGGAAAAGTCTGGGGTGTGAGAAGAGGAAAAACCTTTTTTTTTTTTTTGGCTGCACCACACAGCATGCGGGATCCTAGTTCCTCAGCCAGGAATCGAACCCGGGCCCCCTGCAGTGGAAGCGCGGAGTCCTAACCACTGGACCGTCAGGGAAGTCCCAGCAAAATATTTTTCAAAGGCTCGAGCCACAAAGATGCAAGGGCTGGATAAAAGAATTCTGTAGCAGCATCATGGGCCCACTGACTCTGTCAGTTAAGTTGAGAGCCCGGTGAAGTTCCCTGCTCCTCCAGAAAGGAAGCATGTGGGTGTGGAGAAGGACAGGGCGTGGTAACAAAGGATCCCTAGAGTAGGATTAATCAAAACCATAAATAAGGAATTGTCATATATTATGGATGATTTTTACCCAGCCAGAGATAGCCCCTAAGAATCAGGCTTACCGTCTTCCTCTCTCTGACCTGCTGAGATGTGGTGGGATGACAGAAACTCAGCTTCCTCTTTCCATCAAAGAAAAAATTGGGGGAATCAGAGAGGAAGTATTTAGAATAGTTCCAGATATGCCAGTCAGATAAAACATTCAGCGAATGTGGGGCTCTTTGTAATAAAAGTAGGCCAAGGAAGTTCCTTTGAGCACAATAATGACAGGGCTATAGTGTTACGAGGAAAAGGGTTAATATTTTCTTAATAGATGAAATATATATTCATCCTATGAGATGAGACTGTTCTCTTTGGAAGAAGATTAATGGTTTCATTGGAGGGGTGTTGCCCTCAGGTAATTCAGAAGGAACTAGTGAAAGCTTGCTCTGTTGGGGACTTCAGACTATAATTAGAGCATTCCAAATCTCCCCACCCCCTTCCTCCTCCCAACCGGCAGGACCGATTCAGAAAACAGGTAGAGGAGCACTTCTGGCAACAGCTGGTGAAATTGGGGTTCCAGAGTTTGCAAGATGCAAGAGCTAAGAGTCAGAACTCTACCACGTGAGGATGATGGAATTCCGCAAGTCAGGGAGGTGAGGGGACGCTGGACTGAGGGGGCGGCTTAAGGAAACTGTGTGGGAGGAATTAGACAATGAGAGACTGAGGTTCAGAGAAAGATGGGGACTGAGTGTGTGTTTATGTGGATGGCGGGGCAGTTTCCTGGGCCTGAGACCCGGGCATTCTCACAAGGCCTCTTGCTCAGAAGGCCCCTGTCCTAATCTCTGATGTCACCTTCTTGAAATGCTTAATATTTTTTGAACAAGGGGCCTCACATTTTCAGTTTTCATTACCACCCGCAAATGATGCAGCTGATCCTGTGGGCAGGTTTCTAACAATCCAAACAGGTTGGTTAAGTCATCGTTACTGTTTTGGGTGGATGTCTGACACTTCAGTAACAAAGCCCGTTGTACACCACCAGGCAGAAGGCACCACACAGCAGCCAACATCACCTCTAAGACGAGAGACCCTTAGCCTGACTTTCTTGATATCCTCCCTCAGGATAGAAGGGGACAATGCTTTCTCCCCACCTGACGTCCCCATCATGACATAGAATAGAATGGCCCAGCTACACCCTGGTAACCAAGGTAACACCCTCATGCTTAGTCCTCAGGGGATGGCATTGTGTACCCCTTGGTTCCTTTGAAGTGATTCCTTTAGTTTCTCTCACTGCTCTGTCCTTCATTCAACAACCATTTATTGTTAGTTACTGTGTAACCGAGTGTTCCATCGCCAACCCACCCAGCAAGAGTTCAGCATGCCCCAGCCACCGATCAGCCTAAAGGAGCCCAACAGACAAAGACCTGGAAAGAAGAGGAAGGAAGGAGAGGCCGTGCAGAGTGTTTCACGTTCCATTTCCCCACCCACTTCTCAATTCAAAGTCAAAATCCCCTCTTCTCGTGTGCCAGCTTCACTGTAGCAATTTATCCTGCAGTATGAATTTAAAACCCTATCATAAATTTCCACATTGGAACCTACAGTGGACTGTGCCCTTCCTAGGCACTGGTGGAGGATGGAAGTACAGAATAATGCAGTTGAGCTGATCACTTGACATAGCCAAGGACAGAAGGAATCATTGTGTGAATATCCATTTCCAATACATTCTCAGTGCAAAAGATTAGAATGATATGAAATTCCCTCTTTAACATTACGTCTTCATACCTTCCTTTCTCCTCAACCTGCATCCACAGTTTTGTGTACATTCTCCTCATCCTCTTTGTTTACATGTAAAGTCATATGTATGTTGCATATACCTTTTTTTATGTATAAAATTTTTTTCTATTTTAACCATTTAACTGTAACCAGTGTACAGTTCAGTGGCATTAAGTACATTTATATTGTTGTGCAACCATCACCACCATCCATCTCCAGAACCCTTGTCATCTTGCAGAGCTGGAGCTATAGATCCTTTAAGCAATAACTCCCCATTCCTCCCTCCCCCTAGCTCCTGGTAACCACTGTTCTATTTTCTGTATCTACCTGTGATTGTGACTACTCTGAGTACCTCATATGTCTCCGTCCATTTGGGCTCCTCTAATAAAATACCATAGATTGAGAAGGTTATAAACAACAGAAATTGATTTCTGACAGTTCTGGAGGCCGGAAGTCCAAGATCAAGATGCCAGCAGATTAGGTGTCTGGTGAGAACTGCTTCCTCATTCATAGATGGCTGGCTTTTTGCTGTGCCCTCAGTGGTAGAAGGGGCAAGGGAACTTTCTGGGGTCTCTTTTATAAGAGCACTAATCCCATTCGTGAGGGTTCCACCCTCATGACCTAATTATCTCCCAAAGGCCCCATCTCCAACACCACCACATTGGGGGTTAGGTTTCAACATGAAAATTTAGCGGAGACACAAACATTCAGTCCATAGCATCATATAAGTAGAAGCACTATATTTGTCTTTTGTGATGGCCTTATTTCACTTAGCATAACGTCCTCAAGGTTTATCCATGTTGCAGCATATGTCAGGATTTCTTTCCTTTTTAAGATTGAATAATATTCCATTGTATGTATATACTACATTTTGCCTATCCATTCACATATAACTTTTTAAATTAAAAAAAATTAATGGGATAATAGTGCGCATAACGTTCTGAATATTACTTTTTTACTTAATGACACCTATTTTCATTATAGCTTCTGTAGATCTATGCAGTTCTTTTTTAATGGTAGTCTGTTACATTGTGCAGATGTGTCATAGTTTAATCATTCTATTTTTTGCTAGATATTTAGGTGGTATACAGTGAATATTATCAATAATCCTACTATGAGTGTTCTTGTTCATACATATTATGCCCATGGGCAGATGTTTTGTCAGGGAAGATGCTTCAAAGAGGAATTTCCAAATTCCAGGTTCTGCTTTTTCTTGCAACTGCCAAGTTGCAATTCAAAAAATCTTCACCAGTTTCTTCTCCCACCGACAACGTGTGAACGTGCTCCCTTCCCCAGATCTTTGCCAATATTTGATATTGATCTTTCATTATTCTTTTAATATTCATTTTGCTAGTTACTAGCAAAGTGGAACGTCTTTTAATTCTTTTGTTGGCTGCTTGAATTCTATGAATTGTCTATACATATACTCAACACATTTTTCTTACTTTATCCTAAAAACTGCAACCCTATGAAGGAGGTGCTATTATTATCCCTATTATACAGCTAAAGAACTGAATATCCAATAGCCAGAGAATGATAAAGTAACTTCCACTTGACACTAAAACATAGTGGGAAGAGCTCAGCCTCTCGAATCAGAATACCACTTCTGGGCTGTGCTACCCCAGACAAATTATTTAACTTCTCTGTGTTACAGTGTCCTCATCTGTAGAATGGAAATACTAATAGTATCTATCTTATAAGGTTATTGTGAGGATAAAATGAGACAATCCTCGATAATGTTTGAATCATATAATATAGTGGCAGAGACCCTCAATATATGCCAGCTATTATTAATATTATAGAAAAATATGTAGATCTGGAGTAATCAGGAAAATATTTATGACACAATGGAAAATGCAAAAACAAAACACCCCACTAAATAGTATATATTCTATGATTGCAATTTTGTGAAAACTACTTCTGCTCATGGAAAAAGACTTGAAGGAAATATGCATACGTGAAAAGAATTTCTTTGTTAGGGTGATGGGATTGTGGTAGCTTTTTAAATATCATTTTATAATCAACAAAAAAGGAGGAGAAGAAAGGAAAGGAACTAAACTCTGACTATGGGCTTTGTCCCTGAAGATGTGAAGGAGGTTCACAGGCCCCCCAGACCAGTGCCTCACCTCTAAAGAATATGGCTCTGATGGGCCTGAGCCATGCTAGGCTAGCTCGCCATGCTCTTATCTCTCCAAAGGCTGCCGGATGGCTTTGTCTCTCTGAATTATAAACAGCAGCACTTTGTCTCCTTGTTCATGCATTCATCCATTCACTTCATAGGTATTCATGGAGAGCTTCCTATGTGCTAGATAGACACCATTCTGGGCACTGGATATACGATGGTGAACAAGACAGGGAAGGTCTTGGATCCCAGTTTATAATGAGGAATTGAAGACAATAAAGCAACAAATACATAAACAAGAAACAACCAGATAGTAATAAGTGCTACGCAGAGAATTAAAATTCAGGGCTGTGATAGTGGCTGACTGTGTGGTTCCTTTAGACTGGTGGTCAAGGTAGGCTTCTCTGAGGAGATAGCTCTTCAGCTGATGGCAAGAAGGTACCAACCTGGGAAGCTCAGGGGAAGAATATTCTGGAGAGTGGGCAGCATGTTCAAACGCTCTTGGGCAGAAGCCCATTTGGTGGGTGTGAGATATGAAGGAAGGCTAGTGTGGCTGGAGTGTGGTGGGTGAGGGTAAAAGCAGCGTGAGATAAGGTCAGATCAGGCAGGGCTCCGTGAGGGAGGACAAGGATTTTGGAATTTATTCAAAGCGAGATGGAAAATCACTGGAAGGTGTTTACGTAAGAAAGTGACTTGATCAGATTTATGTTTTTAGAGAGATCCTCTGGCTGCTGTATGGCAAATGGACTGCAGGAAGATTGGAAGCAGGAACGTCAGTTCCAAGGGTATTGCAGTGATTCAGGCAAGAGATGCTCAGGGGTTTGGTTAGGGTGTTGGCAGTGAAGAAGGAGAGGAGTGGATGTTGGGGTATCCTGTGGAGGTAGAGGTCATAGGACTTGCTGAACGATTGGGCATGGGCTGTAGGAGAACAGAGGAATCAAAGATATTTCCTAGATTTTTGGCTTGGGTAACTTGGTGCTGTTTACTTTGATGAGGAAAATTGGAGGAGAAGCAAATTTTTCAGGGGAAAATTACTAATCCTATTAGCTGTCTAAGTAGAAATGTCAAACAGAGAATTGATTGTGTGAGTCTGGACTTCCAGAGAGAAGTCAGGACAAGAATTGCAGGTTTGGAAACCTCCATACGTGGATGGTATTTTAATCAGGAGATTGGTGGCATCACCCAGGCAGAGTGTAGATGGAGAAGAGAAGAATGCAGGATTGAGTCCTGGGTCCTTTAAAGTGGGGAGATTAAGCAGAAAACAGAGAATCTGATAAGGAGACTGAAGAGGAACAGCCAGTGAGGCAGGAGGAACATCAGCAAATGAGAGTTCATAGTAGCCAAGAGGGCTTCCCTGGTGGCGCAGTGGTTGAGAGTCCGCCTGCCGATGCAGGGGACACGGGCTCGTGCCCCGGTCTAGGAAGATCCCACATGCCGCGGAGCGGCGGGGCCCGTGAGCCATGGCCGCTGAGCCTGCGCGTCCGGAGCCTGTGCTCCGCAACGGGAGAGGCCACAGCAGTGAGAGGCCCGCGTACTGCAAAAAAAACCAAAAAACAACACACAGTAGCCAAGAGAAGACAGTGTTTCAGGGAGGACATAGACCAGCTAAAACATCAAGTACAATGAGGACTAAAGTCACCACTGGATTTGGCAACAAGGAGATCATTGAACCTCATTGCAGACATTGTGAACATGGGAGGCATGCCAGTTGGGGAGCCAAATAGGATTTGGTTTGGACTGTAGTTCCACCACTTACCAGCTGGGTGACCCTGGACAGGTCACGTAACCTGTCTATAAATTTAGATAATGACATTCACCGTGTAGGATTGTTGTAAGTATAAGTGAGGTAAACTATATGAAATTGCACAGCACTTAATAGGCACTCAATACATACTGATTCCCATTTTTTAGGCAGCTGTGGAAAGGCAGGGAACTTGGGATGGCCCCAGGGAAGAGGTCTTGGTGTCCTCAGGATCTGTTTTGGAAGCCTCATCAGTGCTTGTTTTCAAAGAAAAGAGAAGGGTTATTGATCCAGAGGCCTGAGAGTTGAATAGCTAACTCTGTCCAAGAAGGAAATGAGGGCAGGGTTTTGGGCCCCATGTTTGGCCTCAGGCATCCTTACTAATCAACTCCTAGGTCATAAGGTTTCCTACTAGCTGGTCACCATCCTCACTCCTAGTAGGTACTGGGCTGAGCAGGACAGATTGAGGCTGAAGGTGACTGTCTAAATCCTTGAACAGTGTGTTCTGAGCAAACTTGGTGCTTAGGGTAATGCCCCTGTGACTTGGATGAGTTTCCAGGACTCGTGAGAAGTCCCAGACCCTGTGGTAAGAAGACCATGGTTCCCCCAGTCTTTGCATGGAGAAAAGTGGATCAAACAGAGCAGGGGAGCCCATTTCAGAGTCACATTTGTGCTCTCCTCCTGTACAAATGTAGCTGGGACCATGGGGTAGAAGGAGGTCAAAACAAGGAGTCACTGCCCACGGGGCTGTGAGCAGGTGTTGGATTTAGTCCTTATCCCAAATGGTTAGGTCTGGAGACATCCAGTTCTCAGTCCCCCAGGAGTTACTGGAAATGCCAAGGGTTAAGTGGGGAAACTGCTGAGAGAGATAAATGAGACTGAGCGCCTGGGACAAGGAGGGCAGGTACGGGACACATGTGGCCACCTCGACCCCCTTGGTGCAGGGCAGACACAGCTACTCCATCACAGCTCGTTTCCACTCAACCTAAACTCAGTCTCTGAGCCTAACCCAACCCATCCTCAACACAGAGCTGCATGCAGCCACTAGCAATAATTGAGCCTTGGCTTTCAAGGCAGACTTAGCAAATTTTTTTTTTTTTTTGGCTAGGCCAGTTTTACTAATCTCTCTAACTAGTACTCAAATAACTTTTTACAGCCTGAGAAGAGGAGTGCTCTGCAACATTTTAATAGTATCATGTAGCACTTGGCCATCATCTTCAATCCTCCATTACATGAAACTTATTTTAAGAGGTGATGGGGGTTTGGAATTGAACTTTCATGGACCTCTGGAGCACTTCTTTGCAAACTTTATCATCTTAGTAAAGGCAGAGTCTGATTTAGCTAGTCAAGGGTGGGACCTGAGAGTGTGCATTACTGACAAGCTCCCAGGTGCTACTGATGCAGCTGAGCTGCAGTCCACACTTTGAGTAGCAAGGGAATGGACCCCGTTAGGCATTGACTCACAAGACAGCAGAGGAAAATTTCAGACAAACAGGAACCTAATAGGGCTCACAGTGTTCTAGAGACAAGTTGGCAAGATCCTGCAGCCACCTGGACAAGCAATCCAGGATGATGTAACTCTGCCATGGAGACTCCTGTTATGAAATAGGGGAGTAGCTTGAAGAGAATTTACACTCCCAGCTCCCATTGCCTTGTGTGCAAGTTGCTGTTCATGGGCAGGACAGGGTGATGGCTACTGGGCCCCTTGCCTTGTCAGTTGGGAAGAGAGGCAGCGAGTGGGCTGCCAGAAGACTTCTTGGAGTTTGCTGGCATGAGGACAGGATAAAAAGCAAACCACAGTATCCCAGGAGCAGAGATAGAGCCAGGGGGCTGTGCCCTTTACATTGGCAGCTCCGGCTTTCTCAGTCCCAGTGGTAGTTCTGGAACTGCAACCAACCAACCAACCAGAGATCTGTAATCCACTTCTTTGCCTTCTCGCTCAGTTTCTGCAGAACCTGTCTGTTGAAGCAGCAGCCTGCCGGAGGGGAGAAGTTGAGTGAAAGATGGTTCCGTGTACATTTCCTACTGGGCACGACTCTGGCTAGATTCAAAGCATATTTGGGTACGTGCCTGAAGGCTAAAGTTGTACCTGGTTACTAACGGGGGCAGACGAGAATGCGGGGGAACAGCTGCCACCACCCAGCACGGACCTCCTTGATAACCTGCGTCCCAGGAGACCCATATGAAGGCGTGATGGAAAGGGAGTTTGGATTTGAATCTCAGCTGCTCACGTAACACCTCTGTGACTTCAGACACGTTACTTGATTTGTCTGAACCTTGTTTTCCTCATTAGCCAAATACGATCTCCTTGCAGGGCTAAAATGGCAAAATTAAATGAGGCAATCGTTGTGCAAGAGCTGAAGGCAAGACCTGACTTATTCCCAGCACTCACCTATAGAGACCTCCTTTCTGGCTCCCCCTGGCACTTTCCCTCTTATGACGCAGTCCCTGCTGCCCATGAAGAGCTGGGCAAGGGAGCTGCTGACCCCACCCAACCTCTGCTGGACCAGCTGCCTCTTCCATCCCTGGCAGCACCCCACCCAGATAGAGTCAGCTAACAGGAAACACAGGTTTCTCCTGGACCGTCACATGAAAATAGTAAGATCCACCTCCAGGCCGTGAGGGTTTAGTGAACCACAGGATTTGGAAATATCTAGTATGACCATGCATCACAGTGTGTCCCAAACCATTTCAGTTTAGAGCTGATGTCCAAGTGTCCATCTCAAGGGCTCCACTTTGGATGGTAAAGTGTAAACACATAAATTGCAAGGGGCTGTGCAAATCCTAGGCAGTGTGTGTGTATTTGTGGTTGGAAGCTCTTGTTGCTGACAATAAATGAAGGCTGGAAACACACGAGTTGCAATGGTTTTCTCTTCGCCTTCCATATTTTTTTAATTAATTTTTTTTTTTTTTTGGCCACACTGCGCAACAGGCGGGATCTTGGTTCCCCGACCAGGGATGGGACTGCGCCCCCTGCAGTAGAAGCGTGGAATCTTAACCACTGGACCACCAGGGAATTCCCCTTCACCTTTCATATTTGACTAGGCGCTTTTTCCTACCCTTGTCTTTTTGGGGACAAGAGGAAATCCAGGGAGTTTTGATGATTGGAGGGAGCCTTGGGATCTGGAAAAGCCCCCTGACCAGAAGAATACCCTTCCAGGATCCCCTCCACCCGTGCCCCCTATCAGCTACCCCGCTCCCTTCCAACCCTGCCAACCCCCAGGCCACTGACTCACTCCCATCCAGGCCTAGACCTATGCTCACCCAGTGTGTGGAGAACCTACTCCCCCTCGCCTGTGAGGATGGCAAAGACTTCCCTGAGAATATGAAGCCCACGTGGGCCTCTGGAGTTGCTCAAGCATCTGTCTTCCTTCTCCCTGTCTCCTTCTCCTCTTTTTTTTGCCTCTTATGGAAGCTATACTGAGATTAAGCAATGCTCAGGGGTAACTGGGTCACGTCAGCTGTGTGTGGGGAGGAGGAGACAGTGGGACCACTCAGGTCACCGTGTATCAGACAGCAGCCGACGCCTCCGTAACCAAGCAGGAAAATCGGGAACTTCCGTTCACTGACTGCTCAACTACCCATCACTTACTGCATCAAGCTCAGCTCCACTCAGAAAGCCAGGTAGCCTTCACTACTATGTCCCCCCATACCCCAGTCTTCAGCCACATGGAACTTTTCAGTGTCCCCTGGACTTACCAACTCTTCAGGCCTCTGTGCGCTGACCCACGCTCTTCCTTTTCCTCGCAGTGAAAGGAGCTCTCCCTCTTTATTGCTCTGAAAACTCTCTACATCTGCTTCTCTGAGAAGGTTTCTCCAGGCAGAGTTGGTTTCTTTCTCCGCTCTCCTCCCAGAGCACAGCACTTGCATTGCCATTAATGCTTCACAGATCTGCCAACCCATCTTTGTATTTTCAGAGCCCATCACAGTACTGGGTTCATGTGAGCTGCTTAGTAAATGCATGTCCAGTGGCTGAATGAGTGAATGAATGAGTAATGGTAAGAGGGTTGGCTAAGGGGTCAATTACCTTGACTGGTACCAGCAACCATTGTGTGCTCTTGACCAAGTCACTTAACCTCTCCTAACCTCAGATGCCTCACCAATAAGATGGTAATAATTACACCCACACTACCTACCTTGTAGGGCTGCGGTGAGGACCCAATGACATAATTTATGGGAAAGCACCTTATAAGCTAAAAAGGGAGATACATGCACCCCAATACCACGAAGTTTACTAGACCGATTGCGTTTCAAAACCCTCACTCCTGAGCGAGGTGAATACTGGCAAAAGAGACTCTCTGAACTCTCCAAGAAACTGTCAGCAGAAGCAGCTTTCAGTGCAAGCACAAAGACAGATGTATGTGCTTATATGGAAATGTGTTTTTAACAAATATAACATGAGAATGGAATTCTTTCTTTCCCACATCAAGCCTTGATAGCTAATTAATTCCACCTGGAGGAGGGAGCCAGCCATTGGGCAAAGAGAAGTCCTCCTTCCATGTTTGGGAAGGAATCTACGGTAGCTGTCTCATGGGCATCTGGAGAAAGGCAACGGATAAACCAAGTCATTGGTTTTGAAGGATCTCAAAGATTACTTAGTCTGACCTCATCATTTATAGGCAACCCAGAAAGGGAACACGTTTAGCTCGGGAAACTGAGAAATGGCAGAACTGGGCATGACCTCCTCTCTTTCCACTGCTCTTTCTCCTACGTAGCCAATTTTCCTGATCCCAGATGGCATCTCTTAGCTAGAGTCTGTTGATAGTTGTTAGAACAACCTGTGGACAAATTAATTATCCAAGGAAATACTCTTTATAGCAGGCTTTGTTCTCCTCTCAGCAAATATCGTGCCCAAATGAGTGCTTTCAAGCTGATGACCCTTGGCACCTTCTTGCCTTCATAATAATTGCCTTATAAATTAGTTCCTTATAAATTGCCTTGGACGCACTGAGTGCCTGGGTAGACGCTGAGCGCTCAGCTGAACTTTGCAACAATGAGACTCAATGTCTAAACCTGCAATGAAGGACGCTGCAGACTGGTCCCCAGGGGACCTGGATTCTGACTCCTTGGTCCTGCCACCAACCAGCTGTGGCCCCTTGACAGGGCACTTCCATCCTCTGAACCTCACTTTTCAAATCTGTGGAATAACGTTGAATTCCTTCCCGATTTCAGGGCTATAGGATGAACTGGGATTCTGGATGCCCGCCTGACAAGAACAAGAGGATGTTGCCCCCAGATTTATTTTCTTAACTCAGGTGCCACTCCTAACTCGGGCTCAGGCACACGGTGGGGTAGGGGCAGGGACTGCGTCTCTTACAATATTTGAGCAGTATTTTAGGCACGATAGCAGCTTCAGCTGGGAGCCGATTTAGAGAAGCCATTGTGCGTTCACCTCTTCTCTGTCATAACCTCCAGGATGCTGAGGGATAAAAACCCTTGGCCTTAGCCTCAGTCACCACTTTTGTTTGTTTGTTTAATGTTATTCCATCATTAATTCTTTCCCATTTGCCTGATGTTCTCGACTTCGTTGCTACCTTCTCCCCTGGCCATTCATCAACACCTGTGGTTTCAAATACCACCTAGATGCTGAGGCTTCTCAAACTATTCTCCTGGTCCAGGGAAGATCCGTGTACTCTTGCCCTCGGGCATCACCTCTAAGCTTTAGACATAAATTCAACGTCTCCTGAGTGTCCCACGGTCCTGTCACATTCAGCATCTCCTCCCGGCCCCCTGACTCTTGCTTCCCTCCCAGTCTTCCTCGTCCCGGTAACGATGCCACATTCAACCACTTGACCAAACAGAACACAGGAAATCATCCTCTTTTTTTGAGGATGGCATGCGGGGTCTTAGTTCCCCGACCAGGGATTGAACCTGCGCCCTGCAGTGGAAGCACAGAGTCTTATCCACTGGACCGCCAGGGAAGTCCTTGGAAATCATCCTTGATGCCTCTCCTGTCCTGCCTATCCTAGTCGTCTCCTTCTTTAACCTAGATCCTATCCTTCCTTTCCTGTTTCTACCACTTTTGCCCTGGCTCCTGCCTTATCATCCCTCCCCATGACCACTGTATCAGCCTTTAACCTACCTTCCCTGCTTCCTCCAATCTGTCCAGACTGGAGTCTGGACAGTGGTTCTCATCCTTGATGCAACTGAGATCATCTGGGAAGCTTTCACCCACTGATGCCTTCGTGGCACCCCCAGGGACTCTAATGTAATTGCTCTGGGGTGTGGTCCAGTATGGAGAGGCTCAAATGTTCCTCAGCTGATTCTAATTTAAAGTCAAGGTGGAGGGCTACTGTGCTAAAATAATCTTCTGAAACTACTTGCAGGGTAAAGTCTAAACTCTGTAACTGGCGTTACCTAACCATTCCCAAATAGGACACAGCCTCCCTCATCTATTAATTTCGCAGATGAGTCCAATATATGGGCAAGGATGAGACCACTTCTCTTAGCTGTAGCGTGGAGGATGGGGAGAGGCAGCAAGGCTGATACAGTGGTCCAGGTGAGAGATGATGGACAAAAAGAAGGGCAGATACAATGGAAGTGGTGAGTTCCACTGACTCTATTGTACTCCCTCAAGCCCAGACGTATAATTAGTAAAGATGTTCTTGGACACAGAGTCGGATATCTCTTCTCCCATTTCCACCTCACTGTACTGTACATCCTTACAGCAAGAGTGAGTTTGATTAAGCAAGCGTAATACCTCAACTGTTCTCCTAGTGAAAGGGAGGGTAGGGAAGGACAGCCTGATACCAGAGGGGCCCCTGGAAAACTATTACACATACACACTAAGTCCCAAAGATGGTAAAAAACAGTTCTTTACTTTCCCTTCAAGTAGTCTCCTGCCCTTCTAAACCCACCTAAGCTAGACATTGAGGTTGTCTTTCTCTTTCTGCTTGCCCATCTTTCCTTTACATCAAACAGTCCTCTTGGTTTTTTATTTGTTTGTTTTAACATCTTTGCCTTCCCCCCAGGGTTCTGCTCCTTTCTCTTGGCTCTGATCTATGCTTAACCAATTGTGTACATCTGGTTTCTCCTTGACTGAGCTGATGGGAGGTGAGGTTTAGGGACTCTTGGAACACAGGTCTGTATGACTCCAGAGTCCATGTTCTTTCCATTGTACCAAGCACCCTTTACTAACTTTTGTTTTCTGGTAAATCAAGGCTTTTCCAAGAGCAATCTAACTTGAACGGTATGAGGTGAAAAGTAGATGTGACCTAAGGAGTGAACACTTCCAAAGCCTTGTGTTTTCCAGATCAACATCTTGCAGTGAGGGATCACAGTTCTCATGGGATTTCTTAGAGGAACATTCTTTAGAGTCAGCATGGGTGAGGAGGAAGTTCAGGGTTAGGAATCAGTACAACGGCAGGAGTCCTGAATAACAGGCCAGGTCAGCTTGAGAAAGTCACTTACCCTCTTTGAGCCTTGTTTTTCTTGTCAATAACTGAGGATAATATATTTGCTTTTGTTCAGTTTACTGTGAAGATCCTATGAAAGAATGCCTGGGGAGGTGCTTTTTAAACTGTGCAGAACTCTGTTGTTGTCGTTGGGTTTTTTTTGTGGTACGCGGGCCTCTCACTGTTGTGGCCTCTCCCGTTGCGGAGCAACAGGTTCCGGACGTGCAGGCTCAGCGGCCATGGCTCATGGGCCCAGCCGCTCCACGGCATGTGGGATCTTCCCGGACCGGGGCACGAACCCGTGTCCCCTGCATCGGCAGGTGGACTCTCAACCACTGCGCCACCAGGGGAGCCCAACTGTGCAGAACTCTGAATGCATAAAGCATTGCTATTCTACCTGCAACTACAAACACTTGATGCCTGGAAGTGAACGATGAGATAGAGACGTTAATTTGAAATGCCAAAACTGACCAGGCATTGGATTCATCACGTAGTTCGTATGGTTTTCTAATAAGGGATCATAATTTGTCTTGGGACATCCAAGAACTCTTGTAAAACAGTGCTGTACAGGATGTAACATATTGAAGATTAAGATGTATGGGCATGATACCCAGATTTACAACATACTGGCTGTTTTGCAATTTGAAAATCTAAAACCAGATTTTGGAAAGAAATATTTCTCTTCCAGCCAAGCAGCACAGCCAAAGACAGAATCCGAGGGAGAAGGTCCAATGGGTGCTTCTAGAGTCCAATCTGGGTTGACAAACCCAAATGTCCACAGGGTGAGGCAGTAGTGGGGGCGGACTGGGCTTCTGAAGGACCATTACAGGAGGCAACAGCTACTCAATATCCATCCATTGTGGCCACGTAGGAATTGGGCTGCATGCACCAGATTTTCTGATTTTTTCAAGAGAAGCAGGAAATATAGGTTTTTGTCTGTGCATATATATGAAATTTCCATTTTTAAATGTTGGCAGTGGAACAAATTCAAAACATGTGGGCCAAACCAAACAGATGTGCTGATTGGATTTGGCCCTCAGGCCACCCACCTGTACCTTCTGATCTGGGCCAACTGGCTACCCATTAGAACTACCTGGGGGAGGTTTTAGAAATCTCAGTACTCAGGCCTTACCCTGAACCAATTAAATCAGCATTTCTGAGGGTGAGACTCAGGCATGTGTCTAAATTAAAGCTGACCAGGTGATTCTAGTGTTTAGCCGAGTTTAAGAACCAGTGCTTCAGAGCCTTCTTAAAGTCTAGTCCTCACTGTAAAAACTATAGGGCTGACGAAAGAAACTGAAGACGACACAAATAAATGGAAAGACACCTCCTGTTCATGGACTAGGATAATTAATGTTGTTAAAATGTCCATACCACCCAAATCTATAGCTCCAACGCAATCACTATCAAAATTCTAACGACATTTTTCACAGAAATAGAACAAACAATCCTAAAATTAGTATGGAACTAGCAAAAGCATTCTCGAGAAAGAAGAACAAAGCTGGAGGCATCATACTTCCTGATATCAAACTATACTATAAAGCTGTTGGAATCAAAATATTATGGTACTGGCTTAAAAATAGACACACAGACCAATGGAACAGAATCAAGAGCCCAGAAGTAAACCCACACATATACAGTCAACTAATGTTCAACAGGGGACCAAGAATATTCAATAAGGAAAGGATAGTCTCTTCAATAAATAATGTTGGCAAAGCTCTATATCCACACGCAAAAGAATGAAACTAGACCCCTATCTTACATCATTTACAAAAATTAACTCAAAATGGGTTAAAGACTTAAAATACAAGACCTGAAACCATAAAACTCCCAGAAGAAAACATATGTCAAAAGTTCTTTGACATGGGTCTTGGCAGTAATTTTCTGGATACAACAACAAAAGCAGAAGCAGCAAAAGCAAAAATAAACAACGGGAACTACAGCAAACAGCAAAGCAGTCAACAAAATGAAAAGATAACCTATGGGATGGGAGAATGTATTTACAAATCACATATCTGATAAGGGGTTAACATCCAAAATTTGTAAGGAACTCGTATAATTCAATAGCAGAAAAAGCAAATAACCTAATTTAAAAATGGGCAAAGGACCCGAATAGACATTTTTTCCAAAGAAGGTATGCAAATGGCCAAATGGTACATGAAAAGCCACACAACATCACTGATCATCAGGGAAATGCAGATCAAAACCACGGTGAGATACCACCTCACACCTGTTAGAATGCCTCCAATCGAAAAGACAAGAGCTAACAAATGCTGGCGAGGATGCTGGTGGAGGATGTACACTGTTGGTAGGGATGTAAATGGACACAGCCACAATGGAAAACAGTATGGAGCCTGCGTGTCCGGAGCCTTGCTCCGCAACGGGAGAGGCCACAACAGTGAGAGGCCCGTGTACCGCAAAAAAAAAAAAAAGGAGGAAATCTTCCCATTTGCAACAGTGTGGACTTTGAGGGCATTATGCTAAGTGAAATAATTCAGACAGGGAAAGAAAAATATTATATGATCTCATTTATATATGCAGTCTTAAAAAAACCGAACTCGGGCTTCCCTGGTGGCGCAGTGGTTGAGAGTCCGCCTGCTGATGCTGGGGACACGGGTTCGTGCCCCGGTCCGGGAGAATCCTACATGCCACGGAGCGGCTGGGCCCGTGAGCCATGGCTGCTGAGCCTGCGTGTCCGGAGCCTCTGCTCCACAACGGGAGAGGCCACAACAGTGAGAGGCCCGCGTACCGCCAAAAAAAAAAAAAACAAAAAAAAAACCAAACTCATAGAGACAGGGAGTAGATTGGTGGTTTCTAGGGGCGGGAGGTGGTGGGGGAAATTGGTGAAAGTGGTCAAAATGTGCAAACTTCCAGTTATAAGATGAGTAAATTATGGGGTCTATTATATAGCACGGTGACTATAGTTAACAATACTGTATTGTATACTTGGAAGTTTCTAAGAGAGCAGACCTTAAAAGTTCTCACTCCCTCAAAAAAAAAAAAAGGTAACCATGTGGATGTGTTAACTAATCTTATTATGGTAATCATTTCACAATATATACATATATCAAATCATCACATCAAGAGGGAGAGGGCCAAGATAGCATTATGCTAAGTGAAATAGTCAGGCAGAGAAAGACACATGTGTGATTTTACTTATATGTGGAATAGATACAGAACAAATAGGTAGTCACTAGAGGGGAGAGGGGTATAATACGTAATAATAGGTGAGGGAGATTAAGAGGTGTAACTTTCTAGTCATGAAATAAATGAATCATGGGGATGAAGTGTACAGCATGGGGAATATAGTCAATAATACTGTAATAACTTTGTATGGTGAGAGATGGTAACTAGATTTATGGTGGTGATCATTTTGTAATGTATAGAAATATCAAATCCCTACGTTATACACTTGGAACTAACATGGTGCTGTAGGTCAATTATACGTCAATGAAAATTTTTAAATAAATAAAAATAGAAAATAATCACATCAGATTTCTTAAATGAACTTGACTAAACTAATTCTTGGGGTGCACGCGTGGGTGGTAACACTAAAAAAATACATCATGTCTTCTGCTGGGAGGCTGTTGACTGACTCGTGCCTGCACTGTACCTCCTGGTAACTTTCTCTGCCACCTGGAAGGCTGTTCTTTTACACTAGCGTGTGACAAGTCTCTTTGCCACCAGTAGGTTACATAATCCTGTGGCAGCCATGTGCTCTCCAAAGATACTTGGATCTCAGCCTTGAAGCGGGGAATGGTGGGTGGGAAGAGGAGTCCTTCTGAGTTCTGATTCTTTCCTGGTCCACTCTCTCTCAACTTTAGAGGTGGTAACTGCTCTCTGCTTTTGCTACTTCGGTATTCTTTAGAGTCCCCTTTTATCCCTTTTAATAATTAACTATATTTTACTAGTTAAAAGTCCTTTATAATTATATAGATATCTCAAGTAGTCAAATCCATAGAGACAGAATATAGCATAGTGATTACCAGGGGCTGGGAGGGGAGAAGAAAGGGGAGTGATTGATTGATGGGTAGGTTTCCATTTGGGAAGATGAAAACATTCTGGAGATGGATGGTGGTGACGGTTACACAACAATGTGAATGTACTTAGTGCCACTGAACTGTACACTTAAAGATGGTTAAAATGGCAAATTTGAGGTTATATATAATTTACCACAATTTTTTTAAAGTTCTTTATATTAAATTTCGAAGTTATAGATGTGGCTTGTCTCCTGGTCGGACCTTGGCTGGTACACAAGGCCTTTTGCAGCAGCCTCCTCAATGGCCTGTCCTCCTTCTGGCCTCTCACATTAATGCATCTTTCAGCCCTGCAACAAGGTCCATGTCCCTAGGTGGAGCTCTTTTGAATTCATCTCTGTTCTAGGGCAATTGTAGCTAAACAGTTTTAGTCTTGCTTCCCTATCTAATCAATTAGAAGTGCTGTGTAGCCTCAGGGGAAAAGAGTACACGATTGATTAGTAATGTCTGTTGTGAGTGCAGGATGCGACATGGCAGCAAGCACAAAGCAGATTTGACGTTTCTGTTCCAGGTGCTTGGCTGCACTGATTGATTATGATTTCTTTGGAATGTACGCACAATTCAAAGTAGAATTTCAGGATCAGGAAAGACAGAAAATTTTTTCCCAAAGGAAATGTAGCTTCTTTATTCTTCTATGAATCTTTTGACAAGTTCACATTCCTAATTGGTAATGAGAAAATTGCATAGGCTCAGTCCTATCCATCAGTTTTTATCTAATCCAGCTGTACCTGTACAGATTTAGTTGTACAAAGAAATACCTTAGCTATTTTAAGTAAAAAGCAATATGTGCGGAAGAAATAATTGATATTTCAATTTCAAATAATTGATAGGGTTGAAAGGCAGACTCTGGGCTGAAGTGGTTACCAGAGCACCACCACAGAACTGGGCTTCCAGGGGAGCTGCTACCTCTGTCACAACCAAGAAGGTACATAAACGTCCATTCAACTTCAAGAACACCATCTCAAGCACCGTTCACAGTTCCAATGCTCCCTCTTCGTGTGTTCTCTCTCTTTCCTCCTTCCATCTGATTCTGTGCCCTGGAGGGCCTTCTTCCCATCCTTCGCCTAACAGTGGGGACAGTGGGGAAGCAGGAGAGTCTGCCCATATGAGTGATGGCCTGTGGAAGGAAAGAAGGTATTGCTGGCTGGTCTGGCTCCCATTTTCATTGTCATCACTCTATCCTGACCCAGGTGATGATGTTGTAGGGCTCAGTCATGGCTGGGTGCCTTAGGGGTGAGGGCAGGTGTGAGTCCTTAGTCTTCACCTGGTTCAATCCATGATCACAGGACTTTGCTGATGAAATGGCCTTGGCATAGATGGTGAGTGTGGTTTTCTCAATCAGTGCTCATTATCAGAACACTCACATGTGTCAGGGCACTCCCATATAAGCAGCTGCTTTGATCCTACCCACAGTGTGCAGCCTGCCCCATTCCCAGTGTGTGTCCCATAGTCCAGCCTTACATGACTTCTGATCCTCCAGTAACCAGTGTTCCCACATGTGCAGTGGATCCTCCTTTACCTCAGTAAGAACCAAGTGGGACTGAGAGGTGGGCATCCATCCTAAGCCCACTTCACCAGCACAGGGGCCTCACAAGTCTCCAGAGAGGCAGAGGAGCCCATGTACTTTTGCACAAGTACATCCCCAAACTTCAGGGGTCCCCTGGGAGAAGGGAGACAGGAATACATAAGTACCAAAAGGCTTTAGTCACTACAGACTGCATTTCTCATATAAGACTGAGAGGAAACATAGACATCAACCACTGCCAAGATCACATAAAGAGACAGTGGAATTGACATGCCTCCTATAATCTCGACCTACGCTGCTGATAATCTTGCTGAAAGGATTAAACCCGATCCCATGTCTGGATTAGGAAATTTCCAGGAAATTCAAATGATAGAAAAACATGAAGAACTACACCAAGAGTGTGCAATCAGCAAAACTCTGGAAGCTCTATGGGTCAGAAAGCCTGGGTTCATCAAGTGAGAAGTTGTAATAAAATGAATGAGATGGAGGAGAAACATATAGATTCAAAAACATTTAAGAGGGCTTCCCTGGTGGCGCAGTGGTTGAGAGTCCGCCTGCCAATACAGGGGACACGGGTTCGTGCCCTGGTCCGGGAAGATCCCACATGCCGCGGAGCGGCTGGGCCCATGAGCCATGGCTGCTGAGCCTGCGCGTCCGGAGCATGTGCTCCGCAACGGGAGAGGCCGCAACAGTGAGAGGCCCGCGTACCAGAAAAACAAAAACAAAAACAAAAACAACATTTAAGAGACACATCCCTTTTTTCAAATGGTCTAGCTAAACTAAATCTTGGGAGGCACGTGTGGGTGGTAACACTGTTTTAAAAAATACCTGGGGGTGAGATAAACAATGCACAAATTTTTTTATGGGGAGAGGAAGGAGATTGCAACAAAGTTCTTCTTTCCTTGACTCTGACAGGGATCCTTTTATTATAATTAATTAGACAATAATTTGATTTGTGTGGTTCCCTGTATTTGTGTTTTATGTTACAATAAAAATATTAAAAAAAAGAAAAAGCCAGAAAGCAGAGAGGGAACTGGACCAGACTGGGAGTCATGGGTTGGAAAGCCATCCATCATGGTCTCCAAAAAAGCGCCTCAGCTGCTCTGAGCCTCCGCTCCTCAACCCGATGGTAATGGACCAGTGGGATAGCTCCCAAAGTCCTAATCCCTTTGTATTCTGTGGATTCTGTACCTTTCGGTAGGTTGATCCCGTGAATTGCCGCAGTTTTCAAGCTGATATGACCCTAGATTATTGCTAAAGTTCAGAAAGTATTTTGTAAACAAATACCTATAATCTGGGAAAAAACACATTCAATATGGCAGACACTGCTAGGTGCCTACCCAATATCCATCTAGTCTCCCAGTTTCCTAACTTAACAAAACCCTAATTATTAGGAGTAGGTAGCAACATGCTCAGCTGAAACAAACTCAATTTCCCAGGTACTTAAGCACAAAGCATGGCCAGTGAGGCCAGTGAGTGGGACTTGCAGGGAAATCTATTGTTTATTTTCCTGATAAAAACAACAGGCTCAACTGGCTTATGCTTTTAGCCTTTTGATCCTCCTCCACTTCCTGCCTGAAACTAGGATGAGGGCCTGGAGGTGCTACAGCTGTCTTTGAGCCTGAGAAAGAGGGCTAGGTGCTAGGTATGACAGAGCAGGAAGATGGGAGAAGCCTGAGTTCCTGATGGCATCGTGGACTCACTGCTCCATCTTGGGCTGCTGCTTCCAGATTTCCTAATATGCTAAGAACATGAGACCTCTTGGTGGTTAAACCTCTGTGGTTATATTTCTGTTACCTGCAGCCAAGTACTCTCCCCCCAAATTGGATGCCTCTGTGTGCAGAAGTAGAATGCTCTAAAAATGAAGGCAGGGATTTCCCTGAAAACTAGAAATTAACATCGTGATTGTCACCTTTATAATGCAAGGGCAAATAAAATTGTAACCATGTATAGTGATGGATGTTATCTAGACTTATTGTGGCGATCACGTCACAATGTAAGCAAATATCAAATCATTCTGTTGTACACCTGAAACTAATATGGCAAATATATCTAAATTTTTTAAAAAAGGAAAAAAATTATTTAAAAGGGAAAAAGGAAAAAAAAATTGTAACTACACCGCAAGGGCATTTGAGAGCCAATTTTGAGACTATCTTTGCTCTGGCCCAGAAGTAGTAATGGCACCAGTGTAGGGTTAGGGTTAGGTTTAGGCTCTCCTGGTTTTGCTGACCGATGATATGGAGCAAATGTTTGAGGATAGCAGAGATGGAGGCATGTGAGTCTGAGGCTTTCAACAGAGTTCATTGGGAACATGCAAAAATGAATGTAGAAGAGCTTTGTAAGCAACAGAGCACTGTGCACTTGGATGGAGTTTTAAACTCCAAAGAGTTTTAAACTCTTTCCTACATGGTAAAAATAAAATAGAGAACCATGGTGGGAAAAGCACTGAATTCTGAGCCAGAAGGACCAGTGTTGGAGGCCTGGCCCCATCACTTCCTGGCCTTGTGACCTTGGACAAGTCACTTAGCTCTGAGTCTCATTTTCTTCATCAGCAAAATGAGCTTAATGCTAGCCTGGAAGGATTGTTGGGAGGCCTGGATTTGATGTTGTCTGTGAAGTGCCAGCACAGCCTGTGTGGCACTTAGTAGGCGCTCTACAAATGTAGGCCCTTGTCTCTTCTTCTCACACCCTGTAAGGTCTCATTAAGTAACTCTTCAATTTAAATCTGAATGGTGATCTCAAGACTGATGAGAATTTTAATTGTCCTCTGTTCCAGCCCACATCTAAGCCAGAATCTCGGCTGCAATATCCCTTCAGGTGGATTGCCAGCCTCTCTCTGTCCACTCTCGGGAGGGGACACTCATTATGCCCAAAGCACCTCTTCAAGCTCTAGACAGCTCTGCCTGTTACCGTGTTTTCTTCTGGGCCGAGTTGAAATCTGCTCCTCAGAGCCTCCTCCCAGAAGCCAGTCTGTAGCATTTTCTGAACTGCTTGAGCACTGCCTCCCTGACTTCTGAGCCCTTTGCAGAGCTCTGCCCCCCAGCCCACCCCGTCTCCGGCTCCCTGGAGGAGAGCTGCTCTCTGCCGAGGTTACGGCACCAGGTGGTCCATCCCCACTGCTCAAAATTGGGTCCAGAGAAGCCATTCCACACGGACCTACCCCCTAGGAGTCCGATGCCCACAGACAGCTGAATCTGGTCTGCAAATGTGGGTTGTTGTTCTTTTGTTTTCTTTTTGCCCTCACAGTGTTTTCTAAAAAATGGAATTAGTAGGGACGTCCCTGGAGGTCCAGTGGTTAGGACCGGCGCGTTCACTGCCAAGGGCCTGGGTTCAATCCTTGGTTGGGGAACTAAGATCCCACAAGCTGCACAGCTCGGCCAAAAAATAAAAAATAATTTTAATGGAATTAATGCCAACATTTAGAAACCTGAAGATTTCACATTTAAAAAATCCAGGTTCTTCAAACATATGGACACCAAGGGGGAAAGTGGCAGGGGGTGGGATGAACCTGGGAGATTGGGATTGACACATATACACTAATATGTATAAAATAGATAACTAATAAGAACCTGCTGTATAAAAAAATAAAATAAAATTTATATTATTAAAAAAAATTCAGGTTCTTATGGAACATCTGGCAAAACCAAGTCTTCATTCCTGTACTCCAGGAGTTGGCTAGAGATGAGTAGAGGCCACCCCAGACACAGGGGCTTAGTGGTCTGCTGTTCACCATGTTCCCCACCTCTCCTGACTGTCTTGCACTCACTGGCTCACCTCATTTATATTTAATACCTGGTCGCTATAGGCATTAGGGTCTACCACCTGTGCTCTGTTCAGCAGGGCCTCCCTTGTACATAAACAGTTCATTTGCAGCCAAGATCAAGGTAACCACACCCCAACAGGCAACTTGAAAACTGCCTAGGGAATTCCTTCATAATTTTTGGATACCACCTTTAAATAGTCATCCTAAAGAAACACTTTCACACATGTTCTAAATAGCATAATTAAATATTTCATCACAGCATTGCTTATAATAATGAATATCTAGGAATAGCTTAAGTGCCTGGCTACTGGAGAGTTGCTAAGTCCACCACAGTATCTGCAGGTCATAGAGTGCTATGCAGCCATAAAATACAATAACAGTTAATGAGAAATCAACTATGTTCAGACTTGGAAAAATCTCTAGTATATATTCACTGAAAATAGTAAGTTACAAGGTAATGTAAAAATATGATGTAATTTATATTTAAAGACAACATATTTACAAATATATATATTTATGTAGATGGATAGAAAAGCTCTAGAAGGCACACATCGAACTTATAGTAGTAGTTACTGCTGAAATGGGACTAGAATTGGGAACAATAGTCAGGAAAGACTTTGGCGTTACTAGTTTTGTTTTAATTTTGTGTGTGTGTGTGAGTTTATTTATATATTATTTGGCTTGTTGAAATGCAATTAAAAAGACAATTTGCGGAGCAGAAGCAAGAAGAACTACAATCCTGCAGCCTGTGGAACAAAAACCACATTCTCAGAAAGATAGACAAGATGAAAAGGCAGAAGGCTATGTACCAGTTGAAGTAACAAGATAAAACCCCAGAAAAACAACTAAATGAAGTGGAGATAGGCAACACTTCAGAAAAAGAATTTAGAAAAATGATAGTGAAAATGATCCAAGAGCTTGGAAAAAGAATGGAGGCAAAGATCGAGAAGATGCAAGAAATGTTCAACAAAGACCTAGAAGAATTAAAGAACAAACAAACAGAGATGAACAATACAATAACTGATATGAAAAATACACTAGAAGAAATCAATAGCAGAATAACTGAGGAAGAAGAAAGGATAAGTGACCTGGAAGACAGAATGGTGGAATTCAATGCTGCAGAACAGAATAAAGAAAAAAGAATGAAAAGAAATGAAGACAGCATAAGAGACCTCTGGGACAACATTAAATGCAACAACGTTCCCATTATAGGGGTCCCAGAAGAAGAGAGAGAGAAAGGACCCAATAAAATATTTGAAGAGCATAGTCAAAAACTTCCCTAACATGGGAAACAAAATAGCCACCCAAGTCCAGGAAGTGCAGAGAGTCCCATACAGGATAAACCTAAGGAGAAACATGCTGAGACACATAGTAATCAAATTGGAAAAAATTAAAGACAAAGAAAAATTATTGAAAGCAGCGAGGGAAAAATGAAAATAACATACAAGGGAACTCCCATAAGGTTAACAGCTGATTTCTCAGCAGAAACTATACAAGCCAGAAAGGAGTGGCATGATATACTTAAAGTGATGAAAGGGAAGAACCTACAACCAAGATTACTCTACCTGGCAAGGAGCTCATTCAGATTTGTGGAGAAATAAAAAGCTTTACAGACAAGCAAAAGCTAAGAAAATTTAGCACCACCAAACCAGCTCTACAACAAATGCTAAAGGAACTTTTCTAAGTGGGAAACACAAGAGAAGAAAAGGACCTACAAAAACAAACCCAAAACGAGTAAGATAATGATAATAGGAACATACATATCGGTAATTACCTTACACGTGAATGGATTCAATGCTCCAACCAAAAGACACAGGCTCACTGAATGGATACAAAAACAACACCCATATATATGCTGTCTACAAGAGACCCACTGCAGATCTAGGGACATATACAGACTGAAAGTGAGGGGATGGAAAAAGATATTTCATGCAAATGGAAATAAAAAGAAAGCTGGAGTAGCAATACTCATATCAGATAAAATAGAGTTTAAAATAAAGAATGTTACAAGAGACAAGGAAGGACACTACGTAATGATCAAGGGATCAATCCAAGAAGAAGATATAACAATTATAAATATATATGCACCCAACATAGGAGCACCTCAATACATAAGACAACTGCTAACAGCTATAAAAGGGGAAATCGACAGTAACACAATAATAGTGGGGGACTATAACACCTCACTTACACCAATGGACAGATCATCCAAACAGAAAATTAATAAGGAAACACAAGCTTTAAATGACACAATAGACCAGATAGATTTAACTGATAGTTGTAGGACATTCCATCGGAAAACAGCAGATTACACTTTCTTCTCTGGTGCACATGGAACATTCTCCAGGATAGATCACATCTTGGGTCACAAATCAAGCCTCAGTAAATTTAAGAAAATTGAAGTCATATCAAGCATCTTTTCTGACCACAACGCTATGAGATTAGAAATCAATTACAGGGAAACAAATGTAAAAAACACAAACACATGAAGGCTAAACAATACATTACTAAATAACTAAGAGATGACTGAAGAAATCAAAGAGGAAATCAAAAAATACCTGGAGACAGATGACAATGAAAACACGACAATCCAAAACCTATGGGATGCGGCAAAAGCAGTTCTAAGAGGGAAGTTTATAGCTATACAAGCCTACCTCAAGAAACAAGAAAAATCTCAAACAATCTAACCTTACACCTAAAGGAACTAGAGAAAGAAGAACAAACAAAATGCAAAGTTAGCAGAAGGAAAGAAATCATAAAGATCAGAGCAGAAATAAATGAAATAGAAACAACGAAAACAATAGCAAAGATGAATAAAACTAAAAGCTGGTTCTTTGAGAAGATAAACAAAATTGATAAACCATTAGCCAGACTCATCAAGAAAAAGAGGGAGAGGACTCAAATCAATAAAATTAGAAATGAAAAAGGAGAAGTTACAACAGACACCGCAGAAATACAAAGCATCCTAAGAGACTACTACAAGCAACTCTATGCCAATAAAATGGACAACCTGGAAGAAATGGACAAATTCTTAGAAAGGGATAACCTTCCAAGACTGAACCAGAAAGAAGTAGAAAATATGAACAGACCAATCACAAGTAATGAAATTGAAACTGTGATTAAAAATCTTCCAACAAACAAAAGTCCAGGGCCAGATGGCTTCACAGGTGAATTCTATCAAACATTTAGAGAAGAGCTAACACCCATGCTTCTCAAACTCTTCCAAAAAACTGCAGAGGAAGGAACACTCCCAAACTCATTGTACGAGGCCACCATCACGCTGATACCAAACCCAGACAGATACTACAAAAAAAGAAAATTACAGACCAATATCACTGATGAATATAGATGCAAAAATCCTCATCAAAATACTAGCAAACAGAATCGAACAACACATTAAAAGGATCATACACGATGTTCAGGTGGGATTTATCCCAGGGATGCAAGGATTTCTCAGTATATGCAAATCAATCAATGTGAGACACCATATTAACAATTTGAAGAATAAAACCCATATGATCATCTCAATAGATGCAGAAAAAGCTTTTGACAAAATTCAACACCCATTTATGATAAAAACTCTCCAGAAAGTGGGCACAGAGGCAACTTACCTCAACATAATAAAGGCCATATATGACAAACCCACAGCAAACATCATTCTCAATGGTGAAAAACTGAAAGCATTTCCTCTAAGATCAGGAGCAAGACAAGGATGTCCACTATTGCCACTATTATTCAAGATAGTGTTGGAAGTCCTAGCCATGGCAATCAGAGAAGAGAAAGAAATAAAAGGAAAACAAATTGGAAAAGAAGAAGTAAAACTGTCCCTGTTTGCAGATGACATGATACTATACATAGATAATTCCTAAAAACTACTAGAAAACTAGTAGCCACCAGAAAACTACTAACAACCAGAAAACTGTCCCTGTTTGCAAATGACATGATACTATACATAGAGAATACTAAAGATGCCACCAGAAAACTACTACAGCTATTCAATGAATTTGGTAAAGTTCCAGGCTACAAAATTAATGCACAGAAATCTCTTGCATTCCTATACACCAATGATGAAAAATCAGAAAGAGAAATTAGGAAACACTCCCATTTACCATTGCAACAAAAAGAATAAAATACCTAGGAATAAACCTACCGAGGGAGACAAAAGACCTGTATACAGAAAACTATAAGACACTGATGAAAGAACTTAAAGATGATACCAACAGATGGTGAGGTATACCATGTTCCTGGATTAGAAGAACTAATATTGTGAAAATGACTATACTACCCAAAGCAATCTACAGATTCAATGCAGTCCCTGTCAAATTACAGATGGCATTTTTATGGAACTAGAACCAAAAAATCTTAAAATTTGTATGGAGACACAAAAGACCCTGAATAGTCAAAGCAGTCTTCAGGGAAAAAAACGGAGCTAGAGGAATCAGACTCCGTGACTTCAGACTATACTACAAAGCTACAGTAATCAAGACAATATGGTACTGGCACAAAAACAGAAATATAGATCAATGGAACAAGATAGAAAGCCCAGAGATAAACCCACGCACCTATGGTCAACTAATCTATGACAAAGGAGGCAAAGATATACAATGGAGAAAAGACAGTCTCTTCAATAAGTGGTGCTGGGAAAACTGGACAGCTACATGTAAAAGAACGAAATTAGAACACTCCCTAACACCATACACAAAAATAAACTCAAAATGGATTAGAGACCTAAATGTAAGACTAGACACTATAAAAACTCTTAGAGGAAAACGTAGGAAGAACACTCTTTGACATAAATCACAGCAAGATCTTTTCTGATCCACCTCCTAGAGTAATGGAAATATAAACAAATGGGACCTAATGAAACTTCAAAGCTTTTGCACAGCAAAGGAAACCATAAACAAGACAAAAAGACAACCCTCAGAATGGGAGAAAGTTTTTGCAAATGAATCAACGGACAAAGGATTAATCTCCAAAATATATAAATAGCTCATGCAGCTCAATATTAAAAAACAAACAACCCAATCAAAAAATGGGCAGAAGACCTAAATAGACATTTCTCCAAAGAAGATATATAGACTGCCAACAAACACATGAAAGAATGCTCAACATCATTAATCATTAGAGAAATGCAAATCAAAACTACAGTGAGATATCATCTCACACCAGTCAGAATGACCATCATCAAAAAATCTAGAAACAATGAATGCTGGAGAGGGTGTGGAGAAAAGGGAACACTCTTGCACTGCTGGTGGGAATGTGAGTTGGTACAGCCACTATGGAGAACAGTATGGAGGTTCCTTAAAAAACTACAAATAGAACTACCATATGACCCAGCAATCCCACTACTGGGCATATACCCTGAGAAAACCATAATTCAAAAAGAGTCATGTACCAAAATGTTCATTGCAGCTCTATTTACAATAGCCCGGAGATGGAAACAACCTAAGTGCCCATCATCGGATGAATGCATAAAGTAGATGTGGCACATATATACAATGGAATATTACTCAGCCATAAAAAGAAATGAAATTGAGCTATTTGTAATGAGGTGGATAGACCTAGAGTCTTTTATACAGAGTGAAGTAAGTCAGAAAGAGAAAGACAAATACCGTATGCTAACACATATATATGGAATTTAAGAAAAAAAAATGTCATGAAGAGCCTAGGGGTAAGACAGGAATAAAGACACAGACCTACTAGAGAACGGACTTGAGGATATGGGGAGGGGGAAGGGTGAGCTGTGACAAAGCAAGAGAGAGACACGGACATATATACACTACCAAACGTAAGGCAGATAGCTAGTGGGAAGCAGCCGCATAGCACAGGGAGATCAGCTCGGTGCTTTGTGACCGCCTGGAGGGGTGGGAAAGGGAGGACGGGAGGGAGGGAGACGCAAGAGGGAAGAGTTATGGGAACATATGTGTATGTATAACTGATTCACTTTGTTATAAAGCAGAAACTAACACACCATTGTAAAGAAATTATACCCCAATAAAGATGTTAAAAAAAAACACATGGGCAGAAGACCTAAATAGACATTTCTCCAAAGAAGACATACAGGTGGCCAAGAAGCACATGAAAAGCTGCTCAACATCACTAATTATTAGAGAAATGACAATCAAAACTACAATGAGGTATCACCTCACACCGGTCAGAATGGCCATCATCAGAAAATCTATAAACAACAAATGCTGGAGAGGGTGTGGAGAAAAGGGGACACTCTTGCACTGTTGGTGGGAATGTAAATTGATACAGCCACTATGGAGAACAGTATGGAGGTTCCTTAAAAAACTAAAAATAGAATTACCATATGACCCAGCAATCCCACTACTGGGCATATACCCAGAGAAAACCATAATTCAAAAAGACACATGCACCTAATGTTCATTGCAGCACTATTTACAATAGCCAGGACATGGAAGCAACCTAAATGCCCATCGACAGACGAATGGATAAAGAAGATGTGGTACATATATACAATGGAATATTATTCAGCCGTAAAAAGGAACGAAATTGGGTCATTCATTGAGACGTGGATTCATCTAGAGACGGTCATACAGAGTGAAGTAAGTCAGAAAGAGAAAAACAAATATTGTATATTAATGCATATATGTGGAACCTAGAAAAATGGTACAGATGAACCGATTTGCAGGGCAGAAATTGAGACACAGATGTAGAGAACGAACGTTATGGACACCTAGGGGGGAAAGCGGCGGGGGTGGTGATGGTGGTGTGATGAATTGGGAGATTGGGATTGACATGTATACACTGATGTGTGTTAAATGGATGACTAATAAGAACCTGCTGTATAAAAAAATAAATACAATTAAATTAAAAAAAATACAATTTGTGCTCTGTACAGTAGCTCATTCCTATGCTCGAGTCTGCAAGTATGGAGAAATCAATCACCCTGAATCACATTCTGTTTGTGAACTTAGTGTGTCATGCATTTCTAGGGAGTCCATACCTCTGAGCAGTTTTAGTTGAGTTCCAATTTCAAATATGCTGTGTCCCAATAAATACACTCATTCTTGCCAGACTTAGGTCTGGAAAATATTGTCACTGTATAACTTATACAAATTGCTGTTTCTAAGCAACTACATGTCAAGGATACATCAAATTTACCAAAAATATACTCTGGAATTCTCTGTGTCCCCAAACAGGGCTCCATAATGTGTGACTTCTGACCAATATAAATTCTTGTGGCTTCAGAGCATGAAGGAAATTTATCCAAGTTTTCCATCTCAGCTCCAAATGGCATAATGGCAGCTCAGTTGGAAACAGCACTCACAGGCCATTGCTCTGTGGAGCTGTGCTGCCTGCTGGCCCTCACGTTCCTTCAGAGGCTGAGCACTGAAACCTTGGCTGCTGCCAGCCCCCCTTCACCTGTAGACAGGTGCCTGGATCCATGTGAGGCTGGCCCGAGGAAAGGCTGTTTGGGTATTTCCACATCTGGCAAGAGCCTCTGATCCAAGCCATCCAAGACAAGATTGGGACCTGGTGTCTGAAGTTGACCTGTAGAGGAGGGAAGTGCTGCTCATAAAATCGCAGACTCTCTGGGCTAGACCTGGCCTTGGGGTTAGCCTGATATCTAAAGGAAGGCCTGTGTCCCTAGCAGACCAAGACAAGCCCAGTGGGCAGGCTGCCCCCAGAGAAGAGGCTCAGCCAAAGCAGTGGGACCATATTTTGACTGAGTCAACAGCGGTGGCACAAATGCAAATCAAAGCCACAATGTGATACTACGTCACATCCACTAGGATGGCGATTATGAAAAATAGCAACAATGAAAAGAAAAACAAGCAAGCAAAACACCCAGAAAGTAACAAATGTTGGCAAGGATGTGGAGAAATTGGAACCCTTGTACATTTCTGGCAGGAATGTAAAATAGTGCAGCAGCTGTGGAAAACAGAATGGCAGTTCATCAAAACTTTAACATAGAATTACCATATGACCCAGCAGTTCCACTTCTGGGTATATACCTAAAAGAATTGAACAGAGACTTGAACGGATATTTATATACCAATGTTCACAGCAATAGTGAAAAGGTGAAAGCAACAAAAATGTTCATAGTCAGATGAATGGATCAACAAAATGTGGTATATCGATACAATGCAATATTATTCAACCTTAAAAAGGAATGAAATTCTGATGCATGCTACAACATGGCAGAACCTTGAAGACATTGTGCTAAATGAAATATGCAGGACATATTGTACGATTCCACTTATATGAGATAGCTCAGATAGTCAAATATTTTTTCTACTTTGCTTTATTTCTCTAGTCTTATTTGAGCTGTATTTTTAAACATGAGTAAAAACATATATTGCAACTTATAAAATGTAAATTTTTGGTTCTTGTGTCCCTGGGAAAGTCTTTCATCCTGTTCCAGCATCATTTTCTTTTTTTTTTCAATTTTATTATTATTTTTTATACAGCAGGTTCTTATTAGTTATCTATTTTATACATATTAGTGTATATATGTCAATCCCAATCTCCCAGTTCATCACACCACCACCACCCTGCCGCTTTCCCCCCTTGGTGTCCATACGTTTATTCTCTACACCTGTGTCTCTATTTCAGCCTTGCAAACCAGTTCATCTGTACCATTTTTCTAGATTCCACATATATGTGTTAATATACGATATTTGTTTCTCTTTCTGACTTACTTCACTCTGTATGACAGTCTCTAGGTCCATCCATGTCTCTACAAATGACCCAATTTCATTCCTTTTTATGGCTGAGTAATATTCCATTGTATATATGTACCACATCTTTATCCATTTGTCTGTCCATGGGCATTTAGGTTACTTCCATGACCTGGCTATTGTAAATAGTGCTGCAATGAACATTGGGCTGCATGTGTCTTTCTGAATTATGGTTTTCGCTGGGTATATGTTCTATTTATAGTTTTTTAGGGAACCTCCATACTGTTCTCCATAGTGGCTGTATCAATTTACATTCCCACCAACAGTGCAAGAGGGTTCCCTTTTCTCCACACCCTCTCCAGCATTTGTTGTTTGTAGATATTCTGATGATGGACATTCTAACTGGTGTGAGGTGATACCTCATTGTAGTTTTGATTTGCATTTCTCTAATAATTAGTGATGTTGCGCAGCTTTTCATGTGCCTCTTGGCCATCTGTATGTCTTCTTTGGAGAAATGTCTATTTAGGTCTTCTGCCCATTTTTTTATTGGGTTATTTGTTTTTTAATATTGAGCTACATGAGCTGTTCATATATTTTGGAGATTAATCCTTTGTCCATTGATGCATTTGCAAATATTTTCTCCCACTCTGTGGGTTGTCTTTTTATCTTGTTTATAGTTTCCTTTGCTGTGCAAAAGCTTTTAAGTTTCATTAGGTCCCATTTGCTTATTTTTCTTTTTTTTTTTCTTTTTTTTTTTTTTGTGGTACGCGGGCCTCTCACTGCTGTGCCCTCTCCCATTTCAGAGCACAGGCTCCGGATGCACAGGCTCCGGACGCGCAGGCTCAGCGGCCATGGCTAACAGGCCCAGCCACTCCGTGGCATGCGGGATCCTCCCGGACCGGGGCACGAACCCGCGTCCCCTGCATCGGCAGGCGGACTCTCAACCACTGCGCCACCAGGGACGCCCCTATTTTTCTTTTCATTTCCATTACTTTAGAAGGTGGATCAAAAAAAGATCTTGCTGTGATTTATGTCAAAGAGTGTTCTTCCTCTGTTTTCCTCTTACAGTTTTATAGTGTGCAGTCTTACATTTAGGTCTCTAATTCATTTTGAGGTTATTTTTGTGTATGGTGTTAGGGACTGTTCTAATTTCATTCTTTTACATGTAGTTGTCCAGTTTTCCCATCACCACTTATTGAAGAGACTGTCTTTTCTGCATTGTATATCCTTGCCTCCTTTGTCATAGATTAGGTGACCATAGGTGTGTGGGTTTATCTCTGGGCTTTCTATTCTGTTCCATAGATTATATATTTCTGTTTTTGTGCCAGGACCATATTTTCTTGATTACTGTAGCTTTGTACTATAGTCTGAAGTCAGGGAGTCTGATTCCTCCAGGTCCGTGTTTTCCCTCAAGATTGCTTTGGCTATTTGGGGTCTTTTGTGTCTCCATACAAATTTTAAGATTGTTTATGCTAGTTCCGTAAAAAATGCCATCAGTAATTTGATAGGGAATGCATTGAATCTGTAGATTGCTTTGGGTACTGTAGTCATTTTCATGATATTGATTCTTCCAATCCAAGAACATGGTATATCTCGCCATCTGTTTGTTTCATCTTTGATTACTTTCATGTTTGATTTCTTTCATGTCTTCAGTGTCTTACGAGTTTTCTGAGGACAGGTCTTTTACCTGCTTAGGTAGGTTTATTCCTAGGTATTTTATTCTTTTGTTGCAGTGGTGAATGGGATTGTTTCCTTAATTTCTCTTTCTGATCTTTGTTGTTAGTGTATAGGAATGCAGGAGATTCTGTGCATTAATTTTGTATCCTGCGACTTTACCAAATTCATTGATTAACACTGGTAGTTTTCTGGTTGTTAGTAGTTTTCTGGTGGCTACTAGTTTTCTACTGGTTTTTAGGAATTATGTATGTATAGTATCATGTCATCTGCAAACAGGGACAATTTTACTTCTTCTTTTCCGATTTGTATTCCTTTTATTTCTTTCTCTTCTCTGATTGCCGTGGCTAGGACTTCCAATACTGTCTTGAATAATAGTGGCGATAGTGGACATCCTTGTCTTGTTCCTGATCTTAGAGGAAATGCTCTCAGTTTTTCACCATTGAGAATGATGTTTGCTGTGGGTGTGTCATATATGGCCTTTATTATGTTGAGGTAGGTTGCCTCTGTGCCCACTTTCTGGAGAGTTTTTATCATAAATGGGTGTTGAATTTTGTCAAAAGCTTTTTCTGCATCTATTGAGATGATCATATGGTTTTTATTCTTCAAATTGTTAATATGGTGTCTCACATTGATTGATTTGCATATATTGAAGAATCCTTGCATCCCTGGGATCAATCCCACTTGATTATGGTGTATGATCTTTTTAATGTGTTGTTGGATTCTGTTTGCTAGTATTTTGATGAGGATTTTTGCATCTATATTCATCAGTGATATTGGCCTGTAATTTTCTTTTTTTGTAGTATCTTTGTCTGGGTTTGGTATCAGCGTGATGGTGGCCTCGTACAATGAGTTTGGGAGTGTTCCTTCCTCTGCAATTTTTTGGAAGAGTTTGAGAAGCAGGGTGTTAGCTCTTCTCTGAATGTTTGATAGAATTCACCTGTGAAGCCATCTGGTCCTGGACTTTTGTTTGCTGGAAGATTTTTAATCACAGTTTCAATTTCATTACTTGTGATTGGCCTGTTCATATTTTCTATTTCTTCCTGGTTCAGTCTTGGAAGGCTATCCCTTTCTAAAAATTTGTCCATTTCTTCCAGGTTGTCCATTTTATTGGCATAGAGTTGCTTGTAGTAGTCTCTTAGGATGCTTTGTATTTCTGCGGTGTCTGTTGTAACTTCTCCTTTTTCATTTCTAATTTTATTGATTTGAGTCCTCTCCCTCTTTTTCTTGATGAGTCTGGCTAATGGTTTATCAATTTTGTTTATCTTCTCAAAGAACCAGCTTTTAGTTTTATTCATCTTTGCTATTGTTTTCTTTGTTTCTATTTCATTTATTTCTGCTCTGATCTTTATGATTTCTTTCCTTCTGCTAACTTTGCATTTTGTTTGTTCTTCTTTCTCTAGTTCCTTTAGGTGTAAGGTTAGATTATTTAGAGATTTTTCTTGTTTCTTAAAGTAGGCTTTTATAGCTGTAAGGTTCCCTCTTGGAACTGCTTTTGCTGCGTCCCATAGGTTTTGTATCATCGTGTTTTCATTGTCATCTGTCTCTAGGTATTTTTTGATTTCCTCTTTGATTTCTTCAGTGATCTCTTAGTTATTTAGTAATGTATTGTTTAGCCTTCATGTGTTTGTATTTTTTACATTTGTTTCCCTGTAATTGATTTCTAATCTCATAGTGTTGTGGTTAGAAAAGATGCTTGATATGACTTCAATTTTCTTAAATTTACTGAGGCTTGATTTGTGATCCAAGATGTGATCTATCCTGCAAAATGTTCTGTGCACACTTGAGAAGAAAGTGTAATATGCTGTTTTTGGATGGAATGTCCTATAAATATCAATTAAATCTGTCTGGTCTATTGTGTCATTTAAAGCTTCTGTTTCCTTGTTTATTTTCATTTTGGATAATCTGTGCATTGGTAAGTGAGGTGTTATAGTCCCCCACTATTATTGTGTTACAGTCGATTTCCTCTTTTATAGCTGTTAGCAGTTGCCTTATGTATTGAGGTGCTCCTGTGTTGGGTGCATACATATTTATAATTGTTATATCTTCTTCTTGGATTGATCCCTTGATCATTATGTAGTATCCTTCCTTGTCTCTTGTAACATTCTTTATTTTAAAGTCTATTTTATCTGATATGAGTATTCCTACTCCAGTGTTCTTTTGATTTCCATTTGTATAGAATATCTTTTTCCATTCCCTCACTTTCAGTGTGAATGTGTCCCTAGGTCTGAAGTGGATCTCTTGTAGACAGCATATATATGGGTGTTGTTTTTGTATCCATTCAGTGAGCCTGTGTCTTTTGGTTGGAGCATTGAATCCATTCACGTGTAAGGTAATTATCGATATGTCTGTTCCTATGACCATGTTCTTAATTGTTTTGGGTTTGTTTTTGTAGGTCCTTTTCTTCTCTTGTGTTTCCCAATTAGAGAAGTTCCTTTAGCATTTGTTATAGAGCTGGTTTGGTGGTGCTGAATTTTCTTAGCTTTTGCTTGTCTGTAAAGCCTTTGATTTCTCCACAAATCTGAATGAGATCCTTGCCAGGTAGAGTAATCTTGGTTGTATGTTCTTCCCTTTCATCACCTTAAGTATATCATGCCACTCCCTTCTGGCTAGTAGAGTTTCTGCTGAGAAATAAGCTGTTAACCTTATGGGAGTTCCCTTTTATGTTACTTGTTTTTTTTTTTCCTTGCTGCTTTCAATAATTTTTCTTTGTCTTTAATTTTTGCCTATTTGATTATTATGTGTCTTGGCATGTTTCTCCTTGGGTTTATCTGGTATGGAACTCTCTGCGCTTTCCGGACATGGGTGGGTATTTCCTTTCCCATGTTAGGGAAGTTTTCGACTATAATCTCTTCAAATATTTTCTTGGGTCCTTTCTTTCTCTCTTCTCCTCTAGGACACCTAAAATGTGAATGTTGTTGTGTTTAATATTGTCTCTTATGCTGTCTTCATTTCTTTTCATTCTTTTTTCTTTATTCTGTTCCACAGCTTTGAATTCCACCACTCTGTCTTCCAGGTCACTTATCCTTTCTTCTTCCTCAGTTATTCTTCTATTGATTCCTTCTAGTGTATTTTTCATATCAGTTATTGTATTGTTCATCTCTGTTTGTTTGTTCTTTAATTCTTCTAAGTTTTTGTTAAACATTTCTTGCATCTTCTCTATGTTTGCCTCCATTCTTTTTCTGAGGTCCTGGGTCATCCTCACTATCATTATTCTGAATTCTTTTTCTGGAAGGTTGCCTATCTCCACTTCATTTAGTTGTTTTTCTGGGGTTTTGTCTTGTTCCTTCATCTGGTACATACCCCTCTGCCTTTTCATTTTGTCTGTCTTTCGGTGAATGTGGTTTTTGTTCCACAGGCTGCAGGATTGTAGTTCTTGCTTCTGCTGTCTGCCCTTTGGTGGATGACGCTATCTAAGAGGTTTGTGCACGTTTCCTGATGGGAGGGGCTGGTGGTGGGTAGAGCTGACTGTTGCTCTAGTGGGAAAGAGCTCAGTAAAACTTTAATCTGCTTGACTGCTTATGGGTGGGGCTGGGTTTCCTCCCTGTTGGTTGTTTGGCCTGAGGCAACTGAACACTGGAGCCTACCTGGGCTCTGTGGTGGGGCTAATGGACTCAGGGAGGGCTCATGCCAAGGAATGCTTCCCAGAACTTCTGCTGCCAGTGTCCTTGTCCCCACAGTGAGCCACAGCCACCCCCCACATCTGCAGGAGACCCTCCAACACTAGCAGGTAGGTCTGGTTCAGTCTCCCCTGGGGTCACTGCTCCTTTCCCTGTGTCCTGATGCACACACTACTTTGTGTGTGCCCTCCAGGAGTGGAGTCTCTGTTTCCCCCAGTCCTGTGGAAGTCCTGCAATCAAATCCCAGTAGCCTTCAAAGTGTGATTCTCTAGGAATTCCTCCTCCTGTTGCCCGACCCCAGGTTGGGAACCCTGACGTGGGGCTCAGAACCTTCACTCCAGTGGGTGGACTTCTGTGGTGTAAGTGTTCTCCAGTCTGTGAGTCACCTGCCCAGCAGTTATGGGATTTGATTTTACTGTGATTTCACCACTCCTACCTTCTCATTGTGGCTTCTCCTTTGTCTTTGGATGTGGGGTATCTTTTTTGGTGAATTCCAGTGTCTTCCTGTCAGTGGTTGTCCAGCAGCTAGCTGTGATTCTGGTGTTCTTGCAAGAGGGAGTGAGAGCAGATCCTTCTACTCCACCATCTTGGTTCTGGGCCTAGTTCCAGTTTCCCATAGGTTTTGGATCATCATGTTTTAATTGTCATTTGTCTCTAGGTAATTTTTGATTTTCTCTTTGATTTCTTCAGTGATCTCTTGGTTATTTAGTAATATATTGTTTAGCCTCCATGTGTTTGTGTTTTTTACGTTTTTTTCCCTATAATTTATTTCTAATCTCACAGCATTGTGGTCCGAAAAGATGCTTGATATCATTTCAGTTTTCTTAAATTTACCGAGACTTGATTTGTGACCCAAGATGTGATCTATCCTGGAGAATGTTCCTTGTGCACTTGAGAAGAAAGCGTAATTTGCTGTTTTCAGATGGAATGTCCTATAAATATCAGTTAAATCTCTCTGGTCTGTTGTGTCATTTAAAGCTTGTGTTTTCTTATTAATTTTCTGCCTGGATGATCTGTCCTTTGGTGTAAGTGAAGTGTTAAAGTCCCCCACTATTTTTGTGTTACTTTCTATTTTCTCTTTTATAGCTGTTAGCATTTGCCATATGTATTGAGGTGCTCCTATGTTGGGTGCATATATATTTATAATTGTTATATCTTCTTATATTGATCCCTTGATCATTACGTAATGTCCTTCCTTGTCTCTTGTAACATTCTTTATTTTAAAGTCTATTTATCCGATATGAGTATTGCTACTCCAGCTTTCTTTTGATTTCTATTTGCATAGAATATCTTTTTCCATCCCCTCACTTTCAGTCTGTATGTGTCCCTAGGTCTGAAGTGGGTCTCTTGTAGACAGCATATATATGGCTCTTGTTTTTGTATCCATTCAGCAAGCCTGTGTCTTTCTGTTGGAGCATTTAATCCATTCACATTTAAGGTAATTATCGATATGTATATTCCTATTATCATTTTCTTAATTGTTTGGGTTTGTTTTTGTGGTCCTTTTCTTCTCTTGTGTCTCCTACTTAGAGAAGTTCCTTTCGCATTTGTTGTAGAGCTGGTTTGGTGGTGCTGAATTCTCTCAGCTTTTGCTTGTCTGTAAAGCTTTTGATTTCTCCGTCGAATCTGAATGAGATCATTGCCAGGTAGAGTAATTTGGGTTGTAGTTTCTTCCTTTTCATCACTTTAAATGTATCATATCACTCCGTTCAGGCTTGTAGAGTTTCTGCTGAGAAATCAGCTGTTAACCTTATGGGAGTTCCCTTGTATGTTGTCATTTTTCCCTTCTTGCATTTAATAATTTTTCTTTGTCTTTAATTTTTGCCAGTTTGATTACTATGTGTCTTGGAGTGTTTCTCCTTGGGTTTATCCTGTATGGGACTCGCTGTGCTTCCTGGACTTGCGTGGCTATTTCCATTCCCATGTTAGGGAAGTTTTCGACTATAATCTCTTCAAATATTTTCTCAGGTCCTTTCTCTCTCTCTTCTCCTTCTGGAACACCTAAAATGCAAATGTTGTTGCGTTTAATGTTGTCCCAGAGGCCTCTTTGGCTGTCTTCATTTCTTTTCATTCTTTTTTCTTTACTCTGTTCCACAGCAGTGAATTCCACCATTCTCTCTTCCAGATCACTTATCCTTTCTTCTTCCTCAGTTATTCTTCTATTGATTCCTTCTAGTGTATTTTTCATTTCAGGTATTGTATTGTTCATCTCTGTTTGTTTGTTCTTTAATTCTTCTAGGTCTTTGTTAAACATTTCTTGCATCTTCTCGATCTTTGCCTCCATTCTTTTTCCAAGGTCTTGGATCATTTTCACTATCATTATTCTGAATTCTTTTTCTGGAATGTTGCCTATTTCCACTTTACTTAGTTGTTTTTGGTGGTTTTATCTTGTTCCTTCATCTGATACAAAGTCCTCTGCCTTTTCATTTTGTCTGTCTTTCTGTGAATATGGTTTTCATTCCACAGGCTGCAGGATCCTAGTTCTTCTTGCTTCTTCTCTCTGCCCTCTAGTGGATGAGGCTATCTCGATAGTCAAATTTATAGAGATAGAAAGGAGAATAGATATTGCAGGGAGGAAGTCAAGGGAGTTATTGTTTAATAAGTGCAGAGTATGGGAAGTTGAGAAGATGAAAAATTTTGATGATAGATACATGTGATGGTTGGACGACAGTGTGGATGTACTTAATGTCACTGAACTGTATGCTTAAAAATTATTAAAATCGTAAATTTTATGTTAAATATATATTACTAAAAAAAAACCACAAAAAAAGGAAGAGGGGTAATACCCAGGGCAGAGAAAGCCACTGTGGTGGCAAAGGGATGCAGCAGAGGAAGCCAGAGTCACCCCTGAAGGCCCTGGGCTTTCATCTGTTGCCATTCAGGCTTCAGCCTCCTTTTAGTGGATGGGGTCATGTGCGTGAAGTTTTACAGCAGGCATTAAAGCTGGTTCTGTGCCACTCTGGACCAAATGTCATCATAAATTCAGAGGGAGTGAAAGCTCATAAGCTTTAGTCAGGTTGAGTGCAGCTCTTTGTTCTTGCTTTGGTGGCTGTCAGAGGGTAGGAATTCACATTCAAGTTGACAAGTGTATGCTGTGCTCATTTTCCCTTAAAAGGTCATGCTTTTCTTCTTTGCTTTTTTTTTTTTTCTCTCTCTCCTTAAGGGATAGTCATATGTTAAATCCATGTGCCTGTGTTAATGCAAAGGTGGAATTGCATATGGTGGCATGACCACTGCACAGGGTGGGAGGGACATAAGAGCCAAGGCCCTTAGGTGGCTTTGAGGGATGGGATGAGTTACAGAGGCCTATTGTATGGCTCTGTGAGATGGGGGGGCACGTGAGCTGAGACAGCCATGTGACTAAGAGGGATAGGGTGTGACTGCTGAAGTGGTGGGGAGGTGGTAGTACATGTTTACAAGAGCTGCAATCTAGAAATTCTCATACTGACCCTGGAAGGTGGACATGACTATAACTATCTCCATAAGTCAGATAAGAAAGTGAGGCTTAGAGAGAAAGGAACTCATCCATTTTGCTGCAGTGGAGTTGGAACCAGAACCATGTTTTCTTGGCCCAGGTCCAAGGCACTTAGTACCTGTTCTCAGGTACTATAACAATTGAGGTCCCAAACAGCTTATTGGTCTTCTCTGACGCATTACATTGTAAATTTGCAATATAGACATTCTGACCTAAACCAGAGTTATCATTGATATGAAGAGTGTAGCCATAATTCTGAGATGGCCCCTCTGGTGTTATGCCCAGTATAATCCCACCCCTTGAGTTGGGTAGGACCTGTGATCTGCTTCCAACCAATGGAATATGGTAAAGGTGATGAGATAGCACTCCTGTGATTACATTGTGTTATATGGCAAAGGTGGTGAGCTTTTGCAGATGTAATGAAGGTCCCTAATCAGTTGACTTTGAGTGAAGCAAAAAGAAGAATGTCCTGGGTGGACCTGACCCAGACACTCCAAGCAGCAAAGCCTTTCCCAGTCGCTTTCTGTCTTTCCCTCTCCCTCTCCCTCTCTTTCTTCATTGCTGGCTTTGAAGAAGCAGGATGCTATGAATTCTACAATCACAGGGAAGTAGATTCTGCTAACAACCTAAGGGATTTTAGAAGCAGATCATCCCTTAGTCCAGCCTTCAGATAAGAACAAAGTCAGACAACACCTTGACTCCTGACCTGGGAAAACCATGAAATAATATGGGTATTGTTTTAAGCTGATACATTGTGATAATTTGTTATGCAGCAATAGAAAAATAATTTAATAGATAAATAAATTGGATCTGTTAAAAAAATCTAGAAAGGAAAACAGTATTCTAAGGGGTAACCAGATGAACATAACATCAGGAGGTATCAGAACCCACCCACCGAGCTATTTCCTTATCCTCTTCAGCTCCGCTTAAATTTATATAAAGTTGTGGAGTCCACAAAGGGCTTTGGCACATACGATTTCTTTGAGTCTTTGTGACAACCCTGCAATGTATATATTTAAAATATACCCATTTCACAGATGAGGAAACCAAGACTCAGGTTCAGAGAGTAGTTCTTCTAAACACATTTATTAATCACTTTCTCTTTACCAGGTCTTATTCTAGGTACTGATGATACATCAATGAAAAGAACAAACAAAAGGAGCTTACATTATATGTAGTGGTGTTTAGAGCAGTGATTAAGTGATATATCTACAGATTAAAAGACCCAGTCAGCGTCTGGGTGAGCAAGGGGAAGAGTGAAAATCTGAACCTGGTCTGTCTAGCTTCAAAGTCTATGCTTTTTGCACTATAATAAAAATATTTCATTTTGATTCACTGCTCTGGTAGAAAAGAAATTTTTAATGTGTATACACACACTTTTCCCCACTCAACACTGTACTATATGGAAGGAAGTCACTATACACAGCCCACACTTAAGGAATGGGAGTTACGTTTCCCCCTCCTTTAGGGTGGAGTAACTATAAAATTTATTTGGAATTCTACTGCACAGGATATTTGTCTC